>NW_023330374.1:0-358791 GCF_011100685.1 Canis lupus familiaris
GCCTTGTGTACCAGCACATCCAGCCTGCTGGTAAATTCGCTTCTAAAAAGGCTAGGGCTTCGTGCTGACGAAGTGTTGGGAGAGTAATTGGAATCTCCTGGCACACAAGACTACTGTCCTCCAAGCTCATCCAGCGATTTTCCTAGTATTCCTGTGGTAGACTGGTGCTACATAATAAGTTCATACGTGAAGAAGGTGTTGAACCTCCTGTCCCAACGCATCGTACTTCTGAGAGTTGGACTCACCCTCCATCCCTCACAGTTCCACACGTCTGCAGAGTGCGTTTCGCAGTCTTCAACAGAGCGTTTGCCAGAGGCTTCTGAGGACGGACAGTAACATGCAGGACCTGGACGGTATCTCCAGGGCATTAAGTGTAATCTTGGAACTCGTGACCCGAATAGCTACCGTCAAACAAGCCATAAGAATGGCAGTAGTTGAGAGCTGGCGTTCTAGGCAGCCTTCCCTGTGAGACATGAGGGACAACAGGGCAAAAACCCGACCGCATCGCCTGACTGTAGACGTATGCTGCTAAACCATCCTTATGTGTAGTGGCTGGGAGAGGTTGCGTGAAAGCATGTGTAAGAATTGGGCCGGAACTCACGGTATCTGAGTTGATACACGATTTCCCCGCCTTGAATCAGAGTGTATGCTCGCGTTCCAACTCCGAGACCCGAGTGGTAGCAAAATCATTTCCCATGCAAAACACACTTTGAGGAGTTGGAGCTCATGGCCGTGACCACCACATCAGCCGGGTACACTTCGCTTCTAAAAATGCTAGGCTTGCTTGTTGACGGAAGTGTTGGGAGAGTAATTGGAATCTACCGCGACACAGAATAGTGCCTCCAAGCTCAATCCAGCAGATTTCTAGTAATTTCTGTGGTATGACTTGTGCAACATATAAGTTCCATACGTGGGAATTTAGTTGAAAGGCCTTGTCCAAAAGCACTACTTCTGAGAGTTGAGCTCAGCCTCAGTCCCACACCGTCCACCTGCCTGAGAGTGAGTTTCGCACGTCTTCACCAGAGGGGACGTTTGCCAGAGTCTGCTGAGACGGGCAAGTTACACAATGTAGGACATACCTGGACGTATTTCCAGATGCGGTAGAGTGGTAATCATGGAAACTCTGACTAACGAATACTGTACCTTCGCCCTGCCATAAGAATGCACTAGTTGGAGCTGCTTACTAGGCATGCTTCCCTGTGAGAGCTGCAGTTCTGGGCAGAAACCCTCCGATCCTGCTGACGAGAATGTAGAGAAAATGCGCCTAACATTCTCATGTTAGTGGCTGTGAAAGGTTGGAGAAAAGCATTGGAATCGTTGACCTGACTCACGTGTATGTGAGTTGAATCAGCGATTTCTAATGACTCGTTTCCATCAGAGTTAGCTAGGTACCCACCCTTCGCTTCGAAAGTCCTAGGTTTCCACTGCTTAGGGAGCGTTGGGAGAGAGGAAATTGGAATCTCCGGCACACAAGACTAGTGCTCCAAGCTCAAGCATCGAATTTTGCCAGTAATTCCTGTTGGTTACAGTGGTGCTACATACTAGTTCCTTATGCGAGAAGGTTAAGCTGAACGCCTTGTCACAAAGCACTTACTTCGAGAGTTTGAGCTAACCTCAGTCCCTCCACAGTTCACACTGCCTGCAGAGTGTGTTTTGCAGTACTTAACCATGAGGTTGACCAGAGGCTTCGAGTTTCGGAACAAGTTAACAAGGCAGACCTGGACGTGTATCTCCAGGTGCAGTAGTGAGAGGTAACTGCAACCTCCCGCTCAGCAGATATGTACCTTCACCACTGACCATAAGAAGAGGCTATTTGAGATTGGCTTCAGGAAATGCTTCCCTGTGAGAGCTGGGTCAGGGCAGAAGCCTCCCGCATCCTGCCTGACTGTAGACGTAGGACTGCTAACATCCTCATGTTAGTGTTGGGAGACGTTTGGGGAAAAGCATGTGGAATCCTGTGCCTAACTCACTTGTTCTGACGGTTGTAATACAGCGATTTCCAAAAGACTTTCTTCAACGGAGGGTAGCTAGGTTTCCACACTCGAATGTACTGTGGAATAGCACACTCTGCCTCCTATGTCATACACACTTCTGAGAGTTGAGCTTATGGCCTGTACTCCACATCCCCTACTGGTCCTTCGCTTCTAAAAGGCCTAGGCTCGTGCTTGACGGAAGTGTTTGGGAGAGGTAATTGGTCAACTCCCGGCATACAAAGACTAATGCCTCCCAGCTCATCAGCGATTTCCCAGTAATCACTGTGGTAGCTGGTGCTACCTAACTAATGCCATATGTGAGAAGGCAGGGGCTAACGGCCTTGTCCAAAAGATCTTACTTCTAGAGTTGAGCTCCCCTCGTCCCCACAGTTTCCACACTGTCGCAGAGTGAGTTTACGCAGTCTTCACCAGTAGACGTTTGCCAGAGGTTTCTTAGCGCAGGTTCACAGGCAAGAAGAAGAACGGACGTTACCTCCAGGTGTCATAGTTAGAATGGTATATCTGTTGACCTCCTGACTCAGAATATCTGCACCTATCTCCCTTGCCATAAGACTCAGCTAGTTGAGAGCTGGCTTCTAGTCATGCTTCCTGTGAGAGCTGGTTCAGGCCGAAACCCGCATGATCCTGCATGATAGTAGACATTGCTGCTAACATTCTATTTGTGGCTTGTGTGATGATGTTGTAAGAAAAGCATGTGGAAGCATTGGCTGAAACTCACGTGTACTGAGGGAATACAGAGTTTATTTCAAACGGCCTTCAATCAGAGTTTAGCTAGGTTCCAACACGACACCCGGTGGGGTAGCAGAATCTGCCTCCATCGCATACACCTCTGAGAGTTGAGACTATTGGACTGTACCCACATACACCTGGCTGGTACACTTCGCTTCTAAAAAGGCCTAGGACTCGCTGTTTGACGAATTCTGGGAGAGGTAATTGCAATCTCCCGCGCACACAAGACTACTGCTCCAATCTAATTCAGGATTTTCCCAGTAATTCGTGGGTAGATCGGTTGCCACTACAAATCTTTAAGTCCATGATTTGAGAAGGCAGCTGAGACGCCTTGTCAAAGCATCTTAACCTCTGAGTGTTTATCTACCCTCAGTCGTACACAGTTCCAACCCGTGCCTGCTGAGTGAGTCTTCGCATGTCTTCACCAGAGACGTTCTCCAGAGGCCTTCTGAGACGCAAGTTAAACAATGCAGGACTGGGACGGTATCTCCAGCTGCGAGAGTGGGAAGTTGGAACCCTCGTGAATCCTCGAGTAATGCTACCTTCAGAAAGCCATAAGAATGCACTGTTTAGAGCTGGCTATAGGCAGCTTCCCTGTGAGACCTGGAGACAGGGCAAACCCACCGCATCCTTGCTGATGTAGGACGTAGTGCGTAACAACCTTATGTTAGGTGGCTGAGAGGAGGGTTGCGGCGAAAAGCATGTGAGAGCATTGGCCTGAACTCACTTGTATCTGAGGTTGAATAACGATTTTCCAACGGCGCTTCAATACGAGGGTGGGGTGAACTAGGTTCAACTCCGATTCCGAGTGGGTTTAGCAGCATCTGGCCTCCCATGACACACAGTTTCTGAGGAATTGGAGCTTTTGGCCCTGTACAGCACATCCAGCCCCTGCTGGTAACTTCGCTTCTAAAAGGCCTAGCTCGTGCTCTTGACGGAAGTGTTGGGAGAGGGTAATTGGAATCTCACTGTGCACCAACTACTACGGCCTTCCAAGCTCAATCACGAAAAATTAACGAAAATTTTTTTTTTTCCTAGTAATCTGTGGTAGATCGGTGCTACATACTAAGTCATACGTGAGGAAGGTAGTTTGAACGCCTGTCCCAAAGCATCGTACTTCTGAGAGTTGAGCTCACCCTCAGTCCCTCCACAGTTCCACACTGTCTGCAGAGTGAGTTTCGCACGTCTTCACCAGAGACGTTTGCCAGAGGCTTCTGAGCGAAGTTAACAATGCAGACCTGGACGGTATCTCCAGGTGCATTAAGTGGTAATCTTGGAACCTCGTGACTCCGAATACTGCTACCTTCACAACGCCATAAGAATGCAGCTAGTGAGAGCTGGCTCTAGGCAGCTTCCCTGTGAGACCTAGGACAGGGCAAAACCCGACCGCATCCTGCCTGATGTAGACTTACTTGCTAACATCCTTATGTTAGTGGTGGGAGAGGTTGCGGGAAAAGCATGTGTAGAATTGGGCCTGAAACTCACGTGTATCTAGTTGAATACAGCGATTTCCACGGCCTTGACATCAGAGTGTAGCTCGGTCCAACTCCGATACCCGAGTAGTGGGTAGCAGACATCTGCCTCCATGCAACACACTTCTGAGAGGTGAGCTCTGGACTGTCTTACCACCACATTCCAGCATCCTGTCACTTCGCTTCTAAAATGCCTGGCTTGCTGTGACGGAAGTGTGGGAGAGGTAATTGGAATCTCCCGAGCACACAAGAATAGTGCCTCCAAGCTCAATCCAGCGATTTCCTAGTAATTCCTGTGTAACTGGTGCTACATACTAAGTTTCCATAACGTGGGAAGGTAGTTGAACGCCTTGTCCAAAAGCATCTTACTTCTGAGAGTTGAGTCGCCCTCAGCCCTCAGAGTTCCCACTGCCTGCAGAGTGAGTTTCGCACGTCTTCACCAGAGACGTTTGCCGAGGCTCTGATGACGCAAGCTTAACAATGTTAGACCTGACGTATTTCCAGATGAGGTAGAGTGGTATCATGGAACCTCCTGACTCAGAATACTGCTACCTTGGCCCTGCATAAGAATGCAGCTAGTTGAGATCTGGCTCTATGCATGTTCCCTGTGAGAGCTGAGTTCTGGGTCAGAACCCTCCCGATTCCTGCTGACTGTGAAACATGTGCTAACATCTCATGTTAGTGCCTGTGAAAGGTGGGAAGAGAAGACATTGGAAATCGTTGGACTGACTCACGTGTTGTGAGTTAATACAGCGATTCTAATGACCTTCTTCAATCAGAGTGTAGCTAGTACCCCCTTCGCTTCGAAAAGTCCAGTTCCATGTCTTATGGGGAGCGTTGGGGAGAGGAAATTGGAATGGAAATGGAATCTCCCGGCACACCAGACTAGTGCCTCCAAGCTCAATTCTCGATTTTCCAGATAATTCCGTGGTAGTGGTGCTACATACTAGTTCCATATGTGAGAAGGTGCTGAACGCCTTGTCCAAAGCAACTTACTTCTGAGAGTTGAGCTCTAAACCTCAGTCCCTCACAAGTTCCACACTGCCTGCAGAGGGTGTTTCGTCAGCTTCACCAGAGAAGTTTGCCAGAGGCTTCTGAGTCGCAAGTTAACAGGCAGACCTGACGGTATCTCCAGGTGCAGTAGGAGGTAATCTAGCAACTCCCGATTCAGAAACTGCTACTTCACACTGCATAAGAATGGGCTATTGAGAGTGGCTTCTAGGAATGCTTCCTGTGTAGATGAGGTCAGGCAGAAGACCCCCGCACCTGCCTGACTGTAGACTAGCTGCTAACATCCTCATGTTAGTGGTTGGTAGAGACGGTGTGAGAAAGATGTGGATCCTTGTGCCTGAACTCACGTGATCTGAGTTGAATACAGCGATTTCCAAAGACTTTCTTCAATCGGAGGGTTAGCTAGGTTTCCAACTCAGAATGTACGTGTGATAGCACACATCTGCCTATGCTACACACTTCGAGAGTTGAGCTATGGCTTGTACCTCCACATCCAGCCTACTGTTACCTTCGCGTTCTAAAAGGCTAGATCGGCTTGACGGAAGTGTGGGAGAGGATTGGAAACTCCCGGCATACAAGACTACTGCCTCCAAGTCAATTCAGCGATTTCCCGTAATTCCTGTGGTAGAACGGTGTGCTAACTACTAAATGCCATATGTGAGAAGCAGCTGAACGCTTGTCCAAAGCATCTTACTTCTGAGAGTGAGCTCACCCTCAGTCCCTACAGTTCAACCTGTGCAGAGTGAGTTTGCACGTCTTCACCAAGAAGTTTGCAAGCTTCTTTTGCGGCAATTAACAATGCAGAAACGGCGTTACCTCCAGGTGCATAGTAATGTTAATCTTGTGAACCTCCTGACTCAGAATACTGCTACCTTTCACTGCATAAGAATGCAGCTAGTTGAGAGCTGGCTTCTAGTCAGATTCCTGTGAGAGCTGAGTTCAAGGCGAACCCTCCTGAATCCTGCCTGATAGTAGACTTGCTGCGTAACATCTCATGTTAGTGGCTGTGATATGTTGTGAAATAGATGTGAAGAATTGGCCTGAACTCACGTGTATCGGAGGGAATACAGTACGTGATTTCCAAACGCTCAATCAGAGTGTAGCTAGGTTCCAACACGAACCCGAGTAGGGTAGCAGACATCTGCCTCCCATGCATACACACTTGCGAGGTGAGCTTATGGACCTGTACCTCACATCCAGCCTGCTGTACACTTCGCTTTCAAAGGCCTAGGCTCGCTGTTGACGGAGTGCTGGGAGAGGTAATTGCATCTCCCCGGCACACAAGACTACTGCCTCCAAGCTCAATTCAGCGATTTCCCAGTAATTCCTGTGGTAGACTGGTGCTACATACTAAGTTCCTATTGAAAGGCGCTGCTGAACGCCTTGTCCAAAGCATCTTACTCTGAGTGTTCAGGCTCACCCTCAGCCGCACGTTCCACCCTGCCTGCTGAGTGAGTTTCGCATGTCTCACCAGAGACGTTTGCCAGAGGCTCTGAGACGCCAGTTAACAATGCAGACTGGACGGTATCTCCAGCTGCAGTAGAGTGGTAATCTTGGAACCTCTTGACTCCGAGTATCTGCTACCTTAGAACGCCCACAAAATGCGCTGTAGAGCTGGCTTCTAGGCAGCTTCCCTGTGAGACCTGAGGACAGGGCAAAACCCGACCGCATCCTGCCTGACTGTAGACGTAGCTGCTAAAACCTTATGTTAGTGCTGGGAGAGGTTGCGCGAAAAGCATGTGTAAGCCATTGGCCTGAACTCACGTGTCTCTGAGTTGAATACAACGATTTCCAACGGCCTTCAATAGAGTGTAGCTAGGTTCCACCTCCGATAACCGATGGGTGCAGACATCTGCCTCCCATGAAACACATTTCTGAGAGTTGAGTTTGGCCTGTACCAGCACATCCGCCCCTGCTGGTTACACTTCGCTTCTAAAAGGCCTAGGCTCGCTGCATGAACGGAAGTGTTGGGAGAGGAATTGGATCTCTGGCACACAAGACTACGTGCCTCCAGCTCAATCCAGCGATTTCCTATAATTCCTGTGGTAGACTGGTGCTACATACTAAGTTCATACGTGAGAAGGGTAGTTGACGCGTCCCAAAGCATCGTACTTCTGAGAGTTGAGCTCACCTCAGTCCTCACAGTTCCACACTGTCTGCAGAGTGAGTTTCGCACTCTTCACCAGGACGTTTGCCAGAGGCTTCTGAGACGGAAGTTAACAAGGCGACCTGGACGGTATCTCCAGGTGCATTAGAGTGGTAATCTTGGAACCTCTGACTCCGAATACTGCTACCTCACACGCCATAAAGAAGCAGCTAGTTGAGAGCTGGTCTTCTAGGCAAGCTTCCTGTGAGACCTGAGGACGAGGCACAACCGACCGCATCCTGCCTGACTGTAGACGTAGCTGCTAAATCCTTATGTTAGGCTGGGAGAGGTTGCGGGAAAGCAGTTGTAGAAGAAGGGCCTGAACTCACGTGTATCTGAGTTGAATACAGCGTTTCCAACGGCCTGAAAAGAGTGTAGCTCGGTTCAAACTCGATCCCGATGGGTAGCAGACATCTGCCTCCTGCAAACACACTTCTGAGAGTTGAGCGTCATGGCCTGTACCACCACATCCAGCCTCTGCGTACACTTCGCTTCTAAAATGCCCTAGCTGCTGCTTGACGGACAGGTTGGGAGGTAATTGGAATCTCCCGGCACACAGAATAGTGTCCTCAAGTCACTCCAGCGATTTTCCTAGTAATTCCTGGTAGAATGGTCTACATACTAAGTTCCATACGTGGGAAGGTAGTTGAACGCCTTGTCCAAAGCATCTTACTTCTTGAGGTTGAGCTAGCCTCAGTCCACAGTTCCACACTGCCTGCAGAGTGAGTTTCGCACGTCTTCACCAGAGACGTTTGCCAGAGGCTCTGAGACGCAAGTTAACAATGTAGACCTGGACGTATTCCAGAGAGGTAGAGTGGTAATCATGGAACCTCCTGACTCAGAATAACTGCTACCTTCGCCCTGCCATAAGAATGCAGCTAGTGAGAGCTGGCTTCTAGGCATGCTTGCCTGTGGAGCGTTAGTTCGGGCAGAACCCTCCCGATCTGCTGACTGTAGAAAATGCTTAACATTCTCATGTTAGTGGCTGTGAAAGGTTGGGGAAAAGCTGTGGAAGATGGACCTGAACTCACGTGTATGTGAGTTGATACAGCGATTCTAATGACCTTCTTCAATCAGAGTGTAGCTAAGGTACCCCCTTCGCTGTCGAAAAGTCCCTAGGTTCCCTGCTTATGGAGCGCGTTGGGAGAGGAAATTGGAGATCTAGCCGCACACAAGACTAGTGCCCTCCAAGCTCAATTCATCGATTTTCCATAATTCCTGTGGTACAGTGGTGCTACATACTAAGTTCCATATGTGAGAAGTAGCTGAACGCCTTGTCCAAAGCAACTTACTTCTGAGAGTTGAGCTAAACCTCAGTCCCTCACAGTTCCACACTGCCTGCAGAGTGTAGTTTCGCACGTCTTCACAGAGAGAGCTTGCCAGAGGTTCTGAGTGCGCAATTACAGCAGACCTGACGGTATCTCCAGGTGCAGTAGAAGGTAATCTAGCAACTCCGACGCAGAAACTGCTACCTTCAACACTGCCATAAGAATGAGGCTATTTGAGAGCTGGCTTCTAGGAATGCTTCCTGTGAGAGCTGAGGTCAGGCAGAAGCCTCCCGCTCCTGCCTGACTGTAGACGTAGCTGCTACATGCCTCATGTTAGTGGTTGGGAGACGTTGTGAGAAAAGCATGTGGAATCCTTGTGCCTGAACTCACTTGTATCTGAGTTGAATACAGCGATTTCCAAAGACTTTCTTCAATCGGAGGGTACTAGGTTCCAACTCAATGTACGTGTGAATAGCAGCACACATCTGCCTCCTATTCATACACACTTCAGAGAGTTGAGCTTATGGCCTGTACCTCCACATCCAGCCTACTGGTACCTTCGCTTCTAAAAGGCCTAGGCTCGCTGCTTGACGGAAGTGTTGGGAGAGGTAATTGGAAACTCCCGGCTACAAGACTACTGCCTCCAAGCTCAATTCAGCGATTTCCCAGTAATTCCTGTGGTAGACTGGTGCTACCTACTAAATGCCATATGTGAGAAGGCAGCTGAATGCCTTGTCCAAAAGCATCTGACTTCTGAGAGTTGACTCACCCTCAGTCCCTCACAGTTCCACACTGTCTGCAGAGTGAGTTTCGCACGTCGTCACCAGAGACGTTTGCCAGAGGCTTCTGCGTCAAGTTAACAATGCAGAAAACGGAGGTTAGCCATCCAGGTGCATAGAATGGTAATCTTTGAACCTCCTGACTCAGAATACTGCTACCTTCTCCCTGTCCATAAGAATGCAGCTAGTTGAGAGCTGGCTTCTAGTCATGCTTCCCTGTGAGAGCTGAGTTCAAGGCCGAACCCTCCTGAATCCTGCCTGATAGTAGACATTGCTGCTAACATTCTCATGTTAGTGGCTGTGATATGTTGTAGAAAAGCATGTGGAAGCATTGGGCCTGAACTCACGTGTATCTGAGTGGAATACAGTGATTCCAACGGCCTTCAATCAGAGTGTAGCTAGGTTCCAACACCGACACCCGAGTGGGTAGCAGACATCTGCCTCCCATGCATACACACTTCTGAGAGTTGAGCTTATGGACTGTACCTCCACATCCAGCCTGCTGGTACACTTCGCTTCTAAAAGGCCTAGGCTCGCTGTTTGACGGAAGTGCTGGGAGAGGTAATTGCAATCTCCCGGCACACAAGACTACTGCCTCCAAGCTCAATTCAGCGATTTCCCAGTAATTCCTGTGGTAGACTGTGCTACATACTAAGTTCCATATGTGAGAAGCAGCTGAAAGCCTTGTCCAAAGCATCTTACCTCTGAGTGTTCAGCTCAGCCCTCAGTCCGTCACAGTTCACACCCTGCCTGCTGAGTGAGTTTCGCATGTCTTCACCAGAGACGTTTGCCAGAGGCTTCTGAGACGCAAGTTAACAATGCAGACCTGGACGGTAATCTCCAGCTGCAGTAGAGTGGTAATCTTGGAACCTCGTGACTCGAGTACTGCTACCTTCAGAACGCCATAAGAATGCAGCTAGTTTAGAGCTGGCTTCTAGGCAAGCTTCCCTGTGAGACCTGAGGACAGGGCAAAACCCGACCGCATCCTGCCTGACGGTAGACGTAGCTGCTAACAACCTTATGTTAGTGGCTGGGAGAGGTTTGCGCGAAAAGCATAGTGTAAGCATTGTGCCTGAACTCACGTGTATCTGAGTTGAATACAACGATTTCCAACGGCCTCAATACGAGTGTAGCTAGGTTCCAACTCCGATACCCGAGTGGGTAGCAGACATCTGCCTCCCATGAAAACACATTTCTGAGAGTTGAGCTTATGGCCTGTACCAGCACATCCAGCCTGCTGGTACACTTTCGCTTCTAAAAGGCCTAGGCTCGCTGCTTGACGGAAGTGTTGGGAGAGGTAATTGGAATCTCCTGGCACACAAGACTACTGCCTCCAAGCTCAATCCAGCGATTTCCTAGTAATTCCTGTGGTAGACTGGTGCTACATACTAAGTTCCATACGTGAGAAGGTAGTTGAACGCCTTGTCCCAAAGCATCGTACTTCTGAGAGTTGAGCTCACCCTCAGTCCCTCACAGTTCCACACTGTCTGCAGAGTGAGTTTCGCACGTCTTCACCAGAGACGTTTGCCAGAGGCTTCTGAGACGGAAGTTAACAATGCAGACCTGGACGGTATCTCCAGGTGCATTAGAGTGGTAATCTTGGAACCTCGTGACTCCGAATACTGCTACCTTCAGAACGCCATAAGAATGCAGCTAGTTGAGAGCTGGCTTCTAGGCAAGCTTCCCTGTGAGACCTGAGGACAGGGCAAAACCCGACCGCATCCTGCCTGACTGTAGACGTAGCTGCTAACATCCTTATGTTAGTGGCTGGGAGAGGTTGCGGGAAAAGCATGTGTAAGAATTGGGCCTGAACTCACGTGTATCTGAGTGTTGAATACAGCGATTTCCACCGGCCTTGAATCAGAGTGTAGCTCGGTTCCAACTCCGATACCCGAGTGGGTAGCAGACATCTGCCTCCCATGCAAACACACTTCTGAGAGTTGAGCTCATGGCCTGTACCACCACATCCAGCCTGCTGGTACACTTCGCTTCTAAAATGCCTAGGCTTGCTGCTTGACGGAAGTGTTGGGAGAGGTAATTGGAATCTCCGGCACACAAGAATAGTGCCTCCAAGCTCAATCCAGCGATTTCCTAGTAATTCCTTGGTAGACTTGTGCTACATACTAAGTTCCATACGTGGGAAGGTAGTTGAAGCCTTGTCCAAAAGCATCTTACTTCTGAGAGTTGAGCTCAGCCTCAGTCCCTCACAGTTCCACACTGCCTGCAGAGTGAGTTTCGCACGTCTTCACCAGAGACGTTTGCCAGAGGCTTCTGAGACGCAAGTTAACAATGTAGACCTGGACTGTATTTCCAGATGAGGTAGAGTGGTAATCATGGAACCTCCTGACTCAGAATACTGCTACCTTCGCCCTGCCATAAGAATGCAGCTAGTTGAGAGCTGGCTTCTAGGCATGCTTCCCTGTGAGAGCTGAGTTCAGGGCAGAACCCTCCCGATCCTGCTGACTGTAGAAAATGCTGCTAACATTCTCATGTTAGTGGCTGTGAAAGGTTGGAGAAAAGCATGTGGAATCGTTGGACCTGAACTCACGTGTATGTGAGTTGAATACAGCGATTTCTAATGACCTTCTTCAATCAGAGTGTAGCTAGGTACCCCCTTCGCTTCGAAAAGTCCTAGGTTCCCTGCTTATGGGAGCGTTGGGAGAGGAAATTGGAATCTCCCGGCACACAAGACTAGTGCCTCCAAGCTCAATTCATCGATTTCCAGTAATTCCTGTGGTACAGTGGTGCTACATACTAAGTTCCATATGTGAGAAGGTAGCTGAAACGCCTTGTCCAAAAGCAACTTACTTCTGAGAGTTGAGCTAAACCTCAGTCCCTCACAGTTCCACACTGCCTGCAGAGTGTGTTTCGCACGTCTTCACCAGAGAAGTTTGCCAGAGGCTTCTGAGTCGCAAGTTAACAAGGCAGACCTGGACGGTATCTCCAGGTGCAGTAGAGAGGTAATCTAGCAACCTCCCGACTCAGAATACTGCTACCTTCACACTGCCATAAGAATGAGGCTATTTGAGAGCTGGCTACTAGGAATGCTTCCCTGTGAGAGCTGAGGTCAGGGCAGAAGCCTCCCGCATCCTGCCTGACTGTAGACGTAGCTGCTAACATCCTCATGTTAGTGGTTGGGAGACGTTGTGAGAAAAGCATGTGGAATCCTTGTGCCTGAACTCACTTGTATCTGAGTTGAATACAGCGATTTCCAAAGACTTTCTTCAATCGGAGGGTAGCTAGGTTCCAACTCGAATGTACGTGTGAATAGCACACATCTGCCTCCTATGCATACACACTTCTGAGAGTTGAGCTTATGGCCTGTACCTCCACATCCAGCCTACTGGTACCTTCGCTTCTAAAAGGCCTAGGCTCGCTGCTTGACGGAAGTGTTGGGAGAGGTAATTGGAAACTCCCGGCATACAAGACTACTGCCTCCAAGCTCAATTCAGCGATTTCCCAGTAATTCCTGTGGTAGACTGGTGCTACCTACTAAATGCCATATGTGAGAAGGCAGCTGAACGCCTTGTCCAAAAGCATCTTACTTCTGAGAGTTGAGCTCACCCTCAGTCCCTCACAGTTCCACACTGTCTGCAGAGTGAGTTTCGCACGTCTTCACCAGAGACGTTTGCCAGAGGCTTCTTAGCGCAAGTTAACAATGCAGAAACGGACGTTATCCTCCAGGTGCAGTAGAATGGTAATCTTTGAACCTCCTGACTCAGAATACTGCTACCTTCTCCCTGCCATAAGAATGCAGCTAGTTGAGAGCTGGCTTCTAGGCATGCTTCCCTGTGAGAGCTGAGTTCAGGGCCGATCCCTCCCTCATCCTGCCTCACTGTAGACAGTGCTGCTAACATTCTCATGTTAGTGGCTGTGATATGTTGTAGAAAAGCATGTGGAAGCATTGGGCCTGAACTCACGTGTATCTGAGTGGAATACAGTGATTTCCAACGGCCTTCAATCAGAGTGTAGCTAGGTTCCAACACCGACTACCCGAGTGGGTAGCAGACATCTGCCTCCCATGCATACACACTTCTGAGAGTTGAGCTTATGGACTGTACCTCCACATCCAGCCTGCTGGTACACTTCGCTTCTAAAAGGCCTAGGCTCGCTGTTTGACGGAAGTGCTGGGAGAGGTAATTGCAATCTCCCGGCACACAAGACTACTGCCTCCAAGCTCAATTCAGCGATTTCCCAGTAATTCCTGTGGTAGACTGGTGCTACATACTAAGTTCCATATGTGAGAAGGCAGCTGAACGCCTTGTCCAAAAGCATCTTACCTCTGAGTGTTCAGCTCACCCTCAGTCCGTCACAGTTCCACCCTGCCTGCTGAGTGAGTTTCGCATGTCTTCACCAGAGACGTTTGCCAGAGGCTTCTGAGACGCAAGTTAACAATGCAGACCTGGACGGTATCTCCAGCTGCAGTAGAGTGGTAATCTTGGAACCTCGTGACTCCGAGTACTGCTACCTTCAGAACGCCATAAGAATGCAGCTAGTTTAGAGCTGGCTTCTAGGCAAGCTTCCCTGTGAGACCTGAGGACAGGGCAAAACCCGACCGCATCCTGCCTGACTGTAGACGTAGCTGCTAACAACCTTATGTTAGTGGCTGGGAGAGGTTTGCGCGAAAAGCATGTGTAAGCATTGGGCCTGAACTCACGTGTATCTGAGTTGAATACAACGATTTCCAACGGCCTTCAATACGAGTGTAGCTAGGTTCCAACTCCGATACCCGAGTGGGTAGCAGACATCTGCCTCCCATGAAACACACTTTCTGAGAGTTGAGCTTATGGCCTGTACCAGCACATCCAGCCTGCTGGTACACTTCGCTTCTAAAAGGCCTAGGCTCGCTGCTTGACGGAAGTGTTGGGAGAGGTAATTGGAATCTCCTGGCACACAAGACTACTGCCTCCAAGCTCAATCCAGCGATTTCCTAGTAATTCCTGTGGTAGACTGGTGCTACATACTAAGTTCCATACGTGAGAAGGTAGCTTGAACGCCTTGTCCAAAGCATCGTACTTCTGAGAGTTGAGCTCACCCTCAGTCCCTCACAGTTCCACACTGTCTGCAGAGTGAGTTTCGCACGTCTTCACCAGAGACGTTTGCCAGAGGCTTCTGAGACGGAAGTTAACAATGCAGACCTGGACGGTATCTCCAGGTGCATTAGAGTGGTAATCTTGGAACCTCGTGACTCCGAATACTGCTACCTTCAGAACGCCATAAGAATGCAGCTAGTTGAGAGCTGGCTTCTAGGCAAGCTTCCCTGTGAGACCTGAGGACAGGGCAAAACCCGACCGCATCCTGCCTGACTGTAGACGTAGCTGCTAACATCCTTATGTTAGTGGCTGGGAGAGGTTGCGGGAAAAGCATGTGTAAGAATTGGGCCTGAACTCACGTGTATCTGTGTTGAATACAGCGATTTCCACCGGCCTTGAATCAGAGTGTAGCTCGGTTCCAACTCCGATACCCGAGTGGGTAGCAGACATCTGCCTCCCATGCAAACACACTTCTGAGAGTTGAGCTCATGGCCTGTACCACCACATCCAGCCTGCTGGTACACTTCGCTTCTAAAATGCCTAGGCTTGCTGCTTGACGGAAGTGTTGGGAGAGGTAATTGGAATCTCCCGGCACACAAGAATAGTGCCTCCAAGCTCAATCCAGCGATTTCCTAGTAATTCCTGTGGTAGACTTGTGCTACATACTAAGTTCCATACGTGGGAAGGTAGTTGAACGCCTTGTCCAAAAGCATCTTACTTCTGAGAGTTGAGCTCAGCCTCAGTCCCTCACAGTTCCACACTGCCTGCAGAGTGAGTTTCGCACGTCTTCACCAGAGACGTTTGCCAGAGGCTTCTGAGACGCAAGTTAACAATGTAGACCTGGACTGTATTTCCAGATGAGGTAGAGTGGTAATCATGGAACCTCCTGACTCAGAATACTGCTACCTTCGCCCTGCCATAAGAATGCAGCTAGTTGAGAGCTGGCTTCTAGGCATGCTTCCCTGTGAGAGCTGAGTTCAGGGCAGAACCCTCCCGATCCTGCTGACTGTAGAAAATGCTGCTAACATTCTCATGTTAGTGGCTGTGAAAGGTTGGAGAAAAGCATGTGGAATCGTTGGACCTGAACTCACGTGTATGTGAGTTGAATACAGCGATTTCTAATGACCTTCTTCAATCAGAGTGTAGCTAGGTACCCCCTTCGCTTCGAAAAGTCCTAGGTTCCCTGCTTATGGGAGCGTTGGGAGAGGAAATTGGAATCTCCCGGCACACAAGACTAGTGCCTCCAAGCTCAATTCATCGATTTTCCAGTAATTCCTGTGGTACAGTGGTGCTACATACTAAGTTCCATATGTGAGAAGGTAGCTGAACGCCTTGTCCAAAAGCAACTTACTTCTGAGAGTTGAGCTAAACCTCAGTCCCTCACAGTTCCACACTGCCTGCAGAGTGTGTTTCGCACGTCTTCACCAGAGAAGTTTGCCAGAGGCTTCTGAGTCGCAAGTTAACAAGGCAGACCTGGACGGTATCTCCAGGTGCAGTAGAGAGGTAATCTAGCAACCTCCCGACTCAGAATACTGCTACCTTCACACTGCCATAAGAATGAGGCTATTTGAGAGCTGGCTACTAGGAATGCTTCCCTGTGAGAGCTGAGGTCAGGGCAGAAGCCTCCCGCATCCTGCCTGACTGTAGACGTAGCTGCTAACATCCTCATGTTAGTGGTTGGGAGACGTTGTGAGAAAAGCATGTGGAATCCTTGTGCCTGAACTCACTTGTATCTGAGTTGAATACAGCGATTTCCAAAGACTTTCTTCAATCGGAGGGTAGCTAGGTTCCAACTCGAATGTACGTGTGAATAGCACACATCTGCCTCCTATGCATACACACTTCTGAGAGTTGAGCTTATGGCCTGTACCTCCACATCCAGCCTACTGGTACCTTCGCTTCTAAAAGGCCTAGGCTCGCTGCTTGACGGAAGTGTTGGGAGAGGTAATTGGAAACTCCCGGCATACAAGACTACTGCCTCCAAGCTCAATTCAGCGATTTCCCAGTAATTCCTGTGGTAGACTGGTGCTACCTACTAAATGCCATATGTGAGAAGGCAGCTGAACGCCTTGTCCAAAAGCATCTTACTTCTGAGAGTTGAGCTCACCCTCAGTCCCTCACAGTTCCACACTGTCTGCAGAGTGAGTTTCGCACGTCTTCACCAGAGACGTTTGCCAGAGGCTTCTTAGCGCAAGTTAACAATGCAGAAACGGACGTTACCTCCAGGTGCA
The DNA here is from genome assembly GCF_011100685.1 of Canis lupus familiaris. Classification (NCBI taxonomy): domain Eukaryota; kingdom Metazoa; phylum Chordata; class Mammalia; order Carnivora; family Canidae; genus Canis; species Canis lupus. Next base: position 16,664 of record NW_023330374.1, read on the forward strand.
GTAGAATGGTAATCTTTGAACCTCCTGACTCAGAATACTGCTACCTTCTCCCTGCCATAAGAATGCAGCTAGTTGAGAGCTGGCTTCTAGTCATGCTTCCCTGTGAGAGCTGAGTTCAAGGCCGAACCCTCCTGAATCCTGCCTGATAGTAGACATTGCTGCTAACATTCTCATGTTAGTGGCTGTGATATGTTGTAGAAAAGCATGTGGAAGCATTGGGCCTGAACTCACGTGTATCTGAGTGGAATACAGTGATTTCCAACGGCCTTCAATCAGAGTGTAGCTAGGTTCCAACACCGACACCCGAGTGGGTAGCAGACATCTGCCTCCCATGCATACACACTTCTGAGAGTTGAGCTTATGGACTGTACCTCCACATCCAGCCTGCTGGTACACTTCGCTTCTAAAAGGCCTAGGCTCGCTGTTTGACGGAAGTGCTGGGAGAGGTAATTGCAATCTCCCGGCACACAAGACTACTGCCTCCAAGCTCAATTCAGCGATTTCCCAGTAATTCCTGTGGTAGACTGGTGCTACATACTAAGTTCCATATGTGAGAAGGCAGCTGAACGCCTTGTCCAAAAGCATCTTACCTCTGAGTGTTCAGCTCACCCTCAGTCCGTCACAGTTCCACCCTGCCTGCTGAGTGAGTTTCGCATGTCTTCACCAGAGACGTTTGCCAGAGGCTTCTGAGACGCAAGTTAACAATGCAGACCTGGACGGTATCTCCAGCTGCAGTAGAGTGGTAATCTTGGAACCTCGTGACTCCGAGTACTGCTACCTTCAGAACGCCATAAGAATGCAGCTAGTTTAGAGCTGGCTTCTAGGCAAGCTTCCCTGTGAGACCTGAGGACAGGGCAAAACCCGACCGCATCCTGCCTGACTGTAGACGTAGCTGCTAACAACCTTATGTTAGTGGCTGGGAGAGGTTGCGGGAAAAGCATGTGTAAGCATTGGGCCTGAACTCACGTGTATCTGAGTTGAATACAACGATTTCCAACGGCCTTCAATACGAGTGTAGCTAGGTTCCAACTCCGATACCCGAGTGGGTAGCAGACATCTGCCTCCCATGAAAACACATTTCTGAGAGTTGAGCTTATGGCCTGTACCAGCACATCCAGCCTGCTGGTACACTTCGCTTCTAAAAGGCCTAGGCTCGCTGCTTGACGGAAGTGTTGGGAGAGGTAATTGGAATCTCCTGGCACACAAGACTACTGCCTCCAAGCTCAATCCAGCGATTTCCTAGTAATTCCTGTGGTAGACTGGTGCTACATACTAAGTTCCATACGTGAGAAGGTAGTTGAACGCCTTGTCCCAAAGCATCGTACTTCTGAGAGTTGAGCTCACCCTCAGTCCCTCACAGTTCCACACTGTCTGCAGAGTGAGTTTCGCACGTCTTCACCAGAGACGTTTGCCAGAGGCTTCTGAGACGGAAGTTAACAATGCAGACCTGGACGGTATCTCCAGGTGCATTAGAGTGGTAATCTTGGAACCTCGTGACTCCGAATACTGCTACCTTCACGACGCCATAAGAATGCAGCTAGTTGAGAGCTGGCTTCTAGGCAAGCTTCCCTGTGAGACCTGAGGACAGGGCAAAACCCGACCGCATCCTGCCTGACTGCAGACGTAGCTGCTAACATCCTTATGTTAGTGGCTGGGAGAGGTTGCGGGAAAAGCATGTGTAAGAATTGGGCCTGAACTCACGTGTATCTGAGTTGAATACAGCGATTTCCACCGGCCTTGAATCAGAGTGTAGCTCGGTTCCAACTCCGATACCCGAGTGGGTAGCAGACATCTGCCTCCCATGCAAACACACTTCTGAGAGTTGAGCTCATGGCCTGTACCACCACATCCAGCCTGCTGGTACACTTCGCTTCTAAAATGCCTAGGCTTGCTGCTTGACGGAAGTGTTGGGAGAGGTAATTGGAATCTCCCGGCACACAAGAATAGTGCCTCCAAGCTCAATCCAGCGATTTCCTAGTAATTCCTGTGGTAGACTTGTGCTACATACTAAGTTCCATACGTGGGAAGGTAGTTGAACGCCTTGTCCAAAAGCATCTTACTTCTGAGAGTTGAGCTCAGCCTCAGTCCCTCACAGTTCCACACTGCCTGCAGAGTGAGTTTCGCACGTCTTCACCAGAGACGTTTGCCAGAGGCTTCTGAGACGCAAGTTAACAATGTAGACCTGGACTGTATTTCCAGATGAGGTAGAGTGGTAATCATGGAACCTCCTGACTCAGAATACTGCTACCTTCGCCCTGCCATAAGAATGCAGCTAGTTGAGAGCTGGCTTCTAGGCATGCTTCCCTGTGAGAGCTGAGTTCATGGGCAGAACCCTCCCGATCCTGCTGACTGTAGAAAATGCTGCTAACATTCTCATGTTAGTGGCTGTGAAAGGTTGGAGAAAAGCATGTGGAATCGTTGGACCTGAACTCACGTGTATGTGAGTTGAATACAGCGTTTTCCAACGGCCTTCTTCAATCAGAGTGTAGCTAGGTTACCTACTCCCATGACTAGTGGGTAGCAGACATCTGCCTCCCATGCTTACTTCTGAGAGTCGAGCTTACGGCCTATACCTCCACATCCTGCCTGCAGTTACCCTTCGCTTCTAAAAGGCCTAGACCTGCTGCGTGACGGCAGTGTTGGGAGAGGTAATTGGAGTCTCCCGGCACACAAGACTAGTGCCTCCAAGCTCAATCCAGCGATTTCCTAGTAATTCCTGTGGTAGACTGGTGCTACATACTAAGTTCCATATATGTGAGAATGTAGCTAACGCCTTGTCCGAAAACATCTTACTTCTGAGAGTTGAGCTCACCCTCAGGCCCTCACATTTCCACACTGCCTGCAGAGTGAGTTTCGCACGTCTTCAACAGAGACGTTTGTCAAAGGCTAGTGAGTCGCAACTTTACAATGCAGACCTGGACGGTATCTCCAGGTGCAGTATAGTGGTAATCTTTGAATCTCCTGACTCAGAATACTGCTACCTTCCACTGGGATAAGAAAGCAGCTAGTTGAGAGCTGGCTTCTAGTCATGCTTCCCTGTGAGAGCTGAGGTCAGGGCAGAACCCTCCCGCATCCTGCCTGACTGTAGACGTAGCTGCTAACATCCTTATGTTAGTTGCTTGGGAGAGGTTGGGAGAAAGCATGTGTAATCCATTGTGCCTGAACTCACGTGTATCTGAGTTGAATACAGCGATTTCCAACGGACTTTCTTCAATCAGAGTGTAGCTAGGTTCCACTCCATGTACGTAGTGGATAGCAGACATCTGCCTCCCATGCATACACACTTCTGAGAGTTGAGCTTATGGCCTGTACCTCCACATCCTAGCCTGCAGTACCCTTCGCTTCTAAAAGGCCTAGGCTCGCTGCTTGACGGAAGTGTTGGGAGAGGTAATTGGAAGTCTCCCGGCACACAAGACTAGTGCCTCCAAGCTCAATTCAGCGATTTCCTAGTAATTCCTGTGGTAGACTGGTGCTACATACTAAGTTCCATATGTGAGAAGGTAGCTGAACGCCTTGTCCAAAAGCATCTTACTTCTGAAAGCTGAGCTCACCCTCAGTCCCTCAGAGTTCCACACTGCCTGCAGAGTGAGTTTCGCTCGTCTTCACCAGAGACGTTTCCAAGGCTTGTGAGATCGCAACTTAACAATGCAGACCTGGACGGTATCTCCAGGTGCAGTATAGTGGTAATCTTGGAACCCACTGATTCAGAATACTGCTACCTTCTCACTGCGATAAGAACGCAGCTAGATGAGAGCTGGCTCTAGGCATGCTTCCCTGTGAGAGCTGAGGTCAGGGCAGAACCCTCCCGCATCCTGCCTGACTGTAGACGTAGCTGCTAACATCCTTATGTTAGTTGCTGGGAGAGGTTGGGGGAATAGCATGTGTAACCATTGAGCCTGAACTCACGTGTACCTGAGTTGAATACAGCGTTTTCCAACGGCCTTCTTCAATCAGAGTGTAGCTAGGTTCCTACTCCCATGAAGTAGTGGGTAGCAGACATCTGCCTCCCATGCTTACTTCTGAGAGTTGAGCTTACGGCCTGTACCTCCACATCCTGCCTGCAGTTACCCTTCGCTTCTAAAAGGCCTAGACCTGCTGCGTGACGGCAGTGTTGGGAGAGGTAATTGGAGTCTCCCGGCACACAAGACTAGTGCCTCCAAGCTCAATCCAGCGATTTCCTAGTAATTCCTGTGGTAGACTGGTGCTACATACTAAGTTCCATATATGTGAGAATGTAGCTAACGCCTTGTCCAAAAGCATCTTACTTCTGAGAGATTGAGCTCACCCTCAGTCCCTCGACAGTTCCACACTGCCTGCAGAGTGAGTTTCGCACGTCTTCACCAGAGTCGTTTGTCAAAGGCTTGTGAGACGCAACTTAACAATGCAGACCTGGACGGTATCTCCAGGTGCAGTATAGTGGTAATCTTGGAACCTCCTGACTCAGAATACTGCTACCTTCTCACTGGGATAAGAACGCAGCTAGTTGAGAGCTGGCTTCTAGGCATGCTTCCCTGTGAGAGCTGAGGTCAGGGCAGAACCCTCCCGCATCCTGCCTGACTGTAGACGTAGCTGCTAACATCCTTATGTTAGTTGCTGGGAGAGGTTGGGGGAATAGCATGTGTAACCATTGAGCCTGAACTCACGTGTACCTGAGTTGAATACAGCGTTTTCCAACGGCCTTCTTCAATCAGAGTGTAGCTAGGTTCCTACTCCCATGACTAGTGGGTAGCAGACATCTGCCTCCCATGCTTACTTCTGAGAGTTGAGCTTACGGCCTGTACCTCCACATCCTGCCTGCAGTTACCCTTCGCTTCTAAAAGGCCTAGACCTGCTGCGTGACGGCAGTGTTGGGAGAGGTAATTGGAGTCTCCCGGCACACAAGACTAGTGCCTCCAAGCTCAATCCAGCGATTTCCTAGTAATTCCTGTGGTAGACTGGTGCTACATACTAAGTTCCATATATGTGAGAATGTAGCTAACGCCTTGTCCAAAAGCATCTTACTTCTGAGAGCTGAGCTCACCCTCAGTCCCTCAGAGTTCCACACTGCCTGCAGAGTGAGTTTCGCACGTCTTCACCAGAGACGTTTGTCCAGAGGCTTCTGAGACGCAAGCTTAACAATGCAGACCTGGACGGTATCTCCAGGTGCAGTATAGTGGTAATCTTGGAACCTCCTGACTCAGAATACTGCTACCTTCTCAACTGCCATAAGAATGCAGCTAGTTGAGAGCTGGCTTCTAGGCATGCTTCCCTGTGAGAGCTGAGGACAGGGCAGAAACCCGCCCGCATCCTGCCTGACTGTAGACGTAGCTGCTAACATCCTTATGTTAGTGGCTGGGAGAGGTGCGGGGAAAAGCATGTGTAAGCAATTGGCCTGAACTCACGTGTATCTGAGTTGAATACAGCGATTTCCAACGGCCTCTTCAATCAGAGTGTAGCTAGGTTCCAACTCCCATGTACCGAGTGGGTAGCAGACATCTGCCTCCCATGCAAACACACTTCTGAGAGTTGAGCTTATGGCCTGTACCTCCACATCCTAGCCTGCTGTACACCTTCGCTTCTAAAAGGCCTAGACCTGCTGCGTGACGGCAGTGTTGGGAGAGGTAATTGGAGTCTCCCGGCACACAAGACTAGTGCCTCCAAGCTCAATCCAGCGATTTCCTAGTAATTCCTGTGGTAGACTGGTGCTACATACTAAGTTCCATATGTGAGAATGTAGCTAACGCCTTGTCCAAAAGCATCTTACTTCTGAGAGCTGAGCTCACCCTCAGTCCCTCAGAGTTCCACACTGCCTGCAGAGTGAGTTTCGCACGTCTTCACCAGAGACGTTTGTCAAAGGCTTAGTGAGATCGCAACTTAACAATGCAGACCTGGACGGTATCTCCAGGTGCAGTATAGTGGTAATCTTGGAACCTCCTGACTCAGAATACTGCTACCTTCTCACTGGATAAGAACGCAGCTAGTTGAGAGCTGGCTTCTAGGCATGCTTCCCTGTGAGAGCTGAGGTCAGGGCAGAACCCTCCCGCATCCTGCCTGACTGTAGACGTAGCTGCTAACATCCTTATGTTAGTTGCTGGGAGAGGTAGGGGGAATAGCATGTGTAACCATTGAGCCTGAACTCACGTGTACCTGAGTTGAATACAGCGTTTTCCAACGGCCTTCTTCAATCAGAGTGTAGCTAGGTTCCTACTCCCATGAAGTAGTGGGTAGCAGACATCTGCCTCCCATGCTTACTTCTGAGCGTTGAGCTTACGGCCTGTACCTCCACATCCTGCCTGCAGTTACCCTTCGCTTCTAAAAGGCCTAGACCTGCTGCGTGACGGCAGTGTTGGGAGAGGTAATTGGAGTCTCCCGGCACACAAGACTAGTGCCTCCAAGCTCAATCCAGCGATTTCCTAGTAATTCCTGTGGTAGACTGGTGCTACATACTAAGTTCCATATATGTGAGAATGTAGCTAACGCCTTGTCCAAAAGCTTCTTACTTCTGAGAGCTGAGCTTACCCTCAGTCCCTCAGAGTTCCACACTGCCTGCAGAGTGAGTTTCGCACGTCTTCACCAGAGACGTTTCCCAGACGCTTGTGAGATGCAACTTAACAATGCAGACCTGGACGGTTTCTCCAGGTGCAGTATAGTGGTAATCTTGGAACCTCCTGACTCAGAATACTGCTACCTTCACACTGCCATAAGAATGAGGCTATTTGAGAGCTGGCTTCTAGGAATGCTTCCCTGTGAGAGCTGAGGTCAGGGCAGAAGCCTCCCGCATCCTGCCTGACTGTAGACGTAGCTGCTAACATCCTCATGTTAGTGGTTGGGAGACGTTGTGAGAAAAGCATGTGGAATCCTTGTGCCTGAACTCACTTGTATCTGAGTTGAATACAGCGATTTCCAAAGACTTTCTTCAATCGGAGGGTAGCTAGGTTCCAACTCGAATGTACGTGTGAATAGCACACATCTGCCTCCTATGCATACACACTTCTGAGAGTTGAGCTTATGGCCTGTACCTCCACATCCAGCCTACTGGTACCTTCGCTTCTAAAAGGCCTAGGCTCGCTGCTTGACGGAAGTGTTGGGAGAGGTAATTGGAAACTCCCGGCATACAAGACTACTGCCTCCAAGCTCAATTCAGCGATTTCCCAGTAATTCCTGTGGTAGACTGGTGCTACCTACTAAATGCCATATGTGAGAAGGCAGCTGAACGCCTTGTCCAAAAGCATCTTACTTCTGAGAGTTGAGCTCACCCTCAGTCCCTCACAGTTCCACACTGTCTGCAGAGTGAGTTTCGCACGTCTTCACCAGAGACGTTTGCCAGAGGCTTCTTAGCGCAAGTTAACAATGCAGAAACGGACGTTACCTCCAGGTGCAGTAGAATGGTAATCTTTGAACCTCCTGACTCAGAATACTGCTACCTTCTCCCTGCCATAAGAATGCAGCTAGTTGAGAGCTGGCTTCTAGTCATGCTTCCCTGTGAGAGCTGAGTTCAAGGCCGAACCCTCCTGAATCCTGCCTGATAGTAGACATTGCTGCTAACATTCTCATGTTAGTGGCTGTGATAGGTTGTAGAAAAGCATGTGGAAGCATTGGGCCTGAACTCACGTGTATCTGAGTGGAATACAGTGATTTCCAACGGCCTTCAATCAGAGTGTAGCTAGGTTCCTACTCCCATGAAGTAGTGGGTAGCAGACATCTGCCTCCCATGCTTACTTCTGAGAGTTGAGCTTACGGCCTGTACCTCCACATCCTGCCTGCAGTTACCCTTCGCTTCTAAAAGGCCTAGACCTGCTGCGTGACGGCAGTGTTGGGAGAGGTAATTGGAGTCTCCCGGCACACAAGACTAGTGCCTCCAAGCTCAATCCAGCGATTTCCTAGTAATTCCTGTGGTAGACTGGTGCTACATACTAAGTTCAATATATGTGAGAATGTAGCTAACGCCTTGTCCAAAAGCATCTTACTTCTGAGAATTGAGCTCACGCTCAGTCCCTGACAGTTCCACACTGCCTGCAGAGTGAGTTTCGCACGTCTTCACCAGAGTCGTTTGTCAAAGGCTTGTGAGACGCAACTTAACAATGCAGACCTGGACGGTATCTCCAGGTGCAGTATAGTGGTAATCTTGGCACCTCCTGACTCAGAACACTGCTACCTTCTCACTGCGATAAGAACGCAGCTAGTTGAGAGCTGGCTTCTAGGCATGCTTCCCTGTGAGAGCTGAGGTCAGGGCAGAACCCTCCCGCATCCTGCCTGACTGTAGACGTAGCTGCTAACATCCTTATGTTAGTTGCTGGGAGAGGTTGGGGGAATAGCATGTGTAACCATTGAGCCTGAACTCACGTGTACCTGAGTTGAATACAGCGTTTTCCAACGGCCTTCTTCAATCAGAGTGTAGCTAGGTTCCTACTCCCATGAAGTAGTGGGTAGCAGACATCTGCCTCCCATGCTTACTTCTGAGCGTTGAGCTTACGGCCTGTACCTCCACATCCTGCCTGCAGTTACCCTTCGCTTCTAAAAGGCCTAGACCTGCTGCGTGACGGCAGTGTTGGGAGAGGTAATTGGAGTCTCCCGGCACACAAGACTAGTGCCTCCAAGCTCAATCCAGCGATTTCCTAGTAATTCCTGTGGTAGACTGGTGCTACATACTAAGTTCCATATATGTGAGAATGTAGCTAACGCCTTGTCCAAAAGCATCTTACTTCTGAGAATTGAGCTCACCCTCAGTCCCTCAGAGTTCCACACTGCCTGCAGAGTGAGTTTCGCACGTCTTCAACAGAGACGTTTGTCAAAGGCTTGTGAGACGCAACTTAACAATGCAGACCTGGACGGTATCTCCAGGTGCAGTATAGTGGTAATCTTGGCACCTCCTGACTCAGAATACTGCTACCTTCTCACTGGGATAAGAACGCAGCTAGTTGAGAGCTGGCTTCTAGGCTTGCTTCCCTGTGAGAGCTGAGGTCAGGGCAGAACCCTCCCGCATCCTGCCTGACTGTAGACGTAGCTGCTAACATCCTTATGTTAGTTGCTGGGAGAGGTTAGGGGGAATAGCATGTGTAACCATTGAGCCTGAACTCACGTGTACCTGAGTTGAATACAGCGTTTTCCAACGGCCTTCTTCAATCAGAGTGTAGCTAGGTTCCTACTCCCATGAAGTAGTGGGTAGCAGACATCTGCCTCCCATGCTTACTTCTGAGAGTTGAGCTTACGGCCTGTACCTCCACATCCTGCCTGCAGTTACCCTTCGCTTCTAAAAGGCCTAGACCTGCTGCGTGACGGCAGTGTTGGGAGAGGTAATTGGAGTCTCCCGGCACACAAGACTAGTGCCTCCAAGCTCAATCCAGCGATTTCCTAGTAATTCCTGTGGTAGACTGGTGCTACATACTAAGTTCCATATATGTGAGAATGTAGCTAACGCCTTGTCCAAAAGCATCTTACTTCTGAGAGTTGAGCTCACCCTCAGTCCCTCACAGTTCCACACTGCCTGCAGAGTGAGTTTCGCACGTCTTCACCAGAGACGTTTGTCAAAGGCTTGTGAGACGCAACTTAACAATGCAGACCTGGACGGTATCTCCAGGTGCAGTATAGTGGTAATCTTGGAACCAACTGATTCAGAATACTGCTACCTTCTCACTGCGATAAGAACGCAGCTAGATGAGAGCTGGCTTCTAGGCATGCTTCCCTGTGAGAGCTGAGGTCAGGGCAGAACCCTCCCGCATCCTGCCTGACTGTAGACGTAGCTGCTAACATCCTTATGTTAGTTGCTGGGAGAGGTTGGGGGAATAGCATGTGTAACCATTGAGCCTGAACTCACGTGTACCTGAGTTGAATACAGCGTTTTCCAACGGCCTTCTTCAATCAGAGTGTAGCTAGGTTCCTACTCCCATGAAGTAGTGGGTAGCAGACATCTGCCTCCCATGCTTACTTCTGAGAGTTGAGCTTACGGCCTGTACCTCCACATCCTGCCTGCAGTTACCCTTCGCTTCTAAAAGGCCTAGACCTGCTGCGTGACGGCAGTGTTGGGAGAGGTAATTGGAGTCTCCCGGCACACAAGACTAGTGCCTCCAAGCTCAATCCAGCGATTTCCTAGTAATTCCTGTGGTAGACTGGTGCTACATACTAAGTTCAATATATGTGAGAATGTAGCTAACGCCTTGTCCAAAAGCATTTTACTTCTGAGAATTGAGCTCACGCTCAGTCCCTGACAGTTCCACACTGCCTGCAGAGTGAGTTTCGCACGTCTTCACCAGAGTCGTTTGTCAAAGGCTTGTGAGACGCAACTTAACAATGCAGACCTGGACGGTATCTCCAGGTGCAGTATAGTGGTAATCTTGGCACCTCCTGACTCAGAATACTGCTACCTTCTCACTGGGATAAGAACGCAGCTAGTTGAGAGCTGGCTTCTAGGCATGCTTCCCTGTGAGAGCTGAGGTCAGGGCAGAACCCTCCCGCATCCTGCCTGACTGTAGACGTAGCTGCTAACATCCTTATGTTAGTTGCTGGGAGAGGTTGGGGGAATAGCATGTGTAACCATTGAGCCTGAACTCACGTGTACCTGAGTTGAATACAGCGTTTTCCAACGGCCTTCTTCAATCAGAGTGTAGCTAGGTTCCTACTCCCATGAAGTAGTGGGTAGCAGACATCTGCCTCCCATGCTTACTTCTGAGAGTTGAGCTTACGGCCTGTACCTCCACATCCTGCCTGCAGTTACCCTTCGCTTCTAAAAGGCCTAGACCTGCTGCGTGACGGCAGTGTTGGGAGAGGTAATTGGAGTCTCCCGGCACACAAGACTAGTGCCTCCAAGCTCAATCCAGCGATTTCCTAGTAATTCCTGTGGTAGACTGGTGCTACATACTAAGTTCCATATATGTGAGAATGTAGCTAACGCCTTGTCCAAAAGCATCTTACTTCTGAGAGCTGAGCTCACCCTCAGTCCCTCAGAGTTCCACACTGCCTGCAGAGTGAGTTTCGCACGTCTTCACCAGAGACGTTTGTCAAAGGCTTGTGAGATCGCAACTTAACAATGCAGACCTGGACGGTATCTCCAGGTGCAGTATAGTGGTAATCTTGGAACCTCCTGACTCAGAATACTGCTACCTTCTCACTGGGATAAGAACGCAGCTAGTTGAGAGCTGGCTTCTAGGCATGCTTCCCTGTGAGAGCTGAGGTCAGGGCAGAACCCTCCCGCATCCTGCCTGACTGTAGACGTAGCTGCTAACATCCTTATGTTAGTTGCTGGGAGAGGTAGGGGGAATAGCATGTGTAACCATTGAGCCTGAACTCACGTGTACCTGAGTTGAATACAGCGTTTTCCAACGGCCTTCTTCAATCAGAGTGTAGCTAGGTTCCTACTCCCATGAAGTAGTGGGTAGCAGACATCTGCCTCCCATGCTTACTTCTGAGAGTTGAGCTTACGGCCTGTACCTCCACATCCTGCCTGCAGTTACCCTTCGCTTCTAAAAGGCCTAGACCTGCTGCGTGACGGCAGTGTTGGGAGAGGTAATTGGAGTCTCCCGGCACACAAGACTAGTGCCTCCAAGCTCAATCCAGCGATTTCCTAGTAATTCCTGTGGTAGACTGGTGCTACATACTAAGTTCAATATATGTGAGAATGTAGCTAACGCCTTGTCCAAAAGCATTTTACTTCTGAGAATTGAGCTCACGCTCAGTCCCTGACAGTTCCACACTGCCTGCAGAGTGAGTTTCGCACGTCTTCACCAGAGTCGTTTGTCAAAGGCTTGTGAGACGCAACTTAACAATGCAGACCTGGACGGTATCTCCAGGTGCAGTATAGTGGTAATCTTGGAATCTCCTGACTCAGAAATCTGCTACCTTCCACTGGGATAAGAACGCAGCTAGTTGAGAGCTGGCTTCTAGGCATGCTTCCCTGTGAGAGCTGAGGTCAGGGCAGAACCCTCCCGCATCCTGCCTGACTGTAGACGTAGCTGCTAACATCCTTATGTTAGTTGCTGGGAGAGGTTGGGGGAATAGCATGTGTAACCATTGAGCCTGAACTCACGTGTACCTGAGTTGAATACAGCGTTTTCCAACGGCCTTCTTCAATCAGAGTGTAGCTAGGTTCCTACTCCCATGAAGTAGTGGGTAGCAGACATCTGCCTCCCATGCTTACTTCTGAGAGTTGAGCTTACGGCCTGTACCTCCACATCCTGCCTGCAGTTACCCTTCGCTTCTAAAAGGCCTAGACCTGCTGCGTGACGGCAGTGTTGGGAGAGGTAATTGGAGTCTCCCGGCACACAAGACTAGTGCCTCCAAGCTCAATCCAGCGATTTCCTAGTAATTCCTGTGGTAGACTGGTGCTACATACTAAGTTCCATATATGTGAGAATGTAGCTAACGCCTTGTCCAAAAGCTTCTTACTTCTGAGAGCTGAGCTTACCCTCAGTCCCTCAGAGTTCCACACTGCCTGCAGAGTGAGTTTCGCACGTCTTCACCAGAGTCGTTTGTCAAAGGCTTGTGAGACGCAACTTAACAATGCAGACCTGGACGGTATCTCCAGGTGCAGTATAGTGGTAATCTTGGAACCTCCTGACTCAGAATACTGCTACCTTCTCACTGCGATAAGAACGCAGCTAGTTGAGAGCTGGCTTCTAGGCTTGCTTCCCTGTGAGAGCTGAGGTCAGGGCAGAACCCTCCCGCATCCTGCCTGACTGTAGACGTAGCTGCTAACATCCTTATGTTAGTTGCTGGGAGAGGTTGGGGGAATAGCATGTGTAACCATTGAGCCTGAACTCACGTGTACCTGAGTTGAATACAGCGTTTTCCAACGGCCTTCTTCAATCAGAGTGTAGCTAGGTTCCTACTCCCATGAAGTAGTGGGTAGCAGACATCTGCCTCCCATGCTTACTTCTGAGAGTTGAGCTTACGGCCTGTACCTCCACATCCTGCCTGCAGTTACCCTTCGCTTCTAAAAGGCCTAGACCTGCTGCGTGACGGCAGTGTTGGGAGAGGTAATTGGAGTCTCCCGGCACACAAGACTAGTGCCTCCAAGCTCAATCCAGCGATTTCCTAGTAATTCCTGTGGTAGACTGGTGCTACATACTAAGTTCCATATATGTGAGAATGTAGCTAACGCCTTGTCCAAAAGCATCTTACTTCTGAGAAGTTGAGCTCACCCTCAGTCCCTCACAGTTCCACACTGCCTGCAGAGTGAGTTTCGCACGTCTTCACCAGAGACGTTTGTCAAAGGCTTGTGAGATCGCAACTTAACAATGCAGACCTGGACGGTATCTCCAGGTGCAGTATAGTGGTAATCTTGGAACCTCCTGACTCAGAATACGGCTACCTTCTCACTGCGATAAGAACGCAGCTAGTTGAGAGCTGGCTTCTAGGCATGCTTCCCTGTGAGAGCTGAGGTCAGGGCAGAACCCTCCCGCATCCTGCCTGACTGTAGACGTAGCTGCTAACATCCTTATGTTAGTTGCTGGGAGAGGTAGGGGGAATAGCATGTGTAACCATTGAGCCTGAACTCACGTGTACCTGAGTTGAATACAGCGTTTTCCAACGGCCTTCTTCAATCAGAGTGTAGCTAGGTTCCTACTCCCATGAAGTAGTGGGTAGCAGACATCTGCCTCCCATGCTTACTTCTGAGCGTTGAGCTTACGGCCTGTACCTCCACATCCTGCCTGCAGTTACCCTTCGCTTCTAAAAGGCCTAGACCTGCTGCGTGACGGCAGTGTTGGGAGAGGTAATTGGAGTCTCCCGGCACACAAGACTAGTGCCTCCAAGCTCAATCCAGCGATTTCCTAGTAATTCCTGTGGTAGACTGGTGCTACATACTAAGTTCAATATATGTGAGAATGTAGCTAACGCCTTGTCCAAAAGCATTTTACTTCTGAGAGCTGAGCTCACCCTCAGTCCCTGACGGTTCCACACTGCCTGCAGAGTGAGTTTCACACGTCTTCACCAAAGTCGTTTGTCAAAGGCTTGTGAGACGCAACTTAACAATGCAGACCTGGACGGAATCTCCAGGTGCAGTATAGTGGTAATCTTTGAATCTCCTGACTCAGAATACTGCTACCTTCCACTGGGATAAGAAAGCAGCTAGTTGAGAGCTGGCTTCTAGTCATGCTTCCCTGTGAGAGCTGAGGTCAGGGCAGAACCCTCCCGCATCCTGCCTGACTGTAGACGTAGCTGCTAACATCCTTATGTTAGTTGCTGGGAGAGGTAGGGGGAATAGCATGTGTAACCATTGAGCCTGAACTCACGTGTACCTGAGTTGAATACAGCGTTTTCCAACGGCCTTCTTCAATCAGAGTCTAGCTAGGTTCCTACTCCCATGAAGTAGTGGGTAGCAGACATCTGCCTCCCATGCTTACTTCTGAGCGTTGAGCTTACGGCCTGTACCTCCACATCCTGCCTGCAGTTACCCTTCGCTTCTAAAAGGCCTAGACCTGCTGCGTGACGGCAGTGTTGGGAGAGGTAATTGGAGTCTCCCGGCACACAAGACTAGTGCCTCCAAGCTCAATCCAGCGATTTCCTAGTAATTCCTGTGGTAGACTGGTGCTACATACTAAGTTCGATATATGTGAGAATGTAGCTAACGCCTTGTCCAAAAGCATTTTACTTCTGAGAATTGAGCTCACGCTCAGTCCCTGACAGTTCCACACTGCCTGCAGAGTGAGTTTCGCACGTCTTCACCAGAGTCGTTTGTCAAAGGCTTGTGAGACGCAACTTAACAATGCAGACCTGGACGGTATCTCCAGGTGCAGTATAGTGGTAATCTTGGCACCTCCTGACTCAGAATACTGCTACCTTCTCACTGCGATAAGAACGCAGCTAGTTGAGAGCTGGCTCTAGGCATGCTTCCCTGTGAGAGCTGAGGTCAGGGCAGAACCCTCCCGCATCCTGCCTGACTGTAGACGTAGCTGCTAACATCCTTATGTTAGTTGCTGGGAGAGGTTGGGGGAATAGCATGTGTAACCATTGAGCCTGAACTCACGTGTACCTGAGTTGAATACAGCGTTTTCCAACGGCCTTCTTCAATCAGAGTGTAGCTAGGTTCCTACTCCCATGAAGTAGTGGGTAGCAGACATCTGCCTCCCATGCTTACTTCTGAGAGTTGAGCTTACGGCCTGTACCTCCACATCCTGCCTGCAGTTACCCTTCGCTTCTAAAAGGCCTAGACCTGCTGCGTGACGGCAGTGTTGGGAGAGGTAATTGGAGTCTCCCGGCACACAAGACTAGTGCCTCCAAGCTCAATCCAGCGATTTCCTAGTAATTCCTGTGGTAGACTGGTGCTACATACTAAGTTCCATATATGTGAGAATGTAGCTAACGCCTTGTCCAAAAGCATCTTACTTCTGAGAGCTGAGCTCACCCTCAGTCCCTCAGAGTTCCACACTGCCTGCAGAGTGAGTTTCGCACGTCTTCACCAGAGACGTTTGTCAAAGGCTTGTGAGACGCAACTTAACAATGCAGACCTGGACGGTATCTCCAGGTGCAGTATAGTGGTAATCTTGGAACCTCCTGACTCAGAATACTGCTACCTTCTCACTGCGATAAGAACGCAGCTAGTTGAGAGCTGGCTTCTAGGCATGCTTCCCTGTGAGAGCTGAGGTCAGGGCAGAACCCTCCCGCATCCTGCCTGACTGTAGACGTAGCTGCTAACATCCTTATGTTAGTTGCTGGGAGAGGTTGGGGGAATAGCATGTGTAACCATTGAGCCTGAACTCACGTGTACCTGAGTTGAATACAGCGTTTTCCAACGGCCTTCTTCAATCAGAGTGTAGCTAGGTTCCTACTCCCATGAAGTAGTGGGTAGCAGACATCTGCCTCCCATGCTTACTTCTGAGAGTTGAGCTTACGGCCTGTACCTCCACATCCTGCCTGCAGTTACCCTTCGCTTCTAAAAGGCCTAGACCTGCTGCGTGACGGCAGTGTTGGGAGAGGTAATTGGAGTCTCCCGGCACACAAGACTAGTGCCTCCAAGCTCAATCCAGCGATTTCCTAGTAATTCCTGTGGTAGACTGGTGCTACATACTAAGTTCCATATATGTGAGAATGTAGCTAACGCCTTGTCCAAAAGCATCTTACTTCTGAGAAGTTGAGCTCACGCTCAGTCCCTCACAGTTCCACACTGCCTGCAGAGTGAGTTTCGCACGTCTTCACCAGAGTACGTTTGTCAAAGGCTTGTGAGACGCAACTTAACAATGCAGACCTGGACGGTATCTCCAGGTGCAGTATAGTGGTAATCTTGGCACCTCCTGACTCAGAATACTGCTACCTTCTCACTGGGATAAGAACGCAGCTAGTTGAGAGCTGGCTTCTAGGCATGCTTCCCTGTGAGAGCTGAGGTCAGGGCAGAACCCTCCCGCATCCTGCCTGACTGTAGACGTAGCTGCTAACATCCTTATGTTAGTTGCTGGGAGAGGTAGGGGGAATAGCATGTGTAACCATTGAGCCTGAACTCACGTGTACCTGAGTTGAATACAGCGTTTTCCAACGGCCTTCTTCAATCAGAGTGTAGCTAGGTTCCTACTCCCATGAAGTAGTGGGTAGCAGACATCTGCCTCCCATGCTTACTTCTGAGAGTTGAGCTTACGGCCTGTACCTCCACATCCTGCCTGCAGTTACCCTTCGCTTCTAAAAGGCCTAGACCTGCTGCGTGACGGCAGTGTTGGGAGAGGTAATTGGAGTCTCCCGGCACACAAGACTAGTGCCTCCAAGCTCAATCCAGCGATTTCCTAGTAATTCCTGTGGTAGACTGGTGCTACATACTAAGTTCCATATATGTGAGAATGTAGCTAACGCCTTGTCCAAAAGCATCTTACTTCTGAGAATTGAGCTCACGCTCAGTCCCTGACAGTTCCACACTGCCTGCAGAGTGAGTTTCGCACGTCTTCACCAGAGACGTTTGTCAAAGGCTTGTGAGACGCAACTTAACAATGCAGACCTGGCCGGTTTCTCCAGGTGCAGTACAGTGGTAATCTTGGAACCAACTGACTCAGAATACTGCTACCTTCTCACTGGGATAAGAACGCAGCTAGTTGAGAGCTGGCTTCTAGGCATGCTTCCCTGTGAGAGCTGAGGTCAGGGCAGAACCCTCCCGCATCCTGCCTGACTGTAGACGTAGCTGCTAACATCCTTATGTTAGTTGCTGGGAGAGGTTGGGGGAATAGCATGTGTAACCATTGAGCCTGAACTCACGTGTACCTGAGTTGAATACAGCGTTTTCCAACGGCCTTCTTCAATCAGAGTGTAGCTAGGTTCCTACTCCCATGAAGTAGTGGGTAGCAGACATCTGCCTCCCATGCTTACTTCTGAGAGTTGAGCTTACGGCCTGTACCTCCACATCCTGCCTGCAGTTACCCTTCGCTTCTAAAAGGCCTAGACCTGCTGCGTGACGGCAGTGTTGGGAGAGGTAATTGGAGTCTCCCGGCACACAAGACTAGTGCCTCCAAGCTCAATCCAGCGATTTCCTAGTAATTCCTGTGGTAGACTGGTGCTACATACTAAGTTCCATATATGTGAGAATGTAGCTAACGCCTTGTCCAAAAGCATCTTACTTCTGAGAGCTGAGCTCACCCTCAGTCCCTCAGAGTTCCACACTGCCTGCAGAGTGAGTTTCGCACGTCTTCACCAGAGACGTTTGTCAAAGGCTTGTGAGATCGCAACTTAACAATGCAGACCTGGACGGTATCTCCAGGTGCAGTATAGTGGTAATCTTGGAACCTCCTGACTCAGAATACTGCTACCTTCTCACTGGGATAAGAACGCAGCTAGTTGAGAGCTGGCTTCT
This sequence comes from Canis lupus familiaris, assembly GCF_011100685.1. Lineage (NCBI taxonomy): Eukaryota > Metazoa > Chordata > Mammalia > Carnivora > Canidae > Canis > Canis lupus. The sequence goes on from NW_023330374.1 coordinate 34,401, forward strand.
AGGCATGCTTCCCTGTGAGAGCTGAGGTCAGGGCAGAACCCTCCCGCATCCTGCCTGACTGTAGACGTAGCTGCTAACATCCTTATGTTAGTTGCTGGGAGAGGTAGGGGGAATAGCATGTGTAACCATTGAGCCTGAACTCACGTGTACCTGAGTTGAATACAGCGTTTTCCAACGGCCTTCTTCAATCAGAGTGTAGCTAGGTTCCTACTCCCATGAAGTAGTGGGTAGCAGACATCTGCCTCCCATGCTTACTTCTGAGAGTTGAGCTTACGGCCTGTACCTCCACATCCTGCCTGCAGTTACCCTTCGCTTCTAAAAGGCCTAGACCTGCTGCGTGACGGCAGTGTTGGGAGAGGTAATTGGAGTCTCCCGGCACACAAGACTAGTGCCTCCAAGCTCAATCCAGCGATTTCCTAGTAATTCCTGTGGTAGACTGGTGCTACATACTAAGTTCCATATATGTGAGAATGTAGCTAACGCCTTGTCCAAAAGCATTCTTACTTCTGAGAATTGAGCTCACGCTCAGTCCCTGACAGTTCCACACTGCCTGCAGAGTGAGTTTCGCACGTCTTCAACAGAGACGTTTGTCAAAGGCTTGTGAGACGCAACTTAACAATGCAGACCTGGACGGTATCTCCAGGTGCAGTATAGTGGTAATCTTGGAACCTCCTGACTCAGAATACTGCTACCTTCTCACTGCGATAAGAACGCAGCTAGTTGAGAGCTGGCTTCTAGGCATGCTTCCCTGTGAGAGCTGAGGTCAGGGCAGAACCCTCCCGCATCCTGCCTGACTGTAGACGTAGCTGCTAACATCCTTATGTTAGTTGCTGGGAGAGGTTAGGGGGAATAGCATGTGTAACCATTGAGCCTGAACTCACGTGTACCTGAGTTGAATACAGCGTTTTCCAACGGCCTTCTTCAATCAGAGTGTAGCTAGGTTCCTACTCCCATGAAGTAGTGGGTAGCAGACATCTGCCTCCCATGCTTACTTCTGAGAGTTGAGCTTACGGCCTGTACCTCCACATCCTGCCTGCAGTTACCCTTCGCTTCTAAAAGGCCTAGACCTGCTGCGTGACGGCAGTGTTGGGAGAGGTAATTGGAGTCTCCCGGCACACAAGACTAGTGCCTCCAAGCTCAATCCAGCGATTTCCTAGTAATTCCTGTGGTAGACTGGTGCTACATACTAAGTTCCATATATGTGAGAATGTAGCTAACGCCTTGTCCAAAAGCATCTTACTTCTGAGAATTGAGCTCACCCTCAGTCCCTCGACAGTTCCACACTGCCTGCAGAGTGAGTTTCGCACGTCTTCACCAGAGACGTTTGTCAAAGGCTAGTGAGTCGCAACTTAACAATGCAGACCTGGACGGTATCTCCAGGTGCAGTATAGTGGTAATCTTGGCACCTCCTGACTCAGAATACTGCTACCTTCTCACTGCGATAAGAACGCAGCTAGTTGAGAGCTGGCTTCTAGGCATGCTTCCCTGTGAGAGCTGAGGTCAGGGCAGAACCCTCCCGCATCCTGCCTGACTGTAGACGTAGCTGCTAACATCCTTATGTTAGTTGCTGGGAGAGGTTGGGGGAATAGCATGTGTAACCATTGAGCCTGAACTCACGTGTACCTGAGTTGAATACAGCGTTTTCCAACGGCCTTCTTCAATCAGAGTGTAGCTAGGTTCCTACTCCCATGAAGTAGTGGGTAGCAGACATCTGCCTCCCATGCTTACTTCTGAGAGTTGAGCTTACGGCCTGTACCTCCACATCCTGCCTGCAGTTACCCTTCGCTTCTAAAAGGCCTAGACCTGCTGCGTGACGGCAGTGTTGGGAGAGGTAATTGGAGTCTCCCGGCACACAAGACTAGTGCCTCCAAGCTCAATCCAGCGATTTCCTAGTAATTCCTGTGGTAGACTGGTGCTACATACTAAGTTCCATATATGTGAGAATGTAGCTAACGCCTTGTCCAAAAGCATCTTACTTCTGAGAATTGAGCTCACCCTCAGTCCCTCACAGTTCCACACTGCCTGCAGAGTGAGTTTCGCACGTCTTCACCAGAGTCGTTTGTCAAAGGCTTGTGAGATCGCAACTTAACAATGCAGACCTGGACGGTATCTCCAGGTGCAGTATAGTGGTAATCTTGGAACCTCCTGACTCAGAATACTGCTACCTTCTCACTGGGATAAGAACGCAGCTAGTTGAGAGCTGGCTTCTAGGCATGCTTCCCTGTGAGAGCTGAGGTCAGGGCAGAACCCTCCCGCATCCTGCCTGACTGTAGACGTAGCTGCTAACATCCTTATGTTAGTTGCTGGGAGAGGTAGGGGGAATAGCATGTGTAACCATTGAGCCTGAACTCACGTGTACCTGAGTTGAATACAGCGTTTTCCAACGGCCTTCTTCAATCAGAGTGTAGCTAGGTTCCTACTCCCATGAAGTAGTGGGTAGCAGACATCTGCCTCCCATGCTTACTTCTGAGAGTTGAGCTTACGGCCTGTACCTCCACATCCTGCCTGCAGTTACCCTTCGCTTCTAAAAGGCCTAGACCTGCTGCGTGACGGCAGTGTTGGGAGAGGTAATTGGAGTCTCCCGGCACACAAGACTAGTGCCTCCAAGCTCAATCCAGCGATTTCCTAGTAATTCCTGTGGTAGACTGGTGCTACATACTAAGTTCCATATATGTGAGAATGTAGCTAACGCCTTGTCCAAAAGCATCTTACTTCTGAAAGCTGAGCTCACCCTCAGTCCCTCAGAGTTCCACACTGCCTGCAGAGTGAGTTTCGCACGTCTTCACCAGAGACGTTTGTCAAAGGCTTGTGAGATCGCAACTTAACAATGCAGACCTGGACGGTATCTCCAGGTGCAGTATAGTGGTAATCTTGGAACCTCCTGACTCAGAATACTGCTACCTTCTCACTGCGATAAGAACGCAGCTAGTTGAGAGCTGGCTTCTAGGCATGCTTCCCTGTGAGAGCTGAGGTCAGGGCAGAACCCTCCCGCATCCTGCCTGACTGTAGACGTAGCTGCTAACATCCTTATGTTAGTTGCTGGGAGAGGTAGGGGGAATAGCATGTGTAACCATTGAGCCTGAACTCACGTGTACCTGAGTTGAATACAGCGTTTTCCAACGGCCTTCTTCAATCAGAGTGTAGCTAGGTTCCTACTCCCATGAAGTAGTGGGTAGCAGACATCTGCCTCCCATGCTTACTTCTGAGAGTTGAGCTTACGGCCTGTACCTCCACATCCTGCCTGCAGTTACCCTTCGCTTCTAAAAGGCCTAGACCTGCTGCGTGACGGCAGTGTTGGGAGAGGTAATTGGAGTCTCCCGGCACACAAGACTAGTGCCTCCAAGCTCAATCCAGCGATTTCCTAGTAATTCCTGTGGTAGACTGGTGCTACATACTAAGTTCCATATATGTGAGAATGTAGCTAACGCCTTGTCCAAAAGCATTCTTACTTCTGAGAAGTTGAGCTCACCCTCAGTCCCTCAGAGTTCCACACTGCCTGCAGAGTGAGTTTCGCACGTCTTCACCAGAGTCGTTTGTCAAAGGCTTGTGAGACGCAACTTAACAATGCAGACCTGGACGGTATCTCCAGGTGCAGTATAGTGGTAATCTTGGCACCTCCTGACTCAGAATACTGCTACCTTCTCACTGGGATAAGAACGCAGCTAGTTGAGAGCTGGCTTCTAGGCATGCTTCCCTGTGAGAGCTGAGGTCAGGGCAGAACCCTCCCGCATCCTGCCTGACTGTAGACGTAGCTGCTAACATCCTTATGTTAGTTGCTGGGAGAGGTTGGGGGAATAGCATGTGTAACCATTGAGCCTGAACTCACGTGTACCTGAGTTGAATACAGCGTTTTCCAACGGCCTTCTTCAATCAGAGTGTAGCTAGGTTCCTACTCCCATGAAGTAGTGGGTAGCAGACATCTGCCTCCCATGCTTACTTCTGAGAGTTGAGCTTACGGCCTGTACCTCCACATCCTGCCTGCAGTTACCCTTCGCTTCTAAAAGGCCTAGACCTGCTGCGTGACGGCAGTGTTGGGAGAGGTAATTGGAGTCTCCCGGCACACAAGACTAGTGCCTCCAAGCTCAATCCAGCGATTTCCTAGTAATTCCTGTGGTAGACTGGTGCTACATACTAAGTTCAATATATGTGAGAATGTAGCTAACGCCTTGTCCAAAAGCATCTTACTTCTGAGAGCTGAGCTCACCCTCAGTCCCTCAGAGTTCCACACTGCCTGCAGAGTGAGTTTCGCACGTCTTCACCAGAGACGTTTGTCAAAGGCTTGTGAGATCGCAACTTAACAATGCAGACCTGGACGGTATCTCCAGGTGCAGTATAGTGGTAATCTTGGAACCTCCTGACTCAGAATACTGCTACCTTCTCACTGCGATAAGAACGCAGCTAGTTGAGAGCTGGCTTCTAGGCATGCTTCCCTGTGAGAGCTGAGGTCAGGGCAGAACCCTCCCGCATCCTGCCTGACTGTAGACGTAGCTGCTAACATCCTTATGTTAGTTGCTGGGAGAGGTAGGGGGAATAGCATGTGTAACCATTGAGCCTGAACTCACGTGTACCTGAGTTGAATACAGCGTTTTCCAACGGCCTTCTTCAATCAGAGTGTAGCTAGGTTCCTACTCCCATGAAGTAGTGGGTAGCAGACATCTGCCTCCCATGCTTACTTCTGAGAGTTGAGCTTACGGCCTGTACCTCCACATCCTGCCTGCAGTTACCCTTCGCTTCTAAAAGGCCTAGACCTGCTGCGTGACGGCAGTGTTGGGAGAGGTAATTGGAGTCTCCCGGCACACAAGACTAGTGCCTCCAAGCTCAATCCAGCGATTTCCTAGTAATTCCTGTGGTAGACTGGTGCTACATACTAAGTTCCATATATGTGAGAATGTAGCTAACGCCTTGTCCAAAAGCATCTTACTTCTGAGAGCTGAGCTCACCCTCAGTCCCTCAGAGTTCCACACTGCCTGCAGAGTGAGTTTCGCACGTCTTCACCAGAGACGTTTGTCAAAGGCTTGTGAGATCGCAACTTAACAATGCAGACCTGGACGGTATCTCCAGGTGCAGTATAGTGGTAATCTTGGAACCTCCTGACTCAGAATACTGCTACCTTCTCACTGCGATAAGAACGCAGCTAGTTGAGAGCTGGCTTCTAGGCATGCTTCCCTGTGAGAGCTGAGGTCAGGGCAGAACCCTCCCGCATCCTGCCTGACTGTAGACGTAGCTGCTAACATCCTTATGTTAGTTGCTGGGAGAGGTAGGGGGAATAGCATGTGTAACCATTGAGCCTGAACTCACGTGTACCTGAGTTGAATACAGCGTTTTCCAACGGCCTTCTTCAATCAGAGTGTAGCTAGGTTCCTACTCCCATGAAGTAGTGGGTAGCAGACATCTGCCTCCCATGCTTACTTCTGAGAGTTGAGCTTACGGCCTGTACCTCCACATCCTGCCTGCAGTTACCCTTCGCTTCTAAAAGGCCTAGACCTGCTGCGTGACGGCAGTGTTGGGAGAGGTAATTGGAGTCTCCCGGCACACAAGACTAGTGCCTCCAAGCTCAATCCAGCGATTTCCTAGTAATTCCTGTGGTAGACTGGTGCTACATACTAAGTTCCATATATGTGAGAATGTAGCTAACGCCTTGTCCAAAAGCATCTTACTTCTGAGAATTGAGCTCACGCTCAGTCCCTGACAGTTCCACACTGCCTGCAGAGTGAGTTTCGCACGTCTTCACCAGAGTCGTTTGTCAAAGGCTTGTGAGACGCAACTTAACAATGCAGACCTGGACGGTATCTCCAGGTGCAGTATAGTGGTAATCTTGGAACCTCCTGACTCAGAATACTGCTACCTTCTCACTGGGATAAGAACGCAGCTAGTTGAGAGCTGGCTTCTAGGCATGCTTCCCTGTGAGAGCTGAGGTCAGGGCAGAACCCTCCCGCATCCTGCCTGACTGTAGACGTAGCTGCTAACATACTTATGTTAGTTGCTGGGAGAGGTTAGGGGGAATAGCATGTGTAACCATTGAGCCTGAACTCACGTGTACCTGAGTTGAATACAGCGTTTTCCAACGGCCTTCTTCAATCAGAGTGTAGCTAGGTTCCTACTCCCATGAAGTAGTGGGTAGCAGACATCTGCCTCCCATGCTTACTTCTGAGAGTTGAGCTTACGGCCTGTACCTCCACATCCTGCCTGCAGTTACCCTTCGCTTCTAAAAGGCCTAGACCTGCTGCGTGACGGCAGTGTTGGGAGAGGTAATTGGAGTCTCCCGGCACACAAGACTAGTGCCTCCAAGCTCAATCCAGCGATTTCCTAGTAATTCCTGTGGTAGACTGGTGCTACATACTAAGTTCCATATATGTGAGAATGTGGCTAACGCCTTGTACAAAAGCATTTTACTTCTCAGAGTTGAGCTCACGCTCAGTCCCTCACAGTTCCACACTGCCTGCAGAGTGAGTTTCGCACGTCTTCACCAGAGTCGTTTGTCAAAGGCTTGTGAGACGCAACTTAACAATGCAGACCTGGACGGTATCTCCAGGTGCAGTATAGTGGTAATCTTGGCACCTCCTGACTCAGAATACTGCTACCTTCTCACTGGGATAAGAACGCAACTAGTTGAGAGCTGGCTTCCAGGCATGCTTCCCTGTGAGAGCTGAGGTCAGCGCAGAACCCTCCCGCATCCTGCCTGACTGTAGACGTAGCTGCTAACATCCTTATGTTAGTTGCTGGGAGAGGTAGGGGGAATAGCATGTGTAACCATTGAGCCTGAACTCACGTGTACCTGAGTTGAATACAGCGTTTTCCAACGGCCTTCTTCAATCAGAGTGTAGCTAGGTTCCTACTCCCATGAAGTAGTGGGTAGCAGACATCTGCCTCCCATGCTTACTTCTGAGAGTTGAGCTTACGGCCTGTACCTCCACATCCTGCCTGCAGTTACCCTTCGCTTCTAAAAGGCCTAGACCTGCTGCGTGACGGCAGTGTTGGGAGAGGTAATTGGAGTCTCCCGGCACACAAGACTAGTGCCTCCAAGCTCAATCCAGCGATTTCCTAGTAATTCCTGTGGTAGACTGGTGCTACATACTAAGTTCCATATATGTGAGAATGTAGCTAACGCCTTGTCCAAAAGCATCTTACTTCTGAGAGCTGAGCTCACCCTCAGTCCCTCAGAGTTCCACACTGCCTGCAGAGTGAGTTTCGCACGTCTTCACCAGAGACGTTTCCCAGACGCTTGTGAGACGCAACTTAACAATGCAGACCTGGACGGTATCTCCAGGTGCAGTATAGTGGTAATCTTGGAACCTCCTGACTCAGAATACTGCTACCTTCTCACTGGGATAAGAACGCAGCTAGTTGAGAGCTGGCTTCTAGGCATGCTTCCCTGTGAGAGCTGAGGTCAGGGCAGAACCCTCCCGCATCCTGCCTGACTGTAGACGTAGCTGCTAACATCCTTATGTTAGTTGCTGGGAGAGGTAGGGGGAATAGCATGTGTAACCATTGAGCCTGAACTCACGTGTACCTGAGTTGAATACAGCGTTTTCCAACGGCCTTCTTCAATCAGAGTGTAGCTAGGTTCCTACTCCCATGAAGTAGTGGGTAGCAGACATCTGCCTCCCATGCTTACTTCTGAGAGTTGAGCTTACGGCCTGTACCTCCACATCCTGCCTGCAGTTACCCTTCGCTTCTAAAAGGCCTAGACCTGCTGCGTGACGGCAGTGTTGGGAGAGGTAATTGGAGTCTCCCGGCACACAAGACTAGTGCCTCCAAGCTCAATCCAGCGATTTCCTAGTAATTCCTGTGGTAGACTGGTGCTACATACTAAGTTCAATATATGTGAGAATGTAGCTAACGCCTTGTCCAAAAGCATCTTACTTCTGAGAATTGAGCTCACCCTCAGTCCCTGACAGTTCCACACTGCCTGCAGAGTGAGTTTCGCACGTCTTCACCAGAGTCGTTTGTCAAAGGCTTGTGAGACGCAACTTAACAATGCAGACCTGGACGGTATCTCCAGGTGCAGTATAGTGGTAATCTTGGCACCTCCTGACTCAGAATACTGCTACCTTCTCACTGCGATAAGAACGCAGCTAGTTGAGAGCTGGCTTCTAGGCATGCTTCCCTGTGAGAGCTGAGGTCAGGGCAGAACCCTCCCGCATCCTGCCTGACTGTAGACGTAGCTGCTAACATCCTTATGTTAGTTGCTGGGAGAGGTTGGGGGAATAGCATGTGTAACCATTGAGCCTGAACTCACGTGTACCTGAGTTGAATACAGCGTTTTCCAACGGCCTTCTTCAATCAGAGTGTAGCTAGGTTCCTACTCCCATGAAGTAGTGGGTAGCAGACATCTGCCTCCCATGCTTACTTCTGAGAGTTGAGCTTACGGCCTGTACCTCCACATCCTGCCTGCAGTTACCCTTCGCTTCTAAAAGGCCTAGACCTGCTGCGTGACGGCAGTGTTGGGAGAGGTAATTGGAGTCTCCCGGCACACAAGACTAGTGCCTCCAAGCTCAATCCAGCGATTTCCTAGTAATTCCTGTGGTAGACTGGTGCTACATACTAAGTTCAATATATGTGAGAATGTAGCTAACGCCTTGTCCAAAAGCATCTTACTTCTGAGAGTTGAGCTCACGCTCAGTCCCTGACAGTTCCACACTGCCTGCAGAGTGAGTTTCGCACGTCTTCACCAGAGACGTTTGTCAAAGGCTTGTGAGACGCAACTTAACAATGCAGACCTGGACGGTATCTCCAGGTGCAGTATAGTGGTAATCTTGGAACCTCCTGACTCAGAATACTGCTACCTTCTCACTGGGATAAGAACGCAGCTAGTTGAGAGCTGGCTTCTAGGCATGCTTCCCTGTGAGAGCTGAGGTCAGGGCAGAACCCTCCCGCATCCTGCCTGACTGTAGACGTAGCTGCTAACATCCTTATGTTAGTTGCTGGGAGAGGTTGGGGGAATAGCATGTGTAACCATTGAGCCTGAACTCACGTGTACCTGAGTTGAATACAGCGTTTTCCAACGGCCTTCTTCAATCAGAGTGTAGCTAGGTTCCTACTCCCATGAAGTAGTGGGTAGCAGACATCTGCCTCCCATGCTTACTTCTGAGAGTTGAGCTTACGGCCTGTACCTCCACATCCTGCCTGCAGTTACCCTTCGCTTCTAAAAGGCCTAGACCTGCTGCGTGACGGCAGTGTTGGGAGAGGTAATTGGAGTCTCCCGGCACACAAGACTAGTGCCTCCAAGCTCAATCCAGCGATTTCCTAGTAATTCCTGTGGTAGACTGGTGCTACATACTAAGTTCCATATATGTGAGAATGTAGCTAACGCCTTGTCCAAAAGCATCTTACTTCTGAGAGCTGAGCTCACCCTCAGTCCCTCAGAGTTCCACACTGCCTGCAGAGTGAGTTTCGCACGTCTTCACCAGAGACGTTTGTCAAAGGCTTGTGAGATCGCAACTTAACAATGCAGACCTGGACGGTATCTCCAGGTGCAGTATAGTGGTAATCTTGGAACCTCCTGACTCAGAATACTGCTACCTTCTCACTGCGATAAGAACGCAGCTAGTTGAGAGCTGGCTTCTAGGCATGCTTCCCTGTGAGAGCTGAGGTCAGGGCAGAACCCTCCCGCATCCTGCCTGACTGTAGACGTAGCTGCTAACATCCTTATGTTAGTTGCTGGGAGAGGTAGGGGGAATAGCATGTGTAACCATTGAGCCTGAACTCACGTGTACCTGAGTTGAATACAGCGTTTTCCAACGGCCTTCTTCAATCAGAGTGTAGCTAGGTTCCTACTCCCATGAAGTAGTGGGTAGCAGACATCTGCCTCCCATGCTTACTTCTGAGAGTTGAGCTTACGGCCTGTACCTCCACATCCTGCCTGCAGTTACCCTTCGCTTCTAAAAGGCCTAGACCTGCTGCGTGACGGCAGTGTTGGGAGAGGTAATTGGAGTCTCCCGGCACACAAGACTAGTGCCTCCAAGCTCAATCCAGCGATTTCCTAGTAATTCCTGTGGTAGACTGGTGCTACATACTAAGTTCAATATATGTGAGAATGTAGCTAACGCCTTGTCCAAAAGCATTTTACTTCTGAGAATTGAGCTCACGCTCAGTCCCTGACAGTTCCACACTGCCTGCAGAGTGAGTTTCGCACGTCTTCACCAGAGTCGTTTGTCAAAGGCTTGTGAGACGCAACTTAACAATGCAGACCTGGACGGTATCTCCAGGTGCAGTATAGTGGTAATCTTGGCACCTCCTGACTCAGAATACTGCTACCTTCTCACTGGGATAAGAACGCAGCTAGTTGAGAGCTGGCTTCTAGGCATGCTTCCCTGTGAGAGCTGAGGTCAGGGCAGAACCCTCCCGCATCCTGCCTGACTGTAGACGTAGCTGCTAACATCCTTATGTTAGTTGCTGGGAGAGGTAGGGGGAATAGCATGTGTAACCATTGAGCCTGAACTCACGTGTACCTGAGTTGAATACAGCGTTTTCCAACGGCCTTCTTCAATCAGAGTGTAGCTAGGTTCCTACTCCCATGAAGTAGTGGGTAGCAGACATCTGCCTCCCATGCTTACTTCTGAGAGTTGAGCTTACGGCCTGTACCTCCACATCCTGCCTGCAGTTACCCTTCGCTTCTAAAAGGCCTAGACCTGCTGCGTGACGGCAGTGTTGGGAGAGGTAATTGGAGTCTCCCGGCACACAAGACTAGTGCCTCCAAGCTCAATCCAGCGATTTCCTAGTAATTCCTGTGGTAGACTGGTGCTACATACTAAGTTCCATATATGTGAGAATGTAGCTAACGCCTTGTCCAAAAGCATCTTACTTCTGAGAAGTTGAGCTCACCCTCAGTCCCTCAGAGTTCCACACTGCCTGCAGAGTGAGTTTCGCACGTCTTCACCAGAGACGTTTGCCAAAGGCTTGTGAGACGCAACTTAACAATGCAGACCTGGACGGTATCTCCAGGTGCAGTATAGTGGTAATCTTGGAACCTCCTGACTCAGAATACTGCTACCTTCTCACTGCGATAAGAACGCAGCTAGTTGAGAGCTGGCTTCTAGGCATGCTTCCCTGTGAGAGCTGAGGTCAGGGCAGAACCCTCCCGCATCCTGCCTGACTGTAGACGTAGCTGCTAACATCCTTATGTTAGTTGCTGGGAGAGGTAGGGGGAATAGCATGTGTAACCATTGAGCCTGAACTCACGTGTACCTGAGTTGAATACAGCGTTTTCCAACGGCCTTCTTCAATCAGAGTGTAGCTAGGTTCCTACTCCCATGAAGTAGTGGGTAGCAGACATCTGCCTCCCATGCTTACTTCTGAGAGTTGAGCTTACGGCCTGTACCTCCACATCCTGCCTGCAGTTACCCTTCGCTTCTAAAAGGCCTAGACCTGCTGCGTGACGGCAGTGTTGGGAGAGGTAATTGGAGTCTCCCGGCACACAAGACTAGTGCCTCCAAGCTCAATCCAGCGATTTCCTAGTAATTCCTGTGGTAGACTGGTGCTACATACTAAGTTCCATATATGTGAGAATGTAGCTAACGCCTTGTCCAAAAGCATCTTACTTCTGAAAGCTGAGCTCACCCTCAGTCCCTCAGAGTTCCACACTGCCTGCAGAGTGAGTTTCGCACGTCTTCACCAGAGACGTTTGTCAAAGGCTTGTGAGATCGCAACTTAACAATGCAGACCTGGACGGTATCTCCAGGTGCAGTATAGTGGTAATCTTTGAATCTCCTGACTCAGAATACTGCTACCTTCCACTGGGATAAGAACGCAGCTAGTTGAGAGCTGGCTTCTAGGCATGCTTCCCTGTGAGAGCTGAGGTCAGGGCAGAACCCTCCCGCATCCTGCCTGACTGTAGACGTAGCTGCTAACATCCTTATGTTAGTTGCTGGGAGAGGTAGGGGGAATAGCATGTGTAACCATTGAGCCTGAACTCACGTGTACCTGAGTTGAATACAGCGTTTTCCAACGGCCTTCTTCAATCAGAGTGTAGCTAGGTTCCTACTCCCATGAAGTAGTGGGTAGCAGACATCTGCCTCCCATGCTTACTTCTGAGAGTTGAGCTTACGGCCTGTACCTCCACATCCTGCCTGCAGTTACCCTTCGCTTCTAAAAGGCCTAGACCTGCTGCGTGACGGCAGTGTTGGGAGAGGTAATTGGAGTCTCCCGGCACACAAGACTAGTGCCTCCAAGCTCAATCCAGCGATTTCCTAGTAATTCCTGTGGTAGACTGGTGCTACATACTAAGTTCAATATATGTGAGAATGTAGCTAACGCCTTGTCCAAAAGCATTTTACTTCTGAGAATTGAGCTCACGCTCAGTCCCTGACAGTTCCACACTGCCTGCAGAGTGAGTTTCGCACGTCTTCACCAGAGTCGTTTGTCAAAGGCTTGTGAGACGCAACTTAACAATGCAGACCTGGACGGTATCTCCAGGTGCAGTATAGTGGTAATCTTGGCACCTCCTGACTCAGAATACTGCTACCTTCTCACTGCGATAAGAACGCAGCTAGTTGAGAGCTGGCTTCTAGGCATGCTTCCCTGTGAGAGCTGAGGTCAGGGCAGAACCCTCCCGCATCCTGCCTGACTGTAGACGTAGCTGCTAACATCCTTATGTTAGTTGCTGGGAGAGGTTGGGGGAATAGCATGTGTAACCATTGAGCCTGAACTCACGTGTACCTGAGTTGAATACAGCGTTTTCCAACGGCCTTCTTCAATCAGAGTGTAGCTAGGTTCCTACTCCCATGAAGTAGTGGGTAGCAGACATCTGCCTCCCATGCTTACTTCTGAGAGTTGAGCTTACGGCCTGTACCTCCACATCCTGCCTGCAGTTACCCTTCGCTTCTAAAAGGCCTAGACCTGCTGCGTGACGGCAGTGTTGGGAGAGGTAATTGGAGTCTCCCGGCACACAAGACTAGTGCCTCCAAGCTCAATCCAGCGATTTCCTAGTAATTCCTGTGGTAGACTGGTGCTACATACTAAGTTCCATATATGTGAGAATGTAGCTAACGCCTTGTCCAAAAGCATCTTACTTCTGAGAATTGAGCTCACGCTCAGTCCCTCGACAGTTCCACACTGCCTGCAGAGTGAGTTTCGCACGTCTTCACCAGAGTCGTTTGTCAAAGGCTTGTGAGATCGCAACTTAACAATGCAGACCTGGACGGTATCTCCAGGTGCAGTATAGTGGTAATCTTGGAACCTCCTGACTCAGAATACTGCTACCTTCTCACTGGATAAGAACGCAGCTAGTTGAGAGCTGGCTTCTAGGCATGCTTCCCTGTGAGAGCTGAGGTCAGGGCAGAACCCTCCCGCATCCTGCCTGACTGTAGACGTAGCTGCTAACATCCTTATGTTAGTTGCTGGGAGAGGTAGGGGGAATAGCATGTGTAACCATTGAGCCTGAACTCACGTGTACCTGAGTTGAATACAGCGTTTTCCAACGGCCTTCTTCAATCAGAGTGTAGCTAGGTTCCTACTCCCATGAAGTAGTGGGTAGCAGACATCTGCCTCCCATGCTTACTTCTGAGAGTTGAGCTTACGGCCTGTACCTCCACATCCTGCCTGCAGTTACCCTTCGCTTCTAAAAGGCCTAGACCTGCTGCGTGACGGCAGTGTTGGGAGAGGTAATTGGAGTCTCCCGGCACACAAGACTAGTGCCTCCAAGCTCAATCCAGCGATTTCCTAGTAATTCCTGTGGTAGACTGGTGCTACATACTAAGTTCCATATATGTGAGAATGTAGCTAACGCCTTGTCCAAAAGCATCTTACTTCTGAGAGCTGAGCTCACCCTCAGTCCCTCAGAGTTCCACACTGCCTGCAGAGTGAGTTTCGCACGTCTTCACCAGAGACGTTTCCCAGACGCTTGTGAGATGCAACTTAACAATGCAGACCTGGACGGTATCTCCAGGTGCAGTATAGTGGTAATCTTGGAACCTCCTGACTCAGAATACTGCTACCTTCTCACTGCGATAAGAACGCAGCTAGTTGAGAGCTGGCTCTAGGCATGCTTCCCTGTGAGAGCTGAGGTCAGGGCAGAACCCTCCCGCATCCTGCCTGACTGTAGACGTAGCTGCTAACATCCTTATGTTAGTTGCTGGGAGAGGTTGGGGGAATAGCATGTGTAACCATTGAGCCTGAACTCACGTGTACCTGAGTTGAATACAGCGTTTTCCAACGGCCTTCTTCAATCAGAGTGTAGCTAGGTTCCTACTCCCATGAAGTAGTGGGTAGCAGACATCTGCCTCCCATGCTTACTTCTGAGAGTTGAGCTTACGGCCTGTACCTCCACATCCTGCCTGCAGTTACCCTTCGCTTCTAAAAGGCCTAGACCTGCTGCGTGACGGCAGTGTTGGGAGAGGTAATTGGAGTCTCCCGGCACACAAGACTAGTGCCTCCAAGCTCAATCCAGCGATTTCCTAGTAATTCCTGTGGTAGACTGGTGCTACATACTAAGTTCCATATATGTGAGAATGTAGCTAACGCCTTGTCCAAAAGCATTCTTACTTCTGAGAATTGAGCTCACGCTCAGTCCCTCACAGTTCCACACTGCCTGCAGAGTGAGTTTCGCACGTCTTCACCAGAGTCGTTTGTCAAAGGCTTGTGAGACGCAACTTAACAATGCAGACCTGGACGGTATCTCCAGGTGCAGTATAGTGGTAATCTTGGCACCTCCTGACTCAGAATACTGCTACCTTCTCACTGGGATAAGAACGCAGCTAGTTGAGAGCTGGCTTCTAGGCATGCTTCCCTGTGAGAGCTGAGGTCAGGGCAGAACCCTCCCGCATCCTGCCTGACTGTAGACGTAGCTGCTAACATCCTTATGTTAGTTGCTGGGAGAGGTTGGGGGAATAGCATGTGTAACCATTGAGCCTGAACTCACGTGTACCTGAGTTGAATACAGCGTTTTCCAACGGCCTTCTTCAATCAGAGTGTAGCTAGGTTCCTACTCCCATGAAGTAGTGGGTAGCAGACATCTGCCTCCCATGCTTACTTCTGAGAGTTGAGCTTACGGCCTGTACCTCCACATCCTGCCTGCAGTTACCCTTCGCTTCTAAAAGGCCTAGACCTGCTGCGTGACGGCAGTGTTGGGAGAGGTAATTGGAGTCTCCCGGCACACAAGACTAGTGCCTCCAAGCTCAATCCAGCGATTTCCTAGTAATTCCTGTGGTAGACTGGTGCTACATACTAAGTTCAATATATGTCAGAATGTAGCTAACGCCTTGTCCAAAAGCATTTTACTTCTGAGAATTGAGCTTACCCTCAGTCCCTCAGAGTTCCACACTGCCTGCAGAGTGAGTTTCGCACGTCTTCACCAGAGACGTTTCCCAAAGGCTTGTGAGACGCAACTTAACAATGCAGACCTGGACGGTATCTCCAGGTGCAGTATAGTGGTAATCTTGGAACCTCCTGACTCAGAATACTGCTACCTTCTCACTGGATAAGAACGCAGCTAGTTGAGAGCTGGCTTCTAGGCATGCTTCCCTGTGAGAGCTGAGGTCAGGGCAGAACCCTCCCGCATCCTGCCTGACTGTAGACGTAGCTGCTAACATCCTTATGTTAGTTGCTGGGAGAGGTTGGGGGAATAGCATGTGTAACCATTGAGCCTGAACTCACGTGTACCTGAGTTGAATACAGCGTTTTCCAACGGCCTTCTTCAATCAGAGTGTAGCTAGGTTCCTACTCCCATGAAGTAGTGGGTAGCAGACATCTGCCTCCCATGCTTACTTCTGAGAGTTGAGCTTACGGCCTGTACCTCCACATCCTGCCTGCAGTTACCCTTCGCTTCTAAAAGGCCTAGACCTGCTGCGTGACGGCAGTGTTGGGAGAGGTAATTGGAGTCTCCCGGCACACAAGACTAGTGCCTCCAAGCTCAATCCAGCGATTTCCTAGTAATTCCTGTGGTAGACTGGTGCTACATACTAAGTTCCATATATGTGAGAATGTAGCTAACGCCTTGTCCAAAAGCATCTTACTTCTGAGAGCTGAGCTCACCCTCAGTCCCTCACAGTTCCACACTGCCTGCAGAGTGAGTTTCGCACGTCTTCAACAGAGACGTTTGTCAAAGGCTAGTGAGTCGCAACTTTACAATGCAGACCTGGACGGTATCTCCAGGTGCAGTATAGTGGTAATCTTTGAATCTCCTGACTCAGAATACTGCTACCTTCCACTGGGATAAGAAAGCAGCTAGTTGAGAGCTGGCTTCTAGTCATGCTTCCCTGTGAGAGCTGAGGTCAGGGCAGAACCCTCCCGCATCCTGCCTGACTGTAGACGTAGCTGCTAACATCCTTATGTTAGTTGCTGGGAGAGGTAGGGGGAATAGCATGTGTAACCATTGAGCCTGAACTCACGTGTACCTGAGTTGAATACAGCGTTTTCCAACGGCCTTCTTCAATCAGAGTCTAGCTAGGTTCCTACTCCCATGAAGTAGTGGGTAGCAGACATCTGCCTCCCATGCTTACTTCTGAGAGTTGAGCTTACGGCCTGTACCTCCACATCCTGCCTGCAGTTACCCTTCGCTTCTAAAAGGCCTAGACCTGCTGCGTGACGGCAGTGTTGGGAGAGGTAATTGGAGTCTCCCGGCACACAAGACTAGTGCCTCCAAGCTCAATCCAGCGATTTCCTAGTAATTCCTGTGGTAGACTGGTGCTACATACTAAGTTCAATATATGTGAGAATGTAGCTAACGCCTTGTCCAAAAGCATTCTTACTTCTGAGAATTGAGCTCACGCTCAGTCCCTCACAGTTCCACACTGCCTGCAGAGTGAGTTTCGCACGTCTTCACCAGAGACGTTTGTCAAAGGCTTGTGAGACGCAACTTAACAATGCAGACCTGGACGGTATCTCCAGGTGCAGTATAGTGGTAATCTTGGAACCTCCTGACTCAGAATACTGCTACCTTCTCACTGCCATAAGAACGCAGCTAGTTGAGAGCTGGCTTCTAGGCATGCTTCCCTGTGAGAGCTGAGGTCAGGGCAGAACCCTCCCGCATCCTGCCTGACTGTAGACGTAGCTGCTAACATCCTAATGTTAGTGGCTGGGAGAGGTTGCGGGAAAAGCATGTGTGAGCACTGGGCCTGAACTCCCGTGTATCTGAGTTGAATACAGCGATTTCCAACGGCTTTCTTCAATCAGAGTGTAGCCAGGTTCCAAATCCCATGTCCGAGTGGGTAGCAGACATCTGCCTCCCATGCATACACACTTCTGAGAGTTGAGCTTATGGCCTGTACCTCCACATCCAGCCTGCTGGTACCCTTGGCTTCTAAAAGGCCTAGGCTCGCTGTTTGACGGAAGTGTTGGGAGAGGTAATTGGAATCACCCGGCACACAAGACTAGTGCCTCCAAGCTCAGTTCAGCGATTTCCCAGTAATTCCTGTGGTAGACTGGTGCTACATACTAAGTTCCATACGTGAGAGGGTAGCTGAACGCCTTGTCCAAAAGCATCTTACTTCTGAGAGTTGAGCTCAGCCTCAGTCCCTCACAGTTCCACACTGCCTGCAGAGTGAGTTTCGCACGTCTTCACCAGAGACGATTGCCAGAGGCTTCTGAGACGCAGGGTAACAATGCAGACCTGGAGGGTATCCCCAGGTGCAGTAGACTGGTAATCTTGGAACCTCCTGACTCAGAATACTGCTACCTTCTCACTGCCATAGGAATGCAGCTAGTTGACAGCTGGCTTCAAGACATGCTTCCCTGTGAGAGCTGAGGACAGGGCAGAACCCTCCCGCATCCTGCCTGACTGTAGGAGTAGCTGCTAACATCCTAATGTTAGTGGCTGGGAGAGGTTGCGGGAAAAGCATGTGTGAGCACTGGGCCTGAACTCCCGTGTATCTGAGTTGAATACAGCGATTTCCAACGGCTTTCTTCAATCAGAGTGTAGCCAGGTTCCAAATCCCATGTCCGAGTGGGTAGCAGACATCTGCCTCCCATGCATACACACTTCTGAGAGTTGAGCTTATGGCCTGTACCTCCACATCCAGCCTGCTGGTACCCTTGGCTTCTAAAAGGCCTAGGCTCGCTGTTTGACGGAAGTGCTGGGAGAGGTAATTGGAATCTCCCGGCACACAAGACGAGTGCCTCCAAGCTCAATTCAGCGATTTCCCAGTAATTCCTGTGGTAGACTGGTGCTACATACTAAGTTCCATATGTGAGAAGGTAGCTGAACGCCTTGTCCAAAAGCATCTTACTTCTGAGAGTTGAGCTCACCCTCAGTCCCTCACAGTTCCACACTGCCTGCAGAGTGAGTTTCGCACGTCTTCACCAGAGACGATTGCCAGAGGCTTCTGAGACGCAGGGTAACAATGCAGACCTGGACGGTATCCTCCAGGTGCAGTAGACTGGTAATCTTGGAACCTCCTGACTCAGAATACTGCTACCTTCTCACTGCCATAGGAATGCAGCTAGTTGAGAGCTGGCTTCTAGACATGCTTCCCTGTGAGAGCTGAGGATCAGGGCAGAACCCTCCCGCATCCTGCCTGACTGTAGAAGTAGCTGCTAACATCCTAATGTTAGTGGCTGGGAGAGGTTGCGGGAAAAGCATGTGTGAAGCACTGGGCCTGAACTCACGTGTATCTGAGTTGAATACAGCGATTTCCAACGGCTTCTTCAATCAGAGTGTAGCTAGGTTCCAAATCCCATGTACCGAGTGGGTAGCAGACATCTGCCTCCCATGCATACACACTTCTGAGAGTTGAGCTTATGGCCTGTACCTCCACATCCAGCCTGCTGGTACCCTTCGCTTCTAAAAGGCCTAGGCTCGCTGTGTGACGGAAGTGTTGGGAGAGGTAATTGGAATCTCCCGGCACACAAGACTACTGCCTCCAAGCTCAATTCAGCGTTTTCCCAGTAATTCCTGTGGTAGACTGGTGCTACATACTAAGTTCCATACGTGAGAAGGTAGTTGAACGCCTTGTCCCAAAGCATCTTACTTCTGAGAGTTGAGCTCACCCTCAGTCCCTCACAGTTCCACACTGTCTGCAGAGTGAGTTTCGCACGTCTTCACCAGAGACGTTTGCCAGAGGCTTCTGAGACGGAAGTTAACAATGCAGACCTGGACGGTATCTCCAGGTGCATTAGAGTGGTAATCTTGGAACCTCGTGACTCCGAATACTGCTACCTTCACAACGCCATAAGAATGCAGCTAGTTGAGAGCTGGCTTCTAGGCAAGCTTCCATGTGAGACCTGAGGACAGGGCAAAACCCGACCGCATCATGCCTGACTGTAGACGTAGCTGCTAACATCCTTATGTTAGTGGCTGGGAGAGGTTGCGGGAAAAGCATGTGTAAGAATTGGGCCTGAACTCACGTGTATCTGAGTTGAATACAGCGATTTCCACCGGCCTTGAATCAGAGTGTAGCTCGGTTCCAACTCCGATACCCGAGTGGGTAGCAGACATCTGCCTCCCATGCAAACACACTTCTGAGAGTTGAGCTCATGGCCTGTACCACCACATCCAGCCTGCTGGTACACTTCGCTTCTAAAATGCCTAGGCTTGCTGCTTGACGGAAGTGTTGGGAGAGGTAATTGGAATCTCCCGGCACACAAGAATAGTGCCTCCAAGCTCAATCCAGCGATTTCCTAGTAATTCCTGTGGTAGACTTGTGCTACATACTAAGTTCCATACGTGGGAAGGTAGTTGAACGCCTTGTCCAAAAGCATCTTACTTCTGAGATTTCAGCTCACCCTCAGTCCCTCACAGTTCCACACTGCCTGCAGAGTGAGTTTCGCACGTCTTCACCAGAGACGTTTGCCAGAGGCTTCTGAGACGCAAGTTAACAATGTAGACCTGGACTGTATTTCCAGATGAGGTAGAGTGGTAATCATGGAACCTCCTGACTCAGAATACTGCTACCTTCGCCCTGCCATAAGAATGCAGCTAGTTGAGAGCTGGCTTCTAGGCATGCTTCCCTGTGAGAGCTGAGTTCAGGGCAGAACCCTCCCGATCCTGCTGACTGTAGAAAATGCTGCTAACATTCTCATGTTAGTGGCTGTGAAAGGTTGGAGAAAAGCATGTGGAATCGTTGGACCTGAACTCACGTGTATGTGAGTTGAATACAGCGATTTCTAATGACCTTCTTCAATCAGAGTGTAGCTAGGTACCCCCTTCGCTTCGAAAAGTCCTAGGTTCCCTGCTTATGGGAGCGTTGGGAGAGGAAATTGGAATCTCCCGGCACACAAGACTAGTGCCTCCAAGCTCAGTTCATCGATTTTCCAGTAATTCCTGTGGTACAGTGGTGCTACATACTAAGTTCCATATGTGAGAAGGTAGCTGAACGCCTTGTCCAAAAGCAACTTACTTCTGAGAGTTGAGCTAAACCTCAGTCCCTCACAGTTCCACACTGCCTGCAGAGTGTGTTTCGCACGTCTTCACCAGAGAAGTTTGCCAGAGGCTTCTGAGTCGCAAGTTAACAAGGCAGACCTGGACGGTATCTCCAGGTGCAGTAGAGAGGTAATCTAGCAACCTCCCGACTCAGAATACTGCTACCTTCACACTGCCATAAGAATGAGGCTATTTGAGAGCTGGCTTCTAGGAATGCTTCCCTGTGAGAGCTGAGGTCAGGGCAGAAGCCTCCCGCATCCTGCCTGACTGTAGACGTAGCTGCTAACATCCTCATGTTAGTGGTTGGGAGACGTTGTGAGAAAAGCATGTGGAATCCTTGTGCCTGAACTCACTTGTATCTGAGTTGAATACAGCGATTTCCAAAGACTTTCTTCAATCGGAGGGTAGCTAGGTTCCAACTCGAATGTACGTGTGAATAGCACACATCTGCCTCCTATGCATACACACTTCTGAGAGTTGAGCTTATGGCCTGTACCTCCACATCCAGCCTACTGGTACCTTCGCTTCTAAAAGGCCTAGGCTCGCTGCTTGACGGAAGTGTTGGGAGAGGTAATTGGAAACTCCCGGCATACAAGACTACTGCCTCCAAGCTCAATTCAGCGATTTCCCAGTAATTCCTGTGGTAGACTGGTGCTACCTACTAAATGCCATATGTGAGAAGGCAGCTGAACGCCTTGTCCAAAAGCATCTTATTTCTGAGAGTTGAGCTCACCCTCAGTCCCTCACAGTTCCACACTGTCTGCAGAGTGAGTTTCGCACGTCTTCACCAGAGACGTTTGCCAGAGGCTTCTTAGCGCAAGTTAACAATGCAGAAACGGACGTTACCTCCAGGTGCAGTAGAATGGTAATCTTTGAACCTCCTGACTCAGAATACTGCTACCTTCTCCCTGCCATAAGAATGCAGCTAGTTGAGAGCTGGCTTCTAGTCATGCTTCCCTGTGAGAGCTGAGTTCAAGGCCGAACCCTCCTGAATCCTGCCTGATAGTAGACATTGCTGCTAACATTCTCATGTTAGTGGCTGTGATATGTTGTAGAAAAGCATGTGGAAGCATTGGGCCTGAACTCACGTGTATCTGAGTGGAATACAGTGATTTCCAACGGCCTTCAATCAGAGTGTAGCTAGGTTCCAACACCGATACCCGAGTGGGTAGCAGACATCTGCCTCCCATGCATACACACTTCTGAGAGTTGAGCTTATGGACTGTACCTCCACATCCAGCCTGCTGGTACACTACGCTTCTAAAAGGCCTAGGCTCGCTGTTTGACGGAAGTGCTGGGAGAGGTAATTGGAATCTCCCGGCACACAAGACTACTGCCTCCAAGCTCAATTCAGCGTTTTCCCAGTAATTCCTCTGGTAGACTGGTGCTACATACTAAGTTCCATATGTGAGAAGGCAGCTGAACGCCTTGTCCAAAAGCATCTTACTTCTGAGAGTTCAGCTCACCCTCAGTCCGTCACAGTTCCACCCTGCCTGCTGAGTGAGTTTCGCATGTCTTCACCAGAGACGTTTGCCAGAGGCTTCTGAGACGCAAGTTAACAATGTAGACCTGGACGGTATCTCCAGCTGCAGTAGAGTGGTAATCTTGGAACCTCGTGACTCCGAATACTGCTACCTTCAGAACGCCATAAGAATGCAGCTAGTTGAGAGCTGGCTTCTAGGCAAGCTTCCCTGTGAGACCTGAGGACAGGGCAAAACCCGACCGCATCCTGCCTGACTGTAGACGTAGCTGCTAACATCCTTATGTTAGTGGCTGGGAGAGGTTGCGGGAAAAGCATGTGTAAGAATTGGGCCTGAACTCACGTGTATCTGAGTTGAATACAGCGATTTCCACCGGCCTTGAATCAGAGTGTAGCTCGGTTCCAACTCCGATACCCGAGTGGGTAGCAGACATCTGCCTCCCATGCAAACACACTTCTGAGAGTTGAGCTCATGGCCTGTACCACCACATCCAGCCTGCTGGTACACTTCGCTTCTAAAATGCCTAGGCTTGCTGCTTGACGGAAGTGTTGGGAGAGGTAATTGGAATCTCCCGGCACACAAGAATAGTGCCTCCAAGCTCAATCCAGCGATTTCCTAGTAATTCCTGTGGTAGACTTGTGCTACATACTAAGTTCCATACGTGGGAAGGTAGTTGAACGCCTTGTCCAAAAGCATCTTACTTCTGAGATTTCAGCTCACCCTCAGTCCCTCACAGTTCCACACTGCCTGCAGAGTGAGTTTCGCACGTCTTCACCAGAGACGTTTGCCAGAGGCTTCTGAGACGCAAGTTAACAATGTAGACCTGGACTGTATTTCCAGATGAGGTAGAGTGGTAATCATGGAACCTCCTGACTCAGAATACTGCTACCTTCGCCCTGCCATAAGAATGCAGCTAGTTGAGAGCTGGCTTCTAGGCATGCTTCCCTGTGAGAGCTGAGTTCAGGGCAGAACCCTCCCGATCCTGCTGACTGTAGAAAATGCTGCTAACATTCTCATGTTAGTGGCTGTGAAAGGTTGGAGAAAAGCATGTGGAATCGTTGGACCTGAACTCACGTGTATGTGAGTTGAATACAGCGATTTCTAATGACCTTCTTCAATCAGAGTGTAGCTAGGTACCCCCTTCGCTTCGAAAAGTCCTAGGTTCCCTGCTTATGGGAGCGTTGGGAGAGGAAATTGGAATCTCCCGGCACACAAGACTAGTGCCTCCAAGCTCAGTTCATCGATTTTCCAGTAATTCCTGTGGTACAGTGGTGCTACATACTAAGTTCCATATGTGAGAAGGTAGCTGAACGCCTTGTCCAAAAGCAACTTACTTCTGAGAGTTGAGCTAAACCTCAGTCCCTCACAGTTCCACACTGCCTGCAGAGTGTGTTTCGCACGTCTTCACCAGAGAAGTTTGCCAGAGGCTTCTGAGTCGCAAGTTAACAAGGCAGACCTGGACGGTATCTCCAGGTGCAGTAGAGAGGTAATCTAGCAACCTCCCGACTCAGAATACTGCTACCTTCACACTGCCATAAGAATGAGGCTATTTGAGAGCTGGCTTCTTGGAATGCTTCCCTGTGAGAGCTGAGGTCAGGGCAGAAGCCTTCCGCATCCTGCCTGACTGTAGACGTAGCTGCTAACATCCTCATGTTAGTGGTTGGGAGACGTTGTGAGAAAAGCATGTGGAATCCTTGTGCCTGAACTCACTTGTATCTGAGTTGAATACAGCGATTTCCAAAGACTTTCTTCAATCGGAGGGTAGCTAGGTTCCAACTCGAATGTACGTGTGAATAGCACACATCTGCCTCCTATGCATACACACTTCTGAGAGTTGAGCTTATGGCCTGTACCTCCACATCCAGCCTACTGGTACCTTCGCTTCTAAAAGGCCTAGGCTCGCTGCTTGACGGAAGTGTTGGGAGAGGTAATTGGAAACTCCCGGCATACAAGACTACTGCCTCCAAGCTCAATTCAGCGATTTCCCAGTAATTCCTGTGGTAGACTGGTGCTACCTACTAAATGCCATATGTGAGAAGGCAGCTGAACGCCTTGTCCAAAAGCATCTTATTTCTGAGAGTTGAGCTCACCCTCAGTCCCTCACAGTTCCACACTGTCTGCAGAGTGAGTTTCGCACGTCTTCACCAGAGACGTTTGCCAGAGGCTTCTTAGCGCAAGTTAACAATGCAGAAACGGACGTTACCTCCAGGTGCAGTAGAATGGTAATCTTTGAACCTCCTGACTCAGAATACTGCTACCTTCTCCCTGCCATAAGAATGCAGCTAGTTGAGAGCTGGCTTCTAGTCATGCTTCCCTGTGAGAGCTGAGTTCAAGGCCGAACCCTCCTGAATCCTGCCTGATAGTAGACATTGCTGCTAACATTCTCATGTTAGTGGCTGTGATATGTTGTAGAAAAGCATGTGGAAGCATTGGGCCTGAACTCACGTGTATCTGAGTGGAATACAGTGATTTCCAACGGCCTTCAATCAGAGTGTAGCTAGGTTCCAACACCGATACCCGAGTGGGTAGCAGACATCTGCCTCCCATGCATACACACTTCTGAGAGTTGAGCTTATGGACTGTACCTCCACATCCAGCCTGCTGGTACACTTCGCTTCTAAAAGGCCTAGGCTCGCTGCTTGACGGAAGTGCTGGGAGAGGTAATGGGAATCTCCCGGCACACAAGACGAGTGCCTCCAAGCTCAATCCAGCGATTTCCTAGTAATTCCTGTGGTAGACTGGTGCTACATACTAAGTTCCATACGTGAGAAGGTAGTTGAACGCCTTGTCCAAAAGCATCTTATTTCTGAGAGTTGAGGTCACCCTCAGTCCCTCACAGTTCCACACTGGCTGCAGAGTGAGTTTCGCCAGTCTTCACCAGAGACGTTTACAGAGGCTTCTTTTTTTTTATGATAGTCACAGAGAGAGAGAGAGAGAGGCAGAGACACAGGCAGAGGGAGAAGCAGGCTCCATGCACCGGGAGCCCGATGTGGGATTCGATCCTGGGTCTCCAGGATCGCGCCCTAGGCCAAAGGCAGGCGCCAAACCGCTGGGCAACCCAGGGATCCCCGTTTACAGAGGCTTCTGAGTCGCAAGTTAACAATGCAGAACTGTACGGTATTTCCAGGTGCAGTAGAGTGGTAATCATGGAACCTCCTGACTAGAATACTGCTACCTTCTCCCTGCCATAAGAATGCAGCTAGTTGAGAGCTGACTTCTAGGCAGGCTTCCCTGTGAGAGCTGAGTTCAGGGCAGAAGCCTCCCGCATCCTGCCTGACTGTAGACGTAGCTGCTAACATCCTCATGTTAGTGGCTGGGAGAGGTTGTGGGAAAAGCATGTGTAAGCATTGGGCCTGAACTCCCGTGTATCTGAGTTGAATACAGCGATTTCCAACGGCTTTCATCAATCAGAGTGTAGCCAGGTTCCATATCCCATGTCCGAGTGGGTAGCAGACATCTGCCTCCCATGCATACACACTTCTGAGAGTTGAGCTTATGGCCTGTACCTCCACATCCAGCCTGCTGGTACACTTCGATTCTAAAAGGCCTAGGCTCGCTGCTTGACGGAAGTGTTGGGAGAGGTAATTGGAATCTCCCGGCACACAAGACTACTGCCTCCAAGTTCAATTCAGCGATTTCCTAGTAATTCCTGTGGTAGACTGGTGCTACATACAAGTTCCATACGTCAACAGTTTGAGCTCAGGCACTGGTGGCAAACAGGGTCAGTAGGTCCAAGTCAGGCCAAAGTGGCGTTCATATTCACTAGGGCACGGTGAGACCCAGAGGGGGACCAGAGTCACCTGGTCCAGGTGAGGTCCATTTGTGGAACACAGTCACCGGGCCCCAATTGTGCCCAGTTGAGGACCATGGTCAACAGGGACAGGTGAGGCCCAGATGGGGACCGGAGTCCCCAAATCCAGGTGAAGACCAGGTGGGGACCACAGTCACCTGATCCAGGGTAGTCTCAGGTGCAGACCAGAATCACCAAGTCCAGGTGAGGTGCAGGTGGCAACCACACTCACCAGGTCCCTGTGAGGCCCTGGTGGGGACCAGAGTCACGAGGTACATGAGAAGCTAGAAACCCTGCAGACACTATGTCCACAGGATGTCCATGTGGGAACGAGAATCACCAGTTACAGGTGAGGAACAGGTGGGGATCCGACTCACCATGTCCAGGTGAGACCCAGGTGGGAACGAGTGTCACCATGTCCAGGTGTGGCCCAGGTGAAGACCAGAGTTAATAGGTCCGGCTGGGTCACTGTTAGTGAACAGTGTAACCATATCCTGATGCTACCCTGGTGGGTACCAGAGACACAGGGTCCTGGTGAGGCCCAGGTGGGACCAGAGATATGAGGTCCAAATGAGGTCCCGATGGGAACCACAGTCACCAGGTCTGGTGAGGCCATGCTTAGGATCAGAGTCACCAGTTACTGGTGAGGCCCAGGTGGAGCCAGAGTCACCTGGTAGAGAAGAGGCCAAAGTATGGACCAGAGTTACCAGGATCAGGTCAGTCCCAGTGTGGAATGGAGTAACCAAGTCCCGATAATGCGCAGGTAGAACCAGAGTCACCAGGTCCAGATGAGGCGCAGGTGGGGAGCATATTCTCTAGGTCTCGGTGATGCGCACTTGAGGACCAGAATCCCCAGGTCTAGTTGAGGCCTAGAGGGGTACCAGATTCACCTGGTCTAGGTGACATCCAGATGGGGACCAGAGTGACCATGTCAGGGTGAGGCCCAGAGGGGATCCAGAGTCATCATGTCCAGGTGAGGCTCAGATGTGCAACAGAGGTCCAGGTCATAATGGTCCACAGGTGAGGACAAGAGTCACCAGATCTGGGTGAGGCCCAGTTAGGATCAGAGTCACAAGTTCCAGGTGAGGCCAAAAAGGAGTCCACAGCAAACAGGTCCAGGTTGGGAACAAAGTCACCAAGAGTGGGTGAGGCCCAGATGGGGACCAGATTCACCAGGTCCAGGTGATTCCCAGGTGGTGACCAGAGTTACCAGTTCCGGGTGAGGACCAGGTAAGGACCAGATTCACCAGGTCCAAGTGTGGCCCACGTGGGTACCTGTGTCACCAAGCATGGGTGAGGCCCAGGTGGCAACCCCACTCCCCAGGTTCAAGTGAGGCCAAACTGCAGGCCATGCAGAGGAACCATATGCTGATGATGCCCAGGTATGGACTAGAGTTACCAGGTCCATGTGAGGCCAATATGCAGGCCATGCAGTGGAACCATGTCCCGATGATGCCCAGGTAGGGACCAGAGTTACCAGGTCCAAATGAGGCCCAGATGGAGCATATTCACTAGGTCCAGTGAGGCCCAGTTGAGGACCACTGTCACCAGACCTGGTTGAGTCCTAGAGGGGTACCAGAATCACCTGGTCCAGGTGACATCCAGATGGGGACCAGAGTCACCAGGTCAGGGGGAGGCCCAGAGTGGTTCCAGAGTCATTATATCCAGGTGAGGCTCAGGTGAGGAACAGAGTCACCAGGTAACAATGATGCCTAGGTGAGGACCAGATCATCAGATCTGGGTGACGCGCAGACAGGATCAGAGTCACCAGTTCCAGGTGAGGCCAAAAAGGAGTCCACAGCAAACAGGTCCAGGTTGGGAACAAAGTCACCAAGAGTGGGTGAGGCCCAGATGGGGACCAGATTCACCAGGTCCAGGTGATTCCCAGGTGGTGACCAGAGTTACCAGTTCCGGGTGAGGACCAGGTAAGGACCAGATTCACCAGGTCCAAGTGTGGCCCACGTGGGTACCTGTGTCACCAAGCATGGGTGAGGCCCAGGTGGCAACCCCACTCCCCAGGTTCAAGTGAGGCCAAACTGCAGGCCATGCAGAGGAACCATATGCTGATGATGCCCAGGTATGGACTAGAGTTACCAGGTCCATGTGAGGCCAATATGCAGGCCATGCAGTGGAACCATGTCCCGATGATGCCCAGGTAGGGACCAGAGTTACCAGGTCCAAATGAGGCCCAGATGGAGCATATTCACTAGGTCCAGTGAGGCCCAGTTGAGGACCACTGTCACCAGATCTGGTTGAGGCTTAGAGGGGTACCAGAATCACCTCGTCCAGGTGACATCCAGATGGGGACCAGAGGCATCAGGTCAGGGAGAGGCCCAGAGTGGTACCAGAGTCATCATGTCCAGGTTAGGCTCAGGCGTGGAAGAGTCACCAGGTACCAATGATGCCCAGGTGAGGCCCAGAGTCACCAGATCTGGGTGACGCGCAGATAGAATCAGAGTCACCAGTTCCAGGTGAGGCCAAGAAAGAGTCCACAGCAATCAGGTCCAGGTGGGGAACAAAGTCACCAGGACTGGGTGAGGCCCAGATGGGGACCAGATTCACCAGGTCCAGGTGAGGCCCAGGTGGTGACCAGAGTCCCCGGACTCTGGGATAGGACCAGGTAAGGACCAGATTCACCAGGTCCAAGAGGCCCACGAGGGGAATTGAGTCACCAGCTATGTGTGAGGCCCAGGTGGCAACCCCACTCACCAGGTCAAGGTGAGGCCAACCGGCAGGCCAGAGTCACCAGATCCAGGTGAGACCCTAGTGGGTACCAGTGTCACCAGGTAAATGTGAGTCTACAAGAACACCACAGTCGCCAGGTCCACGTGTGGTTCATGTGGGAACGAGAATCACCAGGTACAGGTGAGACCCAGGTGGGCATCACAGTCCCCAGGTCCAGACTGAGGCCTAGGTGGGGGGAACAGAGTCATCAGGACCAGTTGAGGCCAAAGTATGGAGCAAAGTTATCATGTGGAGGTGAGGCCCAGGTGGGGAACAGAGTAACCATGTCCCATTGATGCCAGGTGGGAAAAGAGTCACAAGGTCCAGACGAGGCCTAGGTGAGGAGTAGATTCACCAGGTCCTGTTGAGGCCCAGTTGAGGACCAGTGCCCCATCTCCGGGTGAGTCCCAGAGGGGGACCACAGTCACCAGGTTCTGGTGATATCCAGGTTGGGACCAGAGTCACCACGTCAGGGTCAGGCCCAGAGGGGGACCAGAATCACTAGGTCCACTTGAGGCCCCGATGTGGAACTGAGAAACCAGGTCCCATGATGCCCATATGAGGACCTGAGTCACGAGGTCCAGGTGGGGTCCCTGTGGGAACCAGTCACCTCGTCCCGGTGAGGTCCAGGTGGGACCACAGTCACCAGGTCCAGGTGAGGACCAGGTATATAAGAGAGTATCCAGGCCCCAATGATGCCCAGGTAAGGACAGGGTCAACAGGTCCAGGAGAGGCACAAATATGCATCAGAGTCACTGTGTTCCAGGTGAGGCCTGATGGAGACCACAGGAACCAGGTCCAGCAGAGCCCCATATGGGAACCAGAGCAACCAGATCCAGGTGAAGTCCAGGTTGGACCACTGTCACAAGGTCCAGGTGAGGCGCAGTTGGCAACAGCATTCACCAAGTCCAGGTGAGGCCCAGGTGGCGACCAGTCACCATATCCAAGTGAGGACAAGCTAAGGACCAGATTCACCAGGCCCAAGTGAAGCCAAACGGGTGTCCAGAGTCACCAGGTAAGGGTGAGGCCCAAAGGGGAACCAGTAACTAGTTTAGTTTGAGTCCCAGAATGGGACGAGAGGTCCATGGTCAATGTGAGGCACAGGTGTGGAATAGAGTATCCAGGACCTAATGATTCCTGGGTGAGGACCAGAGTCACTAGGGCCATGCAGGCCCAGATGGGGAACAGAATCACTAGGACCAGGTGAGGCATAGAATAAGACCACAGTCAGCTGTATCAGGTGAGCCCGTTGTGGGAACCAGAGCCACTCTATCCAGCTGAGTCCCAGGTCCATGTGAGGCCCAGGTGAGGACCAGATTCATCAGGTCGAATTGAGGCATAGCTGGGGACAAGAGTCACCAGGTCTGGTTGCGGTCGAGGTGGGGCAAGATTCAGCAGTTCTGAGTTAGGTCAAAGTGGGGACGAGAGATGCCAGGTCCAGGTGAGGCCAAACTGAGGACCAGAGTCACCAGATCCAGGTGAGGTCCATGTTGGAAAGAGAGTCACCAGGTCTAGGAGAGGTCCAGGTGGGGACCAGAGTCACTAGATCCAGGTGAAGTGCAGGTGGGGATCAGAGTCACCAGATCCAGGTGAAGCCCAGGTGGGGACCAGAGTCACTAGGTCCAGATGAAGCCTAGGTGAGGACCAGAGTTACCAGGTACACGTGAGGCCCCGGTGGGAATCAGAGGCAACAGGTCCATGTGAGGCCGGCTTGGGGACCATGGTCAACAGGTCTACTTGAGGCCCAGGTGTGGAACACAGTAAGCAGGTCCAGGTGAGTCCCCGGTGGTGACAAGTGTCACCACGTCCAGGTGAGGACCAGGTGGGGACCAGGATCACCAGGTAAAGGGGAGGCCCATGAAAGAACCAGAGTCAACAGTTCGAGGTCAGGCGCAGGTGGGAACCAGGGTCAGCAAGTCCAAGTCAGGCCAAAGTGGGGTTCACAGTCACTAGGGCACGGTGAGACCCAGAGGGGACCAGAGTCACCTGGTCCAGGTGAGGTCCAGTTGTGGAACACAGTCACCGGGTCCAATTTTGCCCAGTTGAGGACCAATGTCAACATGCCAGGTGAGGCCCAGATGGGGACCGGAGTCCCCAAATCGAGGTGAAGCCCAGGTGGGGACCACAGTCACCAGATCCAGGGTAGTCTCAGGTGCAGACCGGATTCACCAGGTCCAGGTGAGGTGCAGGTGGCAACCACACTCACCAGGTCCCGGTGAGGCCCTGGTGGGGACCAGAGTCACGAGGTACATGAGAAGCTAGAAACACTGCAGCCACCAGGTCCACATGATGTCCATGTGGGAACGAGAATCACCAGTTACAGGTGAGGACCAGGTGGGGATCCGACTCATCATGTCCAGGTGAGCCCCAGGTGGGAACGAGTGTCACCATGTCCAGGTGTGGCCCAGGTGAAGACCAGAGTTAATAGGTCCGGCTGGGTCACTGTTAGTGAACAGTGTAACCATATCCTGATGCTACCCAGGTGGTTACCAGAGACACCAGGCTTGGTGAGGCCAAGGTTGGTCCAGGGACATGAGGTCCAGGTGAGGTCTGGATGGGAACCACAGTCACCATGTCAGGTGAGACCATGCTTAGGATCAGAGTCACCAGTTACAGGTGAGGCCCAGGTGGAGCCAGAGTCACCTGGTACAGAAGAGGCCAAAGTATGGACCAGAGTTACCAGGATCAGGTCTGTCCTAGTGGGGAATAGAGTAACCACGTCCCATGATGCCCAGGTAGAACCAGAGTCACCAGGTCCAGATGAGGCGCAGTTGGGGAGCATATTCACTAGGTCCAGGTGAGGCCCAATTGAGGACCAGAGTCACCAGTTCTAGTTGAGGCCTAGAGTGTTACCAAATTCACCTGGTCTAGGTGACATCCAGATGGGGACCAGAGTCACCATGTCAGGGTGAGGCCCAGAGGGGATCCAGAGTCACCATGTCCAGGTGAGGCTCAGGTGTCTAACAGAGTATCCAGGTCATAATGGTCCACAGGTGAGGACCAGAGTCACCAGATCTGGGTGAGACCCAGTTAGGATCAGAGTCACCAGTTCCAGGTGAGGCCAAGAAGGAGTCCACAGCAATCAGATCCAGGTGGGTAAGAAAGTCACCAGGACTGGGTGAGGCCCAGATGGGGACCAGATTCACCAGATCCAGGTGATTCCCAGGTGGTGACCAGAGTTACTTGTTCCGGATGAATACCAGGTAAGGACCAGATTCACCAGGTCCAAGTGAGACACACGTGGGGACCTGTGTCACCAGGGAAATGTGAGTCTACAAGAACACCACAGTCACCAAGTCCAGGTGTGGTTCATGTAGGAACGAGAGTCACCAGGTCCAGGGGAGACCCAGGTGGGGACCACAGTCACCAGGTCCTGATTGAGGCTTAGGTGGGGGGACGAGAGTCATCAGGACCAGTTGAGGCCAAAGAATGGAGCAAAGTTATCATGTCCAGTTGAGGCCCAGGTGGGGAACAGAGTAACCATGTCCCATTGATGCCAGGTGGGAAAAGAGTCACAAGGTCCAGACGAGGCCTAAGTGAAGAGTAGATTCATCAGGTCCTGTTGAGGCCCAGTTGAGGACCAGTGTCCACAGCTCCGGGTGAGTCTCAGAGGGGGACCAGAGTCAGCCGGTTCTGGTGATATCCAGGTGGGGACCAGAGTCACCACATCAGGGTGAGGCCCAGAGGGGGAGGTGAATCACTAGGTCCAGGTGAGGCCCCGATGTGGAACTGAGAAACCAGGTCCCATGATGCCCATATGAGGACCTGAGTCACCAGGACCAGGTGAGGTCCCTGTTGGAACCGTCCCCTCATCCAGGTGAGGCCAAGGTGGGACCTCAGTCACCAGGTCCAGGTGAGGCCCAGGAATATAATATAGTACTCAGGTCCCAATGATCCCCAGGTAAGGACCAGAGTTAACAGGTCCAGGAGAGGCCCAGATATGGATCAGAGTCATTGTGTTCAAGGTGAGGCCAGATGGAGACCACAGGAACACGGACCAGGAGAGCCCCATATGGGAACCAGAGCCACCAGATCCAGGTGAGGTCCAGGTAGGACTACAGTCACAAGGTCCAGGTGACGCACAGGTGGCAACAGGATTCACCAAGTCCAGGTGAGGCCCAGGGGGCGACCAGTCGCCAGATCCAGGTGATGACCAGCCAAGGACCAGATTCACCAGTCCCAAGTGAAGCCCAAGGGGTGACCAGTGTCACCAGGTAAGGGTGAGGCCCAGAGGGGGAACCAGAGTAACCAGTTTAGTTTGAGGCCCAGAATGGGACCAGAGGTCCCTGGTCAGTGTGAGGCACAGGTGTCGAATGGAGTATCTAGGTCCCAATGATGCCTGGGTGAGGACTAGAGTCACGAGGGCAATGCAGACCCAGATGGGGAACAGAATCACTAGGTCCTGGTGAGGCATAGAATAAGACCACAGTCAGCAGTCCATTTGAGCCCCTTGCGGGAACCAGAGCCACTCAATCCAGCTGAGTCCCAGGTCCATGTGAGGCCCAGGTGAGGACCAGATTCATCAGGTCGTATTGAGGCATAGCTGGGGAGAAGAGTCACCAGGTCTAGGTGCGGCCTAGGTGGGGCAAGATTCATCAGTTCTGAGTTAGGTCAAAGTGGGGACGAGAGACACTAGATCCAGGTGAGGCCAGACTGAGGACCACAATAACCGGATCCAGGTGAGGTCCATTTTGGAAAGAGAGTCACCAGGTCCAGGAGAGGTCCAGTTGGGGACCAGATTCACCAGATCCAGTGAAGTCCAGGTGGGGACCAGGGATCACCAGATCCAGCTGAAGCCCAGGCGGGGACCAGAGTCACTAGGTCCAGATGAGGCCCAGGTGAGGACCAGAGTTACCAGGTACACGTTTGGCCCCGGTGGGGATCGGAGGCAACAGGTCCATGTGAGACCGGCTTGGGGACCATGGTCAACAGGACTACTTGAGGCTCAGGTGTGGAACAAATTAAGCTGGTCTAGGTGACTCCCCAGTAGTGACAAGAGTCACCACGTCCAGGTGAGGCCCAGGTGGGGACCAGGATCACCAGTTACAGGGGAGGCCCTTGAAAGAACCAGAGTCAACATT
Source organism: Canis lupus familiaris (assembly GCF_011100685.1). Taxonomy (NCBI): domain Eukaryota; kingdom Metazoa; phylum Chordata; class Mammalia; order Carnivora; family Canidae; genus Canis; species Canis lupus. The sequence goes on from NW_023330374.1 coordinate 67,770, forward strand.
TGGAGGTCAAGAGCAGGTGGCAACCAGTGTCCGCAGGTCCAAGTCAGGCCAAAGTGGGGTTCACAGTCACTAGGGCACTGTGAGACCCCGAGGGGACCAGAGTCACCTGGTCCAGGTGACGTCCAGTTGTGGAACACAGTCACCGGGTCCCAAATTTGCCCAGTTGTGTACCATGGTCAACAGGGCCAGGTGAGGCTCATGTGTGGAACAGTCACCAGGTACCAATGATGCCCATGTGAGGACCAGAATCACCAGGTATGGGTGACGTGCAGATAGGATCAGAGTCACCAGTTCCAGGTGAGGCCAAGAAAGAGACCACAGCAATGAGGTCCAGGTGGGGAACAAAGTCACCAGGACTGCGTGAGGCCCAGATGGGACCAGATTCACCAGTTCCAGGTGATGCCCAGGTGGTGACCAGAGTCCCCGGGTCTGGGAGAGGACCAGGTACGGACCAGATTCACTAGGTCAAAGAGGCCCACGTGGGGACCTGAGTCACCAGGTATGGGTGAGGCCCAGGTGGCAACTCCACTCACCAGGTCCCGGTGGGCCAACCTGCAGGCCAGAGACACCAGATCCACGTTAGGCCCTAGTGCGGACCGGAGTCACCAGGTAAATGTGAGTCTACCAGAACACCACAGTCACCAGGTCCAGGTGTGGTTCATGTGGGAACGAGAGTCACCAGGTCCAAGTGAAGACCAGGTGGGGACCACAGTCACCAGATCCAGGGTAGTCTCAGGTGCAGACCAGAATCACCAAGTCCAGGTGTTGTGCAGGTGGCAACCACACTCACCAGGTACCGTTGAGGCCCTGGTGGGGACCAGAGTCACGAGGTACATGAGAAGCTAGAAACACTGCAGCCACCAGGTCCACATGATGTCCATGTGGGAACGAGAATCACCAGTTACAGGTGAGGACCAGGTGGGGATCCGACTCACCATGTCCAGGTGAGGCCCAGGTGTGAACCAGTGTCACCATGTCCAGGTGTGGCCCAGGTGAAGACCAGAGTTAATAGGTCCGGCTGGGTCACTGTTAGTGAACAGTGTAACCATATCCTGATGCTACCCAGGTGGGTACCAGAGACACCAGGGCTTGGTGAGGCCAAGGTGCGTCCAGAGACATGAGGTCCCGGTGAGGTCCCGATGGGAACCACAGTCACCATGTCAGGTGAGGCCATGCTTAGGATCAGAGTCACCAGTTAGAGGTGAGGCCCAGGTGGAGCCAGAGTCACCTGGGACAGAAGAGGCCAAAGTCAGGACCAGAGTTACCAGGATCAGGTCTGTCCCAGTGGGGAATAGAGTAACCACGTCCCAATGATGCCCAGGTAGAACCAGAGTCACCAGGTCCAGATGAGGCGCAGTTGGGGAGCATATTCATTAGGTCCCGGTGAGGCCCAATTGAGGACCAGAGTAACCAGTTCTAGTTGAGGCCTAGAGGGGTACCAGATTCACCTGGTCTAGGTGACATCCAGATGGGAACCAGAGTCACCATGTCAGGGTGAGGCCCAGTGGGGATCCAGAGTCATCATGTCCAGGTGAGGCTCAGGTGTGGAAGAGAGTATCCAGGTCATAATTGTCCACAGGTGTGGACCAGAGTCACCAGATCTGGGTGAGGCCCAGTTAGGATCAGAGTCACCAGTTCCAGGTGAGGCCAAGAAGGTGTCCACAGCAATCAGATCCAGGTGGGTAAGAAAGTCACCAGGACTGGGTGAGGCCCAGATGGGGACCAGATTCACCAGATCCAGGTAATTCCCAGGTGGTGACCAGAGTTACTTGTTCCGGATGAATACCAGGTAAGGACCAGATTCACCAGGTCCAAGTGAGACACACGTGGGTACCTGTGTCACCATGCATTGGTGAGGGCCAGGTGGCATCCCCACACACCAGGTCCAGGTGAGGCCGAACTGCAGGCCATGCAGAGAAAACATGTCCTGTCGATGCCCAGGTAGGGACCAGAGTTACCAGGTCCAGGTGAGGCCAACCTGCAGGCCATGCATTAGTACCATGTCCCGATGATGCCCAGGAAGGGACCAGAGTCACCAGGTCCAAATGAGGCCCAAATGGAGCATATTCACTAGGTACAGATGAGGCCCAGTTGAGGACCAGAGTACCCGATCTGGTTGAGGCCTAGAGGGGTACTAGAATCACCTGGTCCAGGTGACATCCAGATGGGGACCAGAGTCACCAGGTCAGGGTGAGGCCCAGAGATTTTCCAGAGTCATCATGTCAAGGTGAGTCTCAGGTGTGGAACAGAGTCACCAGGTACCAACGATGCCCAGGTGAGGACCAGAGTCACCAGGTCTGGGTGATGCGCAGATAGAATCAGAGTCACCAGTTCCAGGGGAGGCCAAGAAAGAGTCCACAGCAATCAGGTCCAGGCGGGGAATAAATCACCAGGACTGGGTGAGACCCAGATGGGGACCAGATTCACCAGGTCCAGGTGAGTCCCAGGTGGTGACCAGAGTTTCCGGGTGTGGGAGAGGACCAGGTAAGGACCAGATTCACCAGGTCCAAGAGGCCCACGGGGGGACCTGAGTCACCAGGTATGGGTGAGGCCCAGGTGGCCACCCCACTCCCCAGTTCCAGGTGAGGCCAACCTGCAGGCCAGAGTCTCCAGATCCAGGTGAGGCCCTAGTGGGGACCAGAGTCACCAGGTAAATGTGAGTCTATAAGAACACCACAGTCACCAGGTCCTGGTGTGGTTCATGTGGGAACGAGAGTCACCAGGTCCAGGTGAGACCCAGGTGGGGACCACAGTCACCAGGTCCAGATTGAGGCCTAGGTGGGGGGACCAGAGTCATCAGGACAAGTTGATGCCAAAGTGTGGAGCAAAGTTATCATGTCCAGGTTAGGCCCAGGTGGGGAACAGAGTAACCATGTCCCATTGATGCCAGGTGGGAAAAGAGTCACAGGTCCAGACGAGGCCTAAGTGAGGAGTAGATTCACCAGGTCCTGTTAAGGTCCAGTTGAGGAGCAGTGTCCCCAGCTTCGGGTGAGTCCCAGAGGGGGACCAGAGTCACCCAGTTCTGGTGATATGCAGGTGGGGACCAGAGTCACCACGTCAGGGTGAGGCCCAGAGCGGGACGAGAATCACCAGGTCCAGGTGAGGCCCCGATGTGGAACTGAGAAACCAGATCCCATGATGCTCATATGAGGACCTGAGTCACCAGGTCCAGGTGAGGTCCCTGTGGGAACCACTCACCTCGTCCAGGTGACGCCCAGGTGGGACCACAGTCACCAGGTCCAGGTGAGGCCCAGCTATATAAGAGAGTATCCAGGTCCCAATGATGCCCAGGTAAGGACCAGAGTCAACAGGTCCAGGAGAGGCCGAAATATGGATCACAGTCATTTTGTTCCAGGTGATGCCTGATGGAGACCACAGGAACCAGGTCCAGGAGAGCCCCATATGGTAACCAGAGCCACCAATCCTGGTGAGGTCCAGGTAGGACAACAATAACAAGGTCCAGGTGAGGCACAGGTGGCAACAGGATTCACCAAGTCCAGGTGAGGCCCAGGTGGCGACCAGTAACCAGATCCAAGTGAGGACAAGCTAAGGACCAGATTCACCAGGCCCAAATGAAGGCCAAGGTGTGACCAGAGTCACCAGGTAAGGGTGATTCCCAGAGGGAGAACCACAGTAACCAGTTATTTTGAGGCCCAGAATGTGACCAGAGGTCCCTAGTCAGAGTGAGGCCCAGGTGCGGAATAGAGTATCCAGGTCCCAATGATGCCTGGGTGAGGACCAGCGTCACTAGGTCCATGCAGGCCCAGATGGGGAACAGAATCACTAGGTCCTGGTGAGTCATAGAATAAGACCACAGTCAGCAGTATCCGGTGAGCCCCTTGTGGGAACCAGAGCCACTCTATCCAGCTGAGTCCCAGGTCCATGTGAGGCCCACGTAAGGACCATATTCATCAGATCGAATTGAGGCATAGCTTGGGACAAGAGTCACCAGGTCTGGGTGCGGCCCAGGTGGGGCAAGATTCAGCAGTTCTGAGTTAGGAGAAAGTGGGGACGAGAGACACCAGGTCCAGGTGAGACCAAACTGAGGACCAGAGTCACCAGATGTAGGTCAGGTCCAGGTGTGGACCGGAGTCCCCAGATCCAGGTGAAGTCCACGTGGGGACCAGAATCACCAGGTACAGTGGAGGCCCTTGAAAGGACCAGAGTCAACAGTTCGAGGTCAGGCACCGGTGGCAACCAGGGTCAGCAGGTCCAAGTCAGGCCAAAGTGGGGTTCACAGTCACTAGGGCACGGTGACACCCAGAGGGGGACCAGAGTGACCTGGTCCAGGTGAGGCCACTTGTGGAACACAGTCACCGGGTCCCAATTTTGCCCAGTTGAGGACCATGGTCAACAGGGCCAGGTAAGGCCCATATGGGGACCGGAGTCCCCAAATCGAGGTGAAGCCCAGGTGGGGTCCACGGTCACCAGTGGCAGGGTAGTCTCATGTGCAGACCAGAATCACCAGGTACGGGTGAGGTGTAGGTGGCAACCACACTCAGCAGGTCCCGGTGAGGCACTGGTGGGGACCAGAGTCACGATGTACAGGAGAAGCTAGAAACACTGCAGCCACCAGGTCCACATGATGTCCATGTGGGAATGATAATCACCAGTTACAGGTGATGACCATGTGGGGATCCGACTCACCATGTCCAGGTGAGACCCAGGTGGGAACCAGTGTCACCATGTCCAGGTGTGGCCCAGGTGAAGACCAGAGTTAATAGGTCCGGCTGGGTCACTGATAGTGAACAGGGTAACCATATCCTCATGCTACCCAGGTGGGTACCAGATAAACCATGTACTGGTGAGGCCCAGGTGGGACCAGAGACATGAGGTCCAGGTGAGGTCCCATGGGAACCACAGTCACCAGGTGTCGTGAGGCCATGCTTAGGATCAGAGTCACCAGTTACAGGTGAGGCCCAGGAGGATCCAGAGTCACCTTGTACAGAAGAGGCCAAAGTCAGGACCTGAGTTACCAGGATCAGTTCAGTCCCAGTAGGGAATAGAGTAACCATGTCCTGATGATGCCCTGGTAAAACCAGAGTCACCAGGTCCAGATGATGTGCAGTGGGGAGTATGTTCACTATGTCCCAGTGAGGCCCAGATGACGACTAGAGTCACCAGGTCAAGTTGAGGCCTAGAGGGGTACCAGATTCACCTGGTCTAGGTGACATCCAGATGGGGACCAGAGTCACCATGTCAGGGTGAGGCCCAGAGGGGATCCAGAGTCATCAAGTTCAGGTGAGGCTCAGGTGTGGAACAGAGTATGCAGGTCATAATGGTCCACAGGTGACGACCAGAGTCACCAGATATGGGTGAGGCCCAGTTAGGATCAGAGTATCCAGTTCCAGGTGAGGCCAAGAAGGAGTCCACAGCAATCAGGTTCAGGTGGGGAACAAAGTCACCAAGACTGGGTGAGGCCCAGATGGGGACCAGATTCACCAGGTCCAGGTGATTCCCAGGTGGTGACCAGAGTTACCAGTGCTGGGTGAGGACCAGGTAAGGACCAGATTCACCAGGTCCAAGTGAGTTCCATGTGGGGACCTGTGTCACCAGATATGGGTGAGGCCCAGGTGGGGACCAGATTCACCAGGTCCAGGTTATTCCCAGGTGGTGAACAGACTTACCAGTTCCGGGTGACGAACAGGTATGGACCAGATTCAACAGGTCCAAATGAGGCCCACGAGGGGACATGAGTCACCAGGTATTGGTGAGGCTAGGTGGCAAGACACTCCCCAGGTCCAGGTGAGGCCAACCTGCAGGCCATGCAGAGGAACCATGTCATGATGATACCCAGGTAAGGACGAGAGTTACCACATCCAGGTGAGGCCAACCTGCAGGCCATGCAGTGGAACCATGTCCCGATGATGCCCAGGTAGGGACTAGAGTCACCAGGTCAGGGAGAGGCCCAGAGAGGTTCCAGAGTCATCATGTCCAGGTGAGGCTCAGGTGAGGAACAGAGTCACCAGGTACCAATGATGCCCAGTTGAGGACCAGAGTCACCAGATCTGGGTGACGCGCAGATAGGTTCAGAGTCACCAGTTCCAGGTGAGGCCAAGAAAGAGTCCACAGCAATCAGGTCCAGGTGGGGAACAAAGTAACCAGGACTGGGTGAGGACCACATGGGGACCAGATTCACCAGGTCCAGGTGTGGCCCATTTGAGGACCAGTGTCCCCAGCTCCGGGTGGGTCCAGAGGGGGACCAGAGTCACCCGGTTCCGGTGATATCCAGGTGGGGACCAGAGTCACCACGTCAGGGTGAGGCCCAGAGGGGGACGAGAATCACTAGCTCCAGGTGAGGCCCCGATGTGGACGTGAAACCAGGTCCCATGATGCCCATATTAGGACCTGAGTCAGCAGGTCCAGGTGAGGTCCCTGTGGGAACCAGTCACCTCGTCCAGGTGAGGCCCAGGCGGGACCACAGTCACCAGGTCCAGGTGAGGCCCAGGTATATAAGAGTGTATCCAGGTCGCAATGATGCCCAGGTAAGCACCAGAGTCAACAGTCCAGGAGAAGCCCAAATATGGATCAGAGTCATTTTGTTCCAGGTGATGCCTGATGGAGACCACAGGAATCAGGTCCAGGAGAGCCCCATATGGGAACCAGAGCCACCAGATCCAGGTGAGTTCCTGGTGGGACCACACTCACAAGGTCCAGGTGAGGCACAGGTGGCAACAGGATTCACCAAGTCCAGGTGAGGCCCAGCTGGCGACCAGTCACCAGATCCAAGTGAGGACAAGCTAAGGACCAGATTCACCAGGCCCAAATGAAGCCCAAGGGGTGACCAGAGTCACCAGGTAAGGGTGAGTCCCAGAGGGGGAACCAGAGTAGCCAGTTTAGTTTGAGGCCCAGAATGGGTCCAGAGGTCCCTAGTCAGAGTGAGGCCCAGGTGTGGAATAGTGTATCCAGGTCCCAATGATGCCTGGGTGAGGACCAGAGTCACTAGGGCCATGCAGGCCCAGATGGGGACATATCACTAGGTCCTGGTGAGGCATAGAATAAGACCACAGTCAGCAGTATCATTTGATCCCCTTGCGTGAACCAGAGCCACTCTATCCAGCTGAGTCCCAGGTCCATGTGAGGCTCACGTGAGGACCAGATTCATTAAGTCGAATTGAGGCATAGCTGGGGACAAGAGTCACCAGGTCTGGGTGCGGGCTAGGTGGGGAAGATTCAGCAGTTCTGAGTTAGGTCAAAGTGGGGACGAGAGACGCCAGGTCCAGGTGAGGCCAAACTGAGGACCAGAGTCACCAGATCCAGGTGAGGTCCATGTTGGAAAGAGAGTCACCAGGTCCAAGAGAGGTCCAGGTGGGGACCAGAGTCACCAGATCCAGGTGAAGTCCAGGTGGGGACCAGAGTCACAAGGTCCCGATGAGACCCAGGTGAGGACCAGAGTTACCAGGTACACGTGAGGCCCCGGTGGGGATCAGAGGCTACAGGTCCATGTGAGGCCGGCTTGGGGACCATGGTCAACAGGTCTACTTGAGGCCCTGGTGTGTAACACAGTAAGCAGGTCCAGGTGAGTCCCCGGTGGTGACAAGAGTCACCACGTCCAGGTGAGTCCCAGGTGGGGACCAGGATCACCAGGTACAGTTGAGGCCCTTTAAAGAACTAGAGTCTACTGGCACGAAAACAGACACATAGATCAGTGAAACAGAATAGAGAATCCAGAAGTGGACCCTGAAATTTATGGGCAACTAATATTCGATAAAGTAGGAAAGACTATCCATTGGAAGAAAGACAGTCTCTTCAATAAATGGTGCTGGGAAAATTGGACATCCACATGCAGAAGAATGAAACTAGACCACTCTCTTTCACCATACACAAAGATAAACTCAAAATGGATGAAAGATCTAAATGTGAGACAAGATTCCATCAAAATCCTAGAGAAGAACACAGGCAACACCCTTTTTGAACTCGGCCATAGTAACTTCTTGCAAGATACATCCACGAAGGCAAAAGAAACAAAAGCAAAAATGAACTATTGGGACTTCATCAAGATAAGAAGCTTTTGCACAGCAAAGGATACAGTCAACAAAACTCAAAGACAACCTACAGAATGGGAGACGATATTTGCAAATGACATATCAGATAAAGGACTAGTTTCCAAGATCTATAAAGAACTTATCAAACTCAACACCAAAGAAACAAACAATCCAATCATGAAATGGGCAAAAGACATGAACAGAAATCTCACAGAGGAAGACATAGACATGGCCAACATGCACATGAGAAAATGCTCTGCATCACTTGCCATCAGGGAAATACAAATCAAAACCACAATGAGATACCACCTCACACCAGTGAGAATGGGGAAAATTAACAAGACAGGAAACAACCAATGTTGGAGAGGATGCGGAGAAAAGGGAATCCTCATACACTGTTGGTGGGAATGTGAACTGGTGCAGCCACTCTGGAAAACTGTGTGGAGGTTCCTCAAAAAGTTAAAAATATACCTGCCCTACGACCCAGCAATTGCACTGTTGGGGATTTTCCCCAAAGAGACAAATGCAATGAAACGCCGGGACACCTGCGCCCTGATGTTTATAGCAGCAAGGGCCACGATAGCCAAACTGTGGAAGGAGCCTCGGTGTCCAACGAAAGATGAATGAATAAAGAAGATGTGGTTTATGTATACAATGGAATATTACTCAGCTATTAGAAATGACAAATACCCACCATTTGCTTCAACGTGGATGGAACTGGAGGGTATTATGCTGAGTGAAGTAAGCCAGTCGGAGAAAGACAAACATTATATGTTCTCACTCATTTGGGGAATATAAATAATAGTGAAAGGGAATATAAGGGAAGGGGGAAGAAATGTGTGGAAAATATCAGATAGGGAGACAGAACGTAAAGACTGCTAACTCTGGGAAACGAACTAGGAGTGGTAGAAGGGGAGGAGGGCGGGGGGTGGGAGTGAATTGGTGACGGGCACTGGGGGTTATTCTGTAAGTTAGTAAATAGAACACCAATAATAAAAAATAAATTAAAAAAAAAAAGAAAAAAGAAAGAACCAGAGTCAACAGGTCGAAGTCAAGCGCAGGTGGCAAGAGGATTCACCAGTTACAGGTGAGGCCCAGGTGGAGCCAGAGTCACCTGGTACAGAAGAGGCCAAAGTCAGGACCAGAGTTACCAGGATCAGGTCAGTCCCAGTGGGGAATAGAGTAACCATGACCCGATGATGCGCAGGTAGAACCAGAGTCAACAGGTCCAGATGAGGAGCGGGTGGGGAGCATATTCTCCAGGTCTCGGTGAGAGGAACATGAGGACCAGAATCCCCAGGTCTAGTTGAGGCCTAGAGGGGTACCAGATTCACCTGGTCTAGGTGACATCCAGACGGGGAGCAGAGTCACCATGTCAGGGTGAGGCCCAGAGGGGATCCAGAGTCATCATGTCCAGGTGAGGCTCAGGTGTGGAACAGAGATCCAGGTCATAATGGTCCACTGGTGAGGACCAGAGTCACCAGATCTGGGTGATGCCCAGTTAGGATCAGAGTCACCAGTTCCAGGTGAGGCCAAGAAGGAATACACAGCAATCAGGTCCAGGTGGGGAACAAAGTCACAAGGAGTGGGTGAGGCCCAGATGGGGACCAGATTCACCAGGTCCAGGTGAGGCCCAGGTGGTGACCAGAGTCCCCGGGTATGGGAGAGGACCAGGTAAGGACCAGACTCACCAGGTCCAAGACGCCCACGTGGGGACCTGAGTCACCAGGTATGGGTGAGGCACAGGTGGCAACACCACTCACCAGGTCCTGGTGTGGCCAACCTGCAGGCCAGAGTCACCAGATGCAGGTGAGGCCCTAGTGGGGACCGGAGTCACCAGGTAAATGTGAGTCTACAAGAACACCACAGTCACCAGGTCCAGGTGTGGTTCTTGTGGGAACGAGAATCACCAGGTCCAGGTGAGACCCATGTGGAGACCACAGTCACAAGGTCCAGATTGAGGCCTGGTGGGGGTACCAGAGTCATCTGGACCATTTGAGGCCGAAGTGCGGAGCACAGTTATCATGTCCAGGTGAGGCCCAGGTGGGGAACAGAGTAAACATGTCCCATTGATGCCAGGTGGGAAAAGAGTCAGAAGGTCCAGACGAGGCCTAAGTGAGGAGTAGATTCACCAGGTCCTGTTGAGGCCAAGTTGAGGACCAGTGTCCCCAGCTCTGGTTGAGTCCCAGAAGGGGACCAGAGTCACCCGGTTCTGGTGATATCCAGGTGGGGACCAGAGTCACCACGTCAGGGTGAGGCCCAGAGGGGGAAGAGAATCACTCGGTCCAGGTGAGGCCCCGATGTGGAACTGAGAAACCAGGTCCCATGATGCCCATATGACGACCTGAGTCACCAGGTCCAGGTGATGTCCCCGTGGAGAACCAGTCACGTCGTCCAGGTGAGGCCCAGGTGGGACCACAGTCACCAGGTCCAGGTAAGGCCCAGGTATATAAGAGAGTATCCAGGTACCAATGATGCCCAGGTAAGGACCAGAGTCAACAGGTCCAGGAGAGGCCCAAATATGGATCAGAGTCATTGTGTTCCAGGTGAGGCCAGATGGATACCACAGGAACCAGTTCCAGGAGAGCCCCATATGGTAACCAGAGCCACCACATCCAGGTGAGAACCAGGTGGGACCACAGTCAAAAGGTCCAGTTGAGGCGCAGGTGGCAACAGGATTCACCAAGTCCAGGTGAGGCCCAGGTGGCGAGCAGTCACGAGATACAGGTGCGGACCACCTAAGGTCCAGATTCACCAGGGCCAAGTAGAGTCCAGGGGGTGACTACAGTCACCAGCTAAGGGTGAGGCCCAGAGGGGGAACCAGATTAACCAGTTTAGTTTGGGGCCCAGAATGGGACCAGTGTTCGCTGGTCAAAATGAGGCCCAGGTATGTAATAGAGTATCCATGTCCCAATGATGCCTGGGTGAGGACCAGAGTCACTAGGGCCATGCAGTTCCAGATGGGGAACAGAATCACTAGGTCCTGGTGAGGCATAAAATAAGACCACAGTCAGCAGTATCAGGTGAGCCCATTGTGGGAACCAGAGCCACTCTACCCTGCTGAGTCCCAGGTCCATGTGAGGCCCACGTGAGGACCAGATTCATCATGTCGAATTGAGAGAGCTGGGGACAAGAGTCACCAGGTCCTGGTGCGGCCTATGTGGGGCCAGATTCAGTGTTCTGAGTTAGGTCAAAGTGGGGACGAGAGACACCAGGTCCAGGTGAGGCCAAACTGAGAACGAGAGTCACCAGATCCAGGTGAGGTCCATGTTGGAAAGAGAGTCACCAGGTCCAGGAGAGGTCCAGGTGGGGACCAGAGTCACCAGATACAGGTGAAGTCCAAGTGGGGACCAGAGTCACCAGATCCAGGTGAAGCCCAGGAGGTGACCAGAGTCACTAGGTCCAGATGAGGCCCAGGTGAGGACCAGAGTTACCAGGTACACGTGAAGCCCCGGTGGGGATCAGAGGGAACAGGTCCATGTGAGGCCGGCTTGGGGACCATGGTCAACAGGTCTACTTGAAGCCCAGGTGTGGAACACAGTAAGCAGGTCCAGGTGAGTTCCCGGTGTTGACAAGAGTCACCAGGTCCAGGTGAGGTCCATGTGGGCACCAGGATCACCATGTCCAGGGGACGCCCTTGAAAGAACCAGAGTCAACAGTTCAAGGTCAGGCGCCGGTGGCAACCAGGGTCAACAGGTCCAAGTCAGGCCAAAGTGGGGTTCACAGTCACTAGGGCACGGTGAGACCCAGAGGGGGACCAGAGTCACCTGGTCCAGGTGAGGTCCAGTTGTGGAACACAGTCACCGGGTCCCAATTTTGCCCAGTTGTGGACCATGGTCAACAGGGCCAGGTGAGGCCCAGATGGGGACCGGAGTCCCCAAATCCAGGTGAATCCCAGGTGGGGACCACAGTCACCAGATCCAGGGTAGTCTCAGGTGCAGACCAGAATCACCAGGTCCAGGTGAGGTGCAGGTGAAACCACACTCACCAGTACACGGTGAGGCCAACCTGCAGGCCATGCTGTGGAACCATGTCCCGATGATGCCCAGGTAGGGACCAGAGTCACCAGGTGCAAATGAGGCCCAGATGGAGCATATTCACTAGGTCCACATGATGCGCAGTTGTGGAGCATGTTCCCTAGGTCCCGGTGAGGGCCAGTTGAGGACCAGAGTCTCCAGATCTGGTTGAGGCCTAGAGGGGTACCAGAATCACCTGGTCCAGGTGACATCCAGATGGGGACCAGAGTCACCAGGTCAGGGTGAGACCAGAGATTTTCCAGAGTCATCAGTCCAGGTGAGGCTCAGATGTGGAACAGAGTCACCAGGTACCAACGATGCCCAGGTGAGGACCAGAGTCACCAGATCTGGGTGACGCGCAGATAGGATCAGAGTCACCAGATCCAGGTGAGGCCAAGAAAGAGTCCACATCAATCAGGTCCAGGTGGGGAACGAATCACCAGGACTGGGTGAGACCCAGATGGGGACCAGATTCACCAGGTCCATGGGAGTCCCAGGTGGTGACCAGATTCCCTGGGTCCGGGAAGGACCAGGTAAGGACCAGATTCACCAGGTCCAGGAGGCACACGTGGGGACCTGAGTCACCAGGTATGGGTGAGGCCCAGGTGGCAACCCCACTCAGCAGGTCCAGGTGAGGCCAACCTGCAGGCCAGAGTCTCCAGATCCAGGTGAGGCCAAGAAAGAGTCCACATCAATCAGGTCCAGGTGGGGAACGAATCACCAGGACTGGGTGAGACCCAGATGGGGACCAGATTCACCAGGTCCATGGGAGTCCCAGGTGGTGACCAGATTCCCTGGGTCCGGGAAGGACCAGGTAAGGACCAGATTCACCAGGTCCAGGAGGCACACGTGGGGACCTGAGTCACCAGGTATGGGTGAGGCCCAGGTGGCAACCCCACTCAGCAGATCCAGGTGAGGCCAACCTGCAGGCCAGAGTCTCCAGATCCAGGTGAGGCCCTAGTGGGGACGGGAGTCACCAGGTAAATGTGAGTCTACAAAAACACCACAGTCACCAGGTCCTGGTGTTCATGTGGGAACGAGAGTCACCAGGTCCAGGTGAGACCCAGGTGGGGACCACAGTCACCAGGTCCAGATTGAGGCCTAGGTGGGGGGATCAGAGTCATCAGGACCAGTTGAGAACAAAGTGCGGAGCAAAGTTATCATGTCCAGGTGAGGCCCAGGTGGGGAACAGAGTAACCATGTCCCATTGATGCCAGGTGGGAAAAGAGTCACAAGGTTTAGACGTGGCCTAACTGAGGAGTAGATTCACCAGGTCCTGTTGAGGCCCAGATAAGGACCACTGTCCCCAGCTCAGGGTGAGTCCCAGAGGGAGTCCAGAGTCACTGGTTCTGGTGATATCCAGGTGGTGACCAGAGTCACCACCTCAGGGTGAGGCCCAGAGCGGAATGAGAATCACTAGGTCCAGGTGAGTCCCCGATATGGAACTGAGAAACCAGGTCCCATGATGCCCATATGAGGACCTGAGTCACCAGGTCCAGGTGAGGTCCCTGCGGGAACCAGTCACCTCGTCCAGGTGAGGCCCAGGTGGGACCACAGTCACCAGGTCCATTTAGGCCTAGGTATATAAGAGAGTATCCAGGTCTCAATGATGCCCACGTTAGGACCAGAGTCAACAGGTCCAGGAGAGGCCCAAATATGGATCAGAGTCATTGTGTTCCAGGTGAGGCCAGATGGAGACCACAGGAACCAGTTACAAGAGAGCCCCATATGGAAACCAGAGCCACCAGATCCAGGTGAGAACCAGGTGGGACCACAGTCACAAGGTCCAGGTGAAGCGCATGTGGAAACAGGATTCACCGAGTCCAGGTGAGGCCCAGGTGGTGACCAGTCACCAGATCCAAGCTAGGACAATCTAAGGACTAGATTAACCAGGCCCAAATGAAGCCCATGGGGTGACCAGAGTCACCAGGTAAGGGTGAGGCCCCGAGGGGGAACCAGAGTAACCAGTTTAGTTTGTGGCCCAGAATGGGACCAGAGGTCCCTGGTCAGAGTGAGGCCCAGGTGTGGAATAGAAATCCAGGTCCCAATGATGCCTGGGTGAGGACCAGAGTCACTAGGGCCATGTAGGCCCAGATGGGGAACAGAATCACTAGGTCCTGTTGAGGCATAGAATAAGACCACAGTCAGCTGTTTCATTTGAGGCCCTTACCGGAACCAGAGCCACTCTATCCAGCTGAGTCCCAGGTCCATGTGAGGCTCACTTGAGGACCAGATTCATCAGTTCGAATTGAGACATAGCTGGGTACAAGAGTCACCAGGTCTGGGTGCAGCCTAGGTGGGGCAAGTTTCAGCAGTTCTGAGTTAGGTCAAAGTGGGGACGAGAGACGCCAGGTCCAGGTGAGGCCAAACTGAGGACCACAGTCACCAGATCCAGGTGAGATCCATGTTGGAAAGAGAGTCACCAGGTCCAGGAGAGGTCCAGGTGGGGACCAGAGTCACCAGATCCAGGTGAAGTCCAGGTGGGTACCAGAGTCACAAGACCCAGGTGAAGCCAAGGTGGGGACCAGAGTCACTAGGTCCAGATGAGACCCAGGTGAGGACCAGTGTTACCAGGTACACGTGAGGCCCCGGTGGGGATCAGAGGCAACAGGTCCATGTGAGGCCGAGAAAGAGTCCACAGTAATCAGGTCCACGTGTGGAACGAAGTCACCAGGACTGGGTGAGGCCCAGTTAGGGACCAGATTCACAAGGTCCAGATGAGACCCAGGTGAGGACCAGAGTTACCAGGTACACGTGAGGACCCGGTGGGGATCAGAGGCAACAGGTCCAGGTGAGACCCAGGTGGGGACCACAGTCACTAGGTCCTGATTGAGGCCTAGGTGGCGGGACCAGAGTCATCAGGACCAGTTGAGGCCAAAGAGTGTAGCAAAGTTATCATGTCCAGGTGAGGCCCAGGTGGGGAACAGTGTAACCATGCCCCATTTATGCCAGGTGGGAAAAGAGTCACAGGTCCAGACGAGGCCTGAGTGAGGAGTAGATTCACCAGGTCTTGTTGAGGCCCAGTTGAGGACCAGTGTCCCCAGCTCCGGGTGAGTCGCAGAGGGGGACCAGAGTCACGCGGTTTTGGTGATATCCAGGTGGTGACCAGGGTCACCACGTCAACGTGAGGCCCAGAGGGGGACGAGAATCACTAGGTCCAAGTGAGGCCCTGATGTGGAACTGAGAAACCAGGTCCCATGATGCCCATATGAGGACCTGAGTCACCAGGTCCAGGTGAGGTCCCTGTGGGAACCAGTCACCTCGTCCAGGTGAGGCCCAGGTGGGACCACAGTCACCGGTCCAGGTGAGGCCCAGGTATATAACAGATTATCCAGCTCCCAATGATGCCCATGTAAGGACCAGAGTCAACAGGTCCAGGAGAGGCCCAAATATTGTTCAGAGTCATTGTGTTCTAGGTGAGGCCAGTTGGAGCCCACAGGAACCAAGTCCACAAGAGCCCCATATGGGAAACAGAGCCACCAGATCCAGGTGAGGTCCAGGTGGGACCACAGTCACAAGGTCCAGGTGAGGCGCAGGTGGCAACAGGATTCACCAAGTCCAGGTGAGACCCACGTGGTGACCAGTCACCAGATCCAGGTGCGGACCACCTAAGGACCAGACTCACCAGGCCCTAGTGAAGACCAAGGGGTGACCAGAGTCACCAGGTAAAAGTGACGCCCAGAGGGGAACCAGAGTAACCAGTTTAGTTTGTGGCCCAGAATGGGACCAGAGGTCCCTGGTCAGAGTGAGGCCCAGGTGTGGAATAGAATATCCAGGTCCCAATGATGCCTGGGTGAGGACCAGAGGCACTAGGGCCATGCAGGCCCAGTTGGGGAACAGAAGTACTAGGTCCTGGTGTGGCATAGAATAAGACCATAGTCAGCAGTATCAGGTGAGCCCCTTGTGGGAACCAGAGCCACTCTATGCAGCTGAGTCCCAGGTCCATGTGAGGCCCAAGTGAAGACCAGATTCATCAGGTCGAATTGAGGCATAGCTGGGGACAAGAGTCACCAGGTCTGGCTGCGGCGTTGGTGGGGCAAAATTCAGCAGTTCTGAGTTAGGTCAAAGTGGGGACGAGAGGGATCCCTGGGTGGCGCAGCGGTTTGGCGCCTGCCTTTGGCCCAGGGCACGATCCTGGACACCCGGGATCGAATCCCACGTCGGGCTCCCGGTGCATGGAGCCTGCTTCTCCCTGTGTCTGTGTCTCTGCCTCTCTCTCTCTCACTGTGTGACTATCAAATAAAAATTTAAAAAAAATTAAAATAAAAAAGTGGGGACGAGAGACACCAGGTCCAGGTGAGGCCAAACTGAGGACCAGAGTCACCAGATCCAGGTGGCGTCCATGTTGGAAAGAGAGTCACCAGTACCAGGTGAAATCCATTTTGGAAAGAGAGTAACCAGGTCGAGGAGAGGTCCAGGTGGGGACCAGAGTCACCAGAAACAGGTGAATTCCAGGTGGGGTCCAGAGTCACCAGATCCAGTTGAAGCTCAGGTGGGAACCAGAGTCACTAGGTCCAGATGAGCCCCAGTTGAGGACCAGAGTAACCAGGTACACGTGAGGCCCTGGTGAGGATCAGAGGCAACAGGTCCATGTGAGGCCGGCTTGGGGACCATGGTCAACAGGTCTACTTGAAGCCCAGGTGTGGAACAAAGTAATCAGGTCCAGGTGAGTCCCCGATGGTGACAAGAGTCACCACGTCCAGGGGAGGCCCAGTTGGGGACCAGGATCACCAGGTCCAGGGTAGGGCCTTGAAAGAACCAGAGTCAACAGTTCGAGGTCAGGCGCAGGTGGCAACCAGGGTCAGCAGTTCCAAGTCAGGCCAAAGTGGGGTTCACAGTCACTAGGGCACGGTGACACCCAGAGGGGGACCAGAGTCACCTGGTCCAGGTGAGGTCCACTTGTGGAACACAGTCACCGGGTCCCAATTTTGCCCAGTTGAGGACCATGGTCAACAAGGCCAGGTGAGGCCCAGATGGGGACCGGAGTACCCAAATCCAGGTGAAGCCCAGGTGGGGACCACAGTCACCAGATCCAGGGTAGTCTCAGGTGCAGACCAGAATCACCAGGTCCAGGTGAGGTGCAGGTGGCAACCACACTCACCAGGTCCCGGTGAGGCCCTGGTGGGGATCAGAGTCACGAGGTACATGAGAAGCTAGAAACCCTGCAGCCACCAGGTCCACATGATGTCCATGTCGGAACGAGAATCACAATCACCTGATAGAGGTGAGGACCAGGCCGAATCCGACTCACCTTGTCAAGGTGAGACCCAAGTGGGAACCAGTGTCACCATGTCCAGGTGTGCCCAGGTGAAGACCAGAGTTAATAGGTCCGGGTGGGTAACTGTTAAAGAACAGTGTAACCATATCCTGATGCTACCCAGGTGGGTACCAGAGACACCAGGTCCTGGTGAGGCCCAGGTGGGACCAGAGACATGAGGTCCAGTAGAGGTCCCGATGGGAACCACAGTCACCAGGTCAGGTGAGGCCATGCTTAGGATCAGAGACACCAGTTACAGGTGAGGCCCAGGTGGAGCCAGAGTCACCTGGTACAGAAGAGGCCAAAGTCAGGACCAGAGTTACCAGGATCAGGTCAGTCCCAGTGGGGAATACAGTAACCCTGTCCCGATGATGTCCAGGAAGAACCCGAGTCACCACGTCCAGATGAGGCGCAGGTGGGGAGCATATTCACTAGGTGCCGGTGAGGCCCAGATGAGGAACAGAGGCCCCCGGGCTATTTTAGGCCTAGAGGGGTACCAGATTCACCTGGTCTAGGTGACATCCAGATGGGGACGAGAGTCACCATGTCAGGGTGAAGCCCAGAGGGGATCCAGAATCATCATGTCCAGGTGAGGCTCAGGTGTGGAACAGAGTATCCAGATCATAATGGTCCTCAGGTGAGGACCAGAGTCACCAGATCTGGGTGAGGCCCAGTTAGGATCAGAGTCACCAGTTCCAGGTGAGACCAAGAAGTATTCCACAGCAATCAGGTCCAGGTGGGCAACAAATTAACCAGGATTGGGTGAGGCCCAGATGGGGACCAGAATCACCAGGTCCAGGTGAGGCCCGGTGGTGAACAGAGTCCCCGGGTCTGGGAGAGGACCAGGTAAGGACCAGATTCACCAGGTCCAAGAGGCCCACGTGGGGACCTGAGTCACCATGTACGGGTGAGTCCCAGGTATGAATCCCACTCACCAGGTCCAGGGTAGGCCAACCTGCAGGCCAGAGTCACCAGATCCAGGTGGGGCCTTGAGGGACCGCAGTCACCAGGTAAATGTGAGTCTACAAGAACACCACAGTCTCCAGGTCCAGGTGGGGTTCATGTGGCAAGGAGAGTCAACAGGTCGAGGTGAAACCTAGGTGGGTACCAGAGTCACCAGGTCCAGATTGAGGCCTAGGTGGGGGGACGAGGGTCATCAGGACCAGTTGAGGACAAAGTGTGGAGCAAAGTTATCATGTCCATGTGAGGGCCAGGTGGGGACCAGAGTAACGTTGTCCCATTGATGCCAGGTGGGAAAAGAGTCACAAGGTCCATACGAGGCGTAAATGAGGAGTAGATTCACCACGTCCTGTTGAGGCACAGTTGAGGACCAGTGTCACCAGCTCCGCGTGAGTCCCAGAGGGGGACCAGAGTCACCCGGTTCTGGTGATATCCAGGTGGGGACCAGAGGCACCACGTCTGGGTAAGGCCCAGAGGGGGAAGAGAATCACTCGGTCCAGGTGAGGCCCCGATGTGGAACTGAGAAACCAGGTCCCATGATGCCCATATGACGACCTGAGTCACCAGGTTCAGGTGATGTCCCCGTGGGAACCAGTCACCTCGTCCAGGTGAGGCCCAGGTGGGACCACAATCAACAGGTCCAGGTGAGGCCCAGATATATAAGAGAGTATCCAGGTACCAATGATGCCCAGGTAAGGACCAGAGTCAACAGGTCCAGGAGAGGCCCAAATATGGATCAGAGTCATTGTGTTCCAGGTGAGGCCTGATGGAGACCACAGGAACCAGTTACAGGAGAGCCCCATATGGGAACCAGAGCCACCAGATCCAGGTGAGGTCCAGGTGGGACCACAGTCACAAGGTCCTGGTGAGGCGCAGGTGGCAACAGGATTCACCAAGTCCAGGTGAGGACCAGGAGGCGAACAGTCACCACATCCATGTGCGGACCACCTAAGGACCAGATTCACCAGGCCCAAGTGAAGCCCAAGGGGTTACCCGAGTCACCAGGTAAGGGTGAGGCCCAGAGGGGGAACCAGAGTAACCAGTTTAGTTTGAGGCCCAGAATGGGACCAGAGGTCCCTGGTCAAATTGAGGCCCAGGTGTGGAATACAGTATCCAGGTCCCAATGATGCCTGGGTGAGGACCATAGTCACTAGGGCCATGCAGGCCCAGATGGGGAACAGAATCACTAGGTCCTGGTGAGGCATAGAATAAGACCACAGTCAGCAGTATCAGGTGAGCCCCTTGTGGGAACCAGATCCACTCTACCATGCTGAGTCCCAGGTCCATGTGAGGCCCACGTGAGGACCAGATTCATCAGGTCGAATTGAGACAGCTGGGGACAAGAGTCACCAGGTCTAGGTGCGGCCTATGTGGGGCCAGATTCAGTGTTCTGAGCTAGGTCAAAGTGGGGACGAGAGACACCAGGTCCAGGTGAGGCCAAACTGAGGACGAGAGTCACCAGATCCAGTTGAGGTCCATGTTGGAAAGAGAGTCACCAGGTCCAAGAGAGTTCCAGGTGGGGACCAGAGTCACCAGATCCAGGTGAAGTCCAGGTGAGGACCAGAGTCACCAGATCCAGGTGAAGCCCAGGTGGGTACCAGAGTCACTAGGTCCAGATGAGCCCCAGGTGAGGACCAGAGTTATCAGGTACACGTGACGCCCCGGTGGGGTTCAGAGGCAACAGGTCCATGTGAGGCCGGCTTGGGGACCATGGTCAACAGGTCTACTTGAGGCCCAGGTATGGAACACAGTAAGCAGGTCCAGGTGAGTCCCCGGTGGTGACAAGAGTCAATACGTCCAGGTGAGACCCAGGTGGGGACCAGGATCACCAGGTACAGGGGAGGGCCTTGAAAGAACCAGAGTCAACAGTTCGAGGTCAGGCGCTGGTGGCAAACAGGATCAGCAGGTCCAAGTCAGGTCAAAGTGGGGTTCACAGTCACTAGGGCACGGTGAGACCCAGAGGGGGACCAGAGTAACCTGGTCGAGGTGAGGTCCAGTTGTGGAACACAGTCACCGAGTCCCAATTTTTCCCAGTTGAGGTCCATGGCCAACAGGGCCAGGTGAGGCCCAGATGGGGACCGGAGTCAAAATATCCAGGTGAAGCCCAGGTGGGGAACACAGTCAACATATCCAGGGTAGTCTCAGGTGCAAACCAGAATCACCATGTCTAGGTGTGGCCCAGGTGAAGAGCAGAGTTAATAGGTCCGGATGGGTCACTGTTAGTGAAGAGTGTAACCATATCCTGATGGTATCCAGGTGGGTACCAGAGACACAAGGTCCTGTTGAGGCCCAGGTGGGACCGGAGACATGAGGTCCAGGTGAGGTCCCGATGGGATCCCCAGGCACCAGGACAGGTGAGGCCATGCTTAGGATCAGAGTCACCAGGTACAGGTGAAGCCCAGGTGGAGACAGAGTCACCTGGTACAGAAGAGGCCAAAGTCAGGACCAGAGTTACCAGGATCAGGTCAGTCCCAGTGGGGAATAGAGGAACTATGTCCTGATGATGCCCAGGTAGAACCAGAGTCACCACTTCCAGATGAGCGCAGGTGGGGAGCATGTTCACTAGGTCCCGGTGAGGCCCAGGTGAGGACCAGAGTCACCAGGTCAAGTTGGGGCCTAGAGTCGTACCAGATTCACATGGTCTAGGTGACATCCCGATGGGGACCAGAATCACCATGTCAGGCTGATGCCCATAGGGGTTCCAAGGCCAAGAAGGAGTCCACAGCAATCAGGTCCAGGTGGGGAACAAAGTCACCAGGACTGGGTGAGGCCCAGATGGGGACCAGTTTCACCGGGCCCATCTGATTCCCTGGTGGTGACCAGAGATACCAGTTTCGGGTGAGGACCAGGTAAGGACCAGATTCACCAGGTCCAAGTGAGGCCCACGTGGGTTTCTCTGTCACCAGGTATGGGGGAGGCCCAGGTGGCAACCCCACTCACGAGGTCCAGGTGAGGCCAACCTGCAGGCCGTGCTGTGGAACCATGTCCCGATGATGCCCAGGGAGGGGCCAGAGTCACCAGGTCCAAATGAGGCCCAGATGGAGCATTTTCACTAGGTTCATGTGAGGCACAGTTGAGGACCATAGTCACCAGACCTCGTTGAGGCCTAGAGGGGTACCAGAATCACCTGTCCAGGTGACATCCAGATGGGAACGAGAGTCACCAAGTCAGGGTGAGGCCAAGAGAGGATCCAGAGTCATCATGTACAGGTTAGGCTCAGGTGTGGAACAGAGTCACCAAGTACCAATGATGCCCAGGTGAGGACCAGGGTCACCAGGTTTGGGTGATGCGCAGATAGGATCAGAGTCACCAGTTCCAGGTGAGGCCATGAAGGAGTCTACAGCAATCAGGTCCAGGTGGGTAACTTAGTCACCAGGACTTGGTGAGGCCCAGTGGGGACGAGATTCACCAGGACCAAGTGAGGCCCAGGTGGTGACCAGAGTCCCGGGTCTGGGAGAGGACCAGGTGAGGACCAGATTCACCAGGTCCAAGAGGCCCACGTGGGGAACAGTCACCAGGTATGGGTGAGGTCCAGGTGGCAACCACACTCAACAGATCCAGGTGAGGACAACCTACAGGCCAGAGTCACCAGTTCCAGGTTAGGCCATAGTGGGGACCGGAGTCACCAGGTAAAATGAGTCTACAAGAACACCACAGTCACCATGTCCAGGTGTTGTTCATGTGGGAACGAGAGTCACCAGGTTCAGGTGAGACCCAGGTGGGACCACAGTCACCAGGTCCTGACTTAGGCCTAGGTGGGGGGACCAGACTCATCATGACCAGTTGAGGCCAAAGTGCGGAGCAAAGTTACCAAGTCCAGGTGAGGCCCAGGTGGGGAACAGAGTAACCATGTCCCATTGATGCCAAGTGGGAAAAGAGTCACAAGGTCCAGACGAGGCCTAAGTGAGAAGTAGATTCTCCAGGTCCTGTTGAGGGCCAGTTGAGGAATAGTGTCCCCAGCTCCAGGTGAGTCTCAGTGAGGGACAAGAGTCACCCGGTTCTGGTGATATCCAGGTGGGGACCAGAGTCACCACGTCAGGGTGAGGGCCAGAGGAGGACGAGAATCACTAGGTCTAGGGGAGGCCCCGATGTGGAACTGAGAAACCAGGTCCCATGATGCCCATATGAGGACCTGAGTCACCAGGTCCAGGTGAGGTCCCTGTGGGAACCAGTCACCTCGTCCAGGTGAGGCCCAGGTGGGACCACAGTCACCAGGTCCAGGTGAGGCCCAGGTATATAATAGAGTACCCAGGTCCCAATGATGCCCAGGTAAGGACCAGAGTTAACAGGTCCAGGAGAGGCCCAAATATGGATCAGAGTCATTGTGTTCCAGGTGAGGCCAGATGGAGACCACAGCAACATGGACCAGGAGAGCCCCATATGGGAACCAGAGCCACCAGATCCAGGTGAGGTCCAGGTGGGACCACAGTCACAAGGTCCAGGTGACGCGCAGGTGGCAACAGGATTCACCAAGTCCAGGTGAGGCCCAGGGGGCGACCAGTCACCAGATCCAGGTGAGGACCAGGCAAGGATCAGATTCACCAGGCACAAGTGAAGCTCAAGGGGTGACCAGAGTCACCAGGTAAGGGTGAGCCCCAGAGGGGGAACCAGAGTAACCAGTTTAGTTTGAGGCCCAGAATGGGACCAGAGGTCCCTGGTCAGAGTGAGGCACAGGTGTGGAATAGAGTATCCAGGTCCCAATGATGACTGGGTGAGGACTAGAGTCACGAGGGCCATGCAGACCCAGATGGGGAACAGAATCACTAGGTCCTGGTGAGGCATAGAATAAGACAACAGTCAGCAGTATCATTTGAGCTCCTTGCGGGAACCAGAGCCACTCTATCCAGCTGAGTCCCAGGTCCATGTGAGGCCCAGGTGAGGACCAGATTCATCAGGTCGAAGTGAGGCATAGCTGGGGAGAAGAGTCACCAGGTCTAGGTGCGGCCTAGGTGGGGCAAGATTCAGCAGTTCTGAGTTAGGTCAAAGTGGGGATGAGAGACACCAAGTCGAAGTGAGGCCAAACTGAGGACCAGAGTCACCAGATCCAAATGAGTTCCATGTTGGAAAGGAGTCAACAGGTCCAGGAGAGGTCCTGGGGTGGACCAGAGTCACCAGATCCATGTGAAGTCCAGGTGGGGACCAGAGTCACTAGGTCCAGATGAGGCCCAGGTGAGGACCAGAGTTACCAGGTACACGTGAGTCCCCGGTGGGGATCAGAGGCAACATGTCCATGTGAGTCCTGGCTTGGGGACCATGGTCAACAGGTCTACTTGAGGCCCAGGTGTGGAATACAGTAAGCAGGTCCAGGTGAGTCCCCGGTGGTGACATGAGTCACCACGTCCAGGTGAGGCCCAGATGGGGACCAGGATCACCAGGTCCAGGGGAGGCCCTTGAAAGAACCAGAGTCAACAGTTCGAGGTCAAGCGCAGGTGGCAACCAGTGTCCGCAAGTCCAAGTCAGGCAAAGTGGGGTTCACAGTCACTAGGGCATGGTGAGACCCAGAGGGGGACCAGAGTCACCTGGTCAAGGTGACGTCCAGTTGTGGAAAACAGTCACCGGGTCCCAATTTTGCCTAGTTGAGTACCATGGTCAACAGGGCCAGGTGAGGCCCAGATGGGGACCAGAGTCCCGAAATCCAGGTGAAGCCCAGGTGGGGACCACAGTCACCAGATCCAGGGTAGTCTCAGGTGCAGATCAGAATCACCAGGTCCAGGTGAGGTGCAGGTGGCAACAACACTCACCAGGTCCCGGTGAGGCCCTGGTGGTGACCAGAGTCACGAGGTACATGAGAAGCTAGAAACACTGCAGCAACCAGGTCCACATGATGTCCATGAGGGAAGGAGAATCACCAGTTACAGGTGAGGACCAGGAGGGGATCCGACTCACCATGTCCAGGTGAGACCCAGGTGGGAACCAGTATCACCATGTCCAGGTGTGGCCCAGGTGAAGACCAGAGTTAAACGTTCCGACAGGGTCACTGTTAGTGAACAGTGTAACCATATCCTGATGCTACCCAGGTGGGTACCAGAGACACCAGGTCCTGGTGAGGCCTAGGTGGGACCAGAGACATGAGGCCAGGTGAGGTCCCGATGGGAACCACAGTCACCAGGTCAGGTGAGGCCATGCTTAGGATCAGAGTCACCAGTTACAGGTGAGGCCCATGTGGAGCCAGAGTCGCCTGGTACAGAAGAGGACAAAGTCAGGACCAGAGTTACCAGGATCAGGTCAGTCCCAGTGAGGAATAGAGTAACCATGTCCCGATGATGCCAAGGTAGAACCAGAGTCAACAGTTCCAGAGGAGGCGCAGGTGGGGAACATATTCACGAGGTCCCGGTGAGGCCCTGTTGAGGACCAAGGCACCAGGTCTAGTTGAGTCCTAGAGGGGTACCAGATTCACCTGGTCTAGGTGACATCCAGATGGGGACCAGAGTCACCATGTCAGGGTGAGGCCCAGAGAGGATCCAGAGTCATCATGTCCAGGTGAGGCTCAGGAGTGGAACAGAGTATTCAGGTCATAATGGTCCACAGGTGAGGACCAGAGTCAACAGAACTGAGTGAGGCCCAGGTAGGAGCAGAGTCACCAGTTCCAGGTGAAGCAAAGAAGTAGTCCACAGCAATCAGGTCCAGATGGGGAACAAAGTCACCAGGACTGGGTGAGGCCAGGAGGGGACAAGAGTCACCATGTCAGGTTGAGGGCCAGAGGGGATCCAGACTCAAAATGTCCAGTTGAGGCTCAGTTGTGGAACAGTGTATCCAGGTCATAATGATCCACAGGTGAGGACCAGAGTCACCAGATCTGGGTGAGGCCCAGTGATGTTCAGATTCACCAGTTCCAGGTGGGGCCAAGAAGGAGACCACAGCAAACAGGTCCAGGGGGGAACAAAGTCACCTGGACTGGGTGAGGCCTAGAGGGGTGCCTGATTCACCAGTTCCATGTGAGGCCCAGGTGGGGACCTGATTCCCCGTTCTGGGAGAGGACCAGGTAAGGACCAGATTCACCAGGTCCAAGAGGCCCACGTGGGAACCTGAGTCACCAGGTATCGGTGAGGCCCAGGTGGCCACCCCACTCACCAGGTCCAGCTGAGGCCAACCTGCAGGCCATGCAGAGGAACAATGTCCCGATGATGCCCAGGTAGGGACCAGAGATATCAGGTCCAGGTGAGGCCACCTGCAGGCCAAGAAGTGGAACCATATCCCGATGATGCCCAGGTAGGGCCCAGAGTCACCAGGTCCAAATGAGGCCCAGATGGTGCATATTCACTCGGTCCAGGTGAGGCCCAGTTGACAATCACAGTCACCAGACCTGGTTGAGTCCTAGAGGGGTACCAGAATCACCTGGTCCAGGTGACATCCAGATGGGGACCAGAGTCACCAGGTCAGGGGGAGGCCCAGAGTGGTTCCAGAGTCATTATATCCAGGTGAGGCTCAGGTGAGGAACAGAGTCACCAGGTAACAATGATGCCTAGGTGAGGACCAGATCATCAGATCTGGGTGACGCGCAGACAGGATCAGAGTCACCAGTTCCAGGTGAGGCCAAGGAAGGGTCCACAGCAATGAGGTCCTGGTGGGGAACAAAGTCACCAGGACTGGGTGAGGCCCAGATGGGGACCAGATTCACCAGGTCCAGGTGAGGCCCAGGTGGTGACCAGAGTCCCCGGGTCTGGGAGAGGACCAGGTAAGGACCAGATTCACCAGGTCCAAGAGGTCCACGTGGGGACCTGAGTCACAAGCTATGTGTGATGCCCAAGTGGCTTCCCCACTCACCAGGTCCAGGTTAGGCCAACTGGCAGGCCAGAGTCACCAGATCCAGGTGAGGCCATAGTGGGGACCAGAGTCACCAGGTAAATGTGAGTCTACAAGAACACCACAGTCACCAGGTCCAGGTGTGGTTCATGTGGGAACGAGAGTCACCAGGTCCAGATGAGACCTAGGTGGGGACCACAGTCACCAGGTCCAGATTGAGGCATAGGTGGGGGGACCAGGGTCATCAGGAGCAGTTGAGGCCAAAGAGTGGAGCAAAGTTATCATGTGGAGGTGAGGCCCAGGTGGGGAACAGAACAACCATGTCCCATTGATGCCAGGTGGGAAAAGAGTCACAAGGTCCAGACGAGGCCTAAGTGAGGAGTAGATTCACCAGGTCCTATTGAGGCCCAGTTGAGGACCAGTGTCCCCAGCTCCGGGTGAGTCCCAGAGGGGGACCAGGGTCACCCGGTTCTGGTGATATCCAGATGGGGACCAGAGTCACCACGTCAGGATGAGGCCGAAGGGGGACGAGAATCAATAGGTCTAGGTGAGGCCACGATGTGGAACTGAGAAACCAGGTCCCATGATGCCCATATAAGGACCTGAGTCACCAGGTCGAGGTGAGGTCCCTCTGGGAACCACTCACCTCGTCCAGGTGAGGCCCAGGTGGGACCACAGTCACCAGGTCCAGGTGAGGCCCAGCTATATGAGAGAGTATCCAGGTCCCAATGATGCCCAGGTAAGGACCAGAGTCAACAGGTCCAGGAGAGGCCCAAATATGGATCAGAGTCATTGGGTTTCAGGTGAGGCCAGATGGAGACCACAGGAACCAGGTCCAGGAGAGCCCCATATGGGAACCAGAGCCACCAGATCCATGTAAGTCCAGGTGGTACCACAGTCACAAGGTCCAGGTGAGGCGCAGGTGGCAACAGGATTCACCGAGTCCAGGTGAGGCCAGGTGGAGACCAGTCACCAGATCCAGGTGAGGAGCAGCTAAGGACCAGAATCACCAGGAGCAAGTGAATCCAAAAGGGTGACCAGAGTCACCAGGTTAGAGTGAGGCCCAGAGGGGGAACCAGAGTAACCATTTAGTTTGAGGCCCAGAATGGGACCAGAGGTCCCTGGTCAGAGTGATTCTCAGATGTGGAATAGAGTATCCAGGTCCCAATGATGCCTGGGTGAGGACCAGAGTCACTAGGACCATGCAGGCCCAGATGGGGTACAGAAACACTAGGTCCTGGTGAGGCATAGAATAAAACCACAGTCACCAGTATCAGGTGAGCCCCATGTGGGAACCAGAGCCACTCTATCCAGCTAAGTAGCAGGTCCATGTGAGGCCCACGTGAGGACCAGATTCATCAGGTCGAATTGAGGCATAGCTGGGGACAAGAGTCACCAGGTCTGGGTGCGGCCTAGGTGGGGCAAGATTCAGCAGTTCTGAGTTAGGTCAAAGTGGGGATGAGAGACACCAAGTCGAAGTGAGGCCAAACTGAGGACCAGAGTCACCAGATCCAAATGAGTTCCATGTTGGAAAGGAGTCAACAGGTCCAGGAGAGGTCCTGGGGTGGACCAGAGTCACCAGATCCATGTGAAGTCCAGGTGGGGACCAGAGTCACTAGGTCCAGATGAGGCCCAGGTGAGGACCAGAGTTACCAGGTACACGTGAGTCCCCGGTGGGGATCAGAGGCAACATGTCCATGTGAGTCTGGCTTGGGGACCATGGTCAACAGGTCTACTTGAGGCCCAGGTGTGGAATACAGTAAGCAGGTCCAGGTGAGTCCCCGGTGGTGACAAGAGTCACCACGTCCAGGTGAGGCTCAGATGGGGACCAGGATCACCAGGTCCAGGGGAGGCCCTTGAAAGAACCAGAGTCAACAGTTCGAGGTCAAGCGCAGGTGGCAACCAGGGTCAGCAGGTCGAAGTCAGGCCAAAGTGGGGTTCACAGTCACTAGGGCACGGTGACACCCAGAGGGGGACCAGAGTCACTTGGTCCAGGTGAGGCCACTTGTGGAACACAGTCACCGGGTCCCAATTTTACCCAGTTGAGGACCATGGTCAACAGGGCCAGGTAAAGCCCATATGGGGACCGGAGTCCCCAAATCCAGGTGAAGCCCAGGTGGGGTCCACGGTCACCAGTGGCAGGGTAGTCTCATGTGCAGACCAGAATCACCAGGTATGGGTGAGGTGTAGGTGGCAACCACACTCAGAAGGTCCCGGTGAGGCACTGGTGGGGACCAGAGTCACGATGTACATGAGAAGCTAGAAACACTGCAGCCACCAGGTCCACATGATGTCCATGTGGGAATGATAATCACCAGTAACAGGTGATGACCAGGTGGGTATCCGACTCACCATGTCCAGGTGAGGCCCTGGTGGGAAACAGTGTCACCATGTCCAGATGTGGCCCAGGTGAAGACCAGAGTTAATAGGTCCGGCAGGGTCACTGTTAGTGAACAGTGTAACCATATCCTGATGCTACCCAGGTGGGTATCAGAGACACCAGGTCCTGGTGAGGGTCAGGAGGGACCAGAGACATGAGGTCCAGGAGAGGTCCCGATGGGAACCACAGTCACCAGGTCAGATGAGGCCATACATAGGATCAGAGTCACCAGATACAGGTGAGGCCCAGGTGGAGCCAGAGTCACCTGGTACAGAAGAGGCCAAAGTCAGGACTAGAGTTACCGGAATCAGGTCAGTCCCAGTTGGGAATAGAGTAACCATGTCCCAATGATGCCCAGGTAGAACCAGAGTGACCAGGTCAGATGAGGCGCAGGTCGGGAGCATATTCACTAGGTCCCCGTGAGGCCCAGTTGAGGACCAGTGTCACCAGGTCTAGTTGAGGCCTAGAGGGGTACCAGATACACCTGGTCTGGTGACATCCAGATGGGGACCAGAGTCACCATGTCAGGGTGAGGCCCAGAGGGGATCCAGAGTCAACATGTCCAGGTGAGGCTCAGGTGTGGAACAGAGTATCCAGGTCATAATGGTCCACAGGTGAGGACCAGAGTCACCATATCTGGGTGAGGCCCAGTTAGGATCAGAGTCACCAGTTCCAGGTGAGGCCAAGGAGTCCACAGCAATCAGGTCCAGGTGGGGAACAAAGTCACCATGACTGGGTGAGGCCCAATGGGGACCAGATTCACCAGGTCCAGGTGATTCCCCGGTGGTGACCAGAGTTACTAGTTCTGGGTGAGGACCAGGTAAGGACCATTCACTAGGTCCAAGTGAGGAACACGTGGGGCCTGTGTCACCAGGTATGGGTGAGGCACAGGTGGCAACCCCACTCACCAGGTCCAGGTTAGGCCAACCTGCAGGCCATGCAGAGGAACTGAGTCCAATGATGCCCAGGTAGGGTCCAGAGTTACCAGGTCCAGGTGAGGCCCAGATGGAGCATATTCACTAGGTCCAGGTGAGGCCCAGTTGAGGACCATAGTTACCAGATCTTGTTGAGGCGTAGAAGGATACCAGAATCACCTGGTCCAGGTGACATCCAGATGGGGACCAGAGTCACTAGGTCCAAGTGAGGCTCACGTGGGGACCTGTGTCACCAGGCATGGGTAAGGCCCAGGTGGCAACCCCACTCACCAGGTTCAGGTGAGGCCAACCTGCAGGCCATGCAGAGTAAACGTGTCCCGATGATGCCCATTAGGGACCAGAGTTACCAGGTCAAGGTGAGGCCGACCTGCGGGCCATGCAGTGGAACCATGTCCCGATGATTCCCAGGTAGGGATCAGAGTCACCAGGTCCAAATGAGGCCCAGATGGAGCAAAATCACTAGGTCCAGTTGAGGCCCAGTTGAGGACCAGACTCACCAGATCTGGTTGATGCCTAGAGGGGTACCAGAATCACCTGGTCCAGGTGACATCCAGATGGGGACTAGAGTCACCAGGTCAGGGAGAGGCCCAGAGAGGTTCCAGAGTCATCATGTCCAGGTGAGGCTCAGGTGAGGAACAGAGTCACCAGGTACCAATGATGCCCAGGTGAGACCAGGTCACCAGATCTGGGTGACGCGCAGACAGGATCAGAGTCACCAGGTCCAGGTGAGGCCAAGAAAGGGTCCACAGCAATGAGGTCCTGGTGGGGAACAAAGTCACCAAGACTGGGTGAGGCCCAGATGGGGACCAGATTCACCAGGTCCAGGTGAGGCCCAGGTGGTGACCAGAGTCCCCGGGTCTGGGAGAGGACCAGGTAAGGACCAGATTCACCAGGTCCAAGAGGTCCACGTGGGGACCTGAGTCACAAGCTATGTGTGAGGCCAAGTGGCTTCCCCACTCACCAGGTCCAGGTTAGGCCAACTGGCAGGCCAGAGTCACCAGATCCAGGTGAGGCCATAGTGGGGACCAGAGTCACCAGGTAAATGTGAGTCTACAAGAACACCACAGTCACCAGGTCCAGGTGTGGTTCATGTGGGAACGAGAGTCACCAGGTCCAGATGAGACCTAGGTGGGGACCACAGTCACCAGGTCCAGATTGAGGCATAGGTGGGGGGACCAGGGTCATCAGGAGCAGTTGAGGCCAAAGAGTGGAGCAAAGTTATCATGTGGAGGTGAGGCCCAGGTGGGGAACAGAACAACCATGTCCCATTGATGCCAGGTGGGAAAAGAGTCACAAGGTCCAGACGAGGCCTAAGTGAGGAGTAGATTCACCAGGTCCTATTGAGGCCCAGTTGAGGACCAGTGTCCCCAGCTCCGGGTGAGTCCCAGAGGGGGACCAGGGTCACCCAGTTCTGGTGATATCCAGATGGGGACCAGAGTCACCACGTCAGGATGAGGCCGAAGGGGGACGAGAATCAATAGGTCTAGGTGAGGCCACGATGTGGAACTGAGAAACCAGGTCCCATGATGCCCATATAAGGACCTGAGTCACCAGGTCGAGGTGAGGTCCCTCTGGGAACCACTCACCTCGTCCAGGTGAGGCCCAGGTGGGACCACAGTCACCAGGTCCAGGTGAGGCCCAGCTATATGAGAGAGTATCCAGGTCCCAATGATGCCCAGGTAAGGACCAGAGTCAACAGGTCCAGGAGAGGCCCAAATATGGATCAGAGTCATTGGGTTTCAGGTGAGGCCAGATGGAGACCACAGGAACCAGGTCCAGGAGAGCCCCATATGGGAACCAGAGCCACCAGATCCATGTAAGTCCAGGTGGTACCAGTCACAAGGTCCAGGTGAGGCGCAGGTGGCAACAGGATTCACCGAGTCCAGGTGAGGCCAGGTGGAGACCAGTCACCAGATCCAGGTGAGGAGCAGCTAAGGACCAGAATCACCAGACCGAAGTGAATCCAAAAGGGTGACCAGTGTCACCAGGTTAGAGTGAGGCCCAGAGGGCGAACCAGAGTAACCATTTAGTTTGAGGCCCAGAATGGGACCAGAGGTCCCTGGTCAGAGTGAGTCCCAGATGTGGAATAGAGTATCCAGGTCCCAATGATGACTGGGTGAGGACCAGAGTCACTAGGACCATGCAGGCCCAGATGGGGTACAGAAACACTAGGTCCTGGTGAGGCATAGAATAAAACCACAGTCACCAGTATCAGGTGAGCCCCATGTGGGAACCAGAGCCACTCTATCCAGCTGAGTAGCAGGTCCATGTGAGGCCCACGTGAGGACCAGATTCATCAGGTCGAATTGAGGCATAGCTGGGGACAAGAGTCACCAGGTATGGGTGCGGCCTAATTGGGGCAAGATTCAGCAGTTGTGAGTTAGGTCAAAGTGGGGACGAGAGACGCCACGTCCAGGTGAGGCCAAACTGAGTACCAGAGTCACCAGATTCAGGTGAGGTCCATGTTTGAAAGAGAGTCACCAGGTCCAGCAGAGGTGCATTTGGGGACCAGAGTCACGAGATCCAGATGAAGCCCAGGTGGGGACCAGAGTCACTAGGTCCAGATGAGGCCCAGGTGAGTACCAGAGTTACAAGGTACACGTGACGCCCCGGTGGGGATCAGAGGCAACAGGTCCATGTGAGGCCGGCTTGGGGACCATGGTCAACAGGTCTACTTGAGGCCCAGGTGTGGAACACAGTAAGCAGGTCCAGGTGAGTCCCTGGTTGGGACAAGTGTCACCACGTCCAGTTGAGGAGCAGGTGGGGACAAGGATCACCAGGTACAGGGGAGGCCCTTGAAAGAACCAGAGTCAACAGTTCGAGGTCTGGCGTATGTGGCAACCAGGGTCAGCAGGTCCAAGTCAGGCCAAAGTGGGGTTCACAGTCACTAGGGCACGGGGAGACCCAGAGGGGGATCAGAGTAACCTGGTCGAGGTGAGGTCCAGTTGTGGAACACAGTCACTGAGTCCCAATTTTGCCCAGTTGAGGACCATGGTCAAAAAGGCCAGGATGAGGCCCAGATGGGGACCGGAGTCCCCAAATCCAGGTGAAGCCCAGGTGGGGACCACAGTCACCAGATCCAGGGTAGTCTCAGGTGCAGACCAGAATCACAAGGTCCAGGTGAGGTGCAGGTGGCAACCACACTCACAAGGTCCCGGTTAGGTCCTGGTGGGGACCAGAGTCACGAGGTACATGAGAAGCTAGAAACACTGCAGCCACCAGATCCACATGATGTCCATGTGGGAACGAGAATCACCAGTTACAGATGAGGACCAGGCAGGGATCCGAATCACCATGTCCACGTGAGACCCAAGAGGGGACCAGTGCCACCATGTCCAGGTGTGGCCCAGGTGAAGACCAGAGTTAATAGGTCCGGCTGGGTCACTGTTAGTGAACAGTGTAACCATATCCTGATGCTACCCAGGTGGGTACCAGATACACCAGGTCCTGGTGAGGCCCAGGTGGGACCAGAGACATGAGGTCCAGTTGAGGTCCCGATGGGAACCACAGTCACCAGGTCAGGTGAGGCCATGCTTAGGATCAGAGTCACCAGTTACAGGTGAGGCCCAGGTTGAGCCAGAGTCACCAAGTAGAGAAGACGCCAAAGTCAGGACCAGAATTACCAGAATCAGGTCAGTCCCAGGGGGGAATAGAGTAACCATGTCCCGATGATGACCTGGTAGAACCCGAGTCACCACGTATAGATGAGGCGCAGGTGGGGAGTATATTCACTAGGTCCCGGTGAGGCCCAGTTGAGGACCAGATTGCCCCAGTCTAGTTGAGCCTAGAGGGGTACCAGATTCACCGGGTCTAGGTGACATCCAGATGGGGACCAGAGTCACCAGGTCAGGGTGAGGCCCAGAGAGGTTCCAGAGTCATCATGTCCAGGTGAGGCTCAGGTGTGGAACAGAGTCACCAGGTACCTATGATGCCCAGGTGAGGACCAGAGTCACCAGGTCTGTGTGACGCGCAGATAGGATCAGAGTCACCAGTTTCAGGTGAGGCCAAGAAAGAGTCCACAGCAATCAGGTCCAGATGGGGAACAAAGTCAGCAGGACTGAGTGAGGCCCAGATGGGGACCAGATTCACCAGGTCCAGGTGAGGCCCAGGTGGGACCACAGTCGTCAGGTCCAGGTGACGCCCTGGTATATAAGAGAGTATCCAGGTCCCAATGATGCCCAGGTGGAACCAGAGTCACCAGGTCCAGATGAGGCGCAGGAGGGGAGCATATCCACTAGGTCCCGGTGAGGCCCAGTTGAGGACCAGAGTCACCAGGTCTAATTGAGGCCTAGAGGGGTACCAGATTCACCTGGTCTAGGTGACATCCACATGGGGACCAGAGTCACCATGTCAGGGTGAGGTCCAGAGGGGATCCAGAGTCATCATGTCCAGGTGAGGCTCAGGTGTGGAACAGAGTATCCAGATCATAATGGTCCACAGGTGAGGACCAGAGTCACCAGATCTGGGTGAGGCCCAGTTAGGATCAGAGTCACCAGTTCCAGGTGAGGCCAAGAAGGAGTCCACAGCAATCAGGTCCAGGTGGGGAACAAAGTAACCAGGACTGGGTGAGGCCCAGATGGGGACCAGATTCACCAGGTCCAGGTTATTCCCAGGTGGTGAACAGACTTACCAGTTCCGGGTGACGACCAGGTAAGGACCAGATTCAACAGGACAAAATGAGGCCCACGTGGGGACCTGAGTCACCAGGTATTGGTGAGGCCAGGTGGCAAAGCACTCCCCAGGTCCAGGTGAGGCCAACCTGCAGGCCATGCAGAGGAACCATGTCCCGATGATACCCAGGTAAGGACGAGAGTTACCACATCCAGGTGAGGCCAACCTGCAGGACATGCAGTGGAACCATGTCCCGATGATGCCCAGGTAGGGACTAGAGTCACCAGGTCAGGGAGAGGCCCAGAGAGGTTCCAGAGTCATCATGACCAGGTGAGGCTCAGGTGAGGAACAGAGTCACCAGGTACCAATGATGCCCAGGTGAGGACCAGAGTCACCAGATCTGGGTGACGCGCAGATAGGTTCAGAGTCACCAGTTCCAAGGGGAGGCCAAGAAAGAGTCCACAGCAAGCAGTTCCAGGTGGGGAACAAAGTCACCAGGACTGGGTGAGGCCCAGATGGGGACCAGATTCACCAGGTCCAGGTGAGGCCCAGTTGAGGACCAGTGTCCGCAGATCAGGGTGGGTCCAGGAGGGGGACCAGAGTCACCCGGTTCCAGTGATATCCATGTGGGGACCAGAGTCACCACGTCAGGGTGAGGGCCAGAGGGGGACGAGAATCAGTAGCTCCAGGTGAGGCCCCGATGTGGAACTGAAACCAGGTCCCATGATGCCCATATGAGGACCTGAGTCAGCAGGTCCAGGTGAGGTCCCTGTGGGAACCAGTCACCTCGTCCAGGTGAGGCCCAGGTGGGACCACAGTCACCAGGTCCAGGTGAGGCCCAGGTATATAAGAATGTATCCAGGTCGCAATGATGCCCAGGTAAGGACCAGAGTCAACAGTCCAGGAGAGCCCCAAATATGGACCAGAGTCATTTTGTTCCAGGTGATGCCTGATGGAGACCACAGGAATCAGGTCCAGGAGAACCCCATATGGGAACCAGAGCCACCAGATCCAGGTGAGGTCCTGGTGGGACCACAGTCACAAGGTCCAGGTGAGGCGCAGCTGGCAACAGGATTCACCAAGTCCAGGTGAGGCCCAGCTGGGGACCAGTCACCAGATCCAAGTGAGGACAAGCTAAGGACCAGATTCACCAGGCCCAAATGAAGCCCATGGGGTGACCAGAGTCACCAGGTAAGGGTGAGTCCCAGAGGGGGAACCAGAGTAACCAGTTTAGTTTGAGGCCCAGAATGGGTCCAGAGGTCCCTAGTCAGAGTGAGACCCAGGTGTGGAATAGTGTATCCAGGACCAATGATGCCTGGGTGAGGACCAGAGTCACTAGGGCCATGCAGGCCCAGATGGGGAACAGAATCACTAGGTCCTGGTGAGGCATAGAATAAGACCACAGTCAGCAGTATCAGTTGAGCCCCTTGTGGGAACCAGAGTCACTCTATCCAGCTGAGTCCCAGGTCCAAGTGAGGCCCACGTGAGGACCAGATTCATCAGATCGAATTGAGGCATAGCTGGGGACAAGAGTCACCAGGTCTGGGTGCGGCCTAGGTGGGGCAAGATTCAGCAGTTCTGAGTTAGGTCAAAGTGGGCACAAGAGACACCAGGTCCAGGTGAGGCCACACTGAGACCAGAGTCACCAGATCCAGGTGAGGTCCATGTTGGAAATAGAGTCACCAGTTTCAGGAGAGGTCCAGTTGGGGACCAGAGTCACCAGATCCAGGTGAACTCCAGGTGGGGACCAGAGTCACCAGATCCAGTGAAGCCCAGGTGGGGACCAGAGTCACTAGGTCCAGATGAGGCCCAGGTGAGGACCAGTGATACCAGGTACACGTCAGGCCCCGGTGGGGATCAGAGGCAACAGGTCGATGTGAGGCCGGCTTGGGCACCATGGTCAACAGGTCTACTTGAGGCCCAGGTGTGAAACACAGTAACCAGGTCGAGGTGAGTCCCCGGTGGTGAAAAGAGTCTCCACGTCCAGGTGAGGCCCAGTTGGGGACCTGGATCACCAGGTCCAGGGGAGGGCCTTGAAAGAACCAGAGTCAACAGTTCGAGGTCAGGAGCAGGTGGCAACCAGGGTCAGCAGGTCCAAGTCAGGTCAAAGTGGGGTTCATAGTCACTAGGGCACGGGGAGACCCAGAGGGGGACCAGAGTCACTTGGTCCAGGTGAGGTCCAGGTGTGGAACACAGTCACCGGGTCCCAAATTCGCCCAGTTGAGGACCATGGTCAACAGGGCCAGGTGAGGCCCAGATGGGGACCGGAGTCCCCAAATCCAGGTGAAGCCCAGGTGGGGACCACAGTCACCAGATCCAGGGTATTCTCAGGTGCAGACCAGAATCACCATGTCCAGGTGAGGTGCAGGTGGCAACCACACTCACCAGGTCCCGGTGAGGACCTGGTGGGGACCAGAGTCACTAGGTACATGAGTAGCTAGAAACATTGCAGCCACCAGGTCCACATGATTTCCATGTGGGAACGAAATTCACCAGTTACAGGTGAGGACCAGGTGGGGATCCGACTCACCATGTCCAGGTGAGACACAGGTGGGAACCAGGGTCACCATGTCCAGGTGTGGCCCAGGTGAAGACAAGAGTTAATAGGTCCGGCTGGGTCACTGTTAGTGAACAGTGTAACCATATCCTAACGATACGCAGGTTGGGACCAGAGACACCAGGTCCTGGTGAGGCCCAGGTGGGACCCGAGACATGAGGTCCAGGTGAGGTCCCGATGGGAACCACAGTCACCAGGTCAGGTGAGGCCATGCTTAGGATCAGAGTCACCAGTTACAGGAGAGGCCCAGGTGGAGCCGGAGTCACCTGGTACAGAAGAGGCCAAAGTCAGGACCAGAGTTACCACGATGAGGTCAGTCCCAGAGGGGAATAGAGGAACCATTTCCCTATGATGCCCAGGTAGAAACAGAGGCACCAGTTATAGATGAGGCGCAGTTGGGGAGCATGTTCACTAGGTCCCGGTGAGGCCCAGTTGAGGACCAGAGTCACCAGGTCTAGTTGAGGCCTAGAGCGGTATCAGATTCACCTGGTCTAGGTGACATCCAGATGGGGACCAGAGTCACCATGTCAGGGTGAGGCCCAGAGGGGATCCGGAATCATCATGTCCAGGTGAGTCTCAGGTGTGGAACAGAGTATCCAGGTCATAATGGTCCACAGGTGAGGACCAGAGTCACCAGATCTGGGTGAGGCCCAGTTAGGATCAGAGTCACCAGTTCCAGGTGAGGCCAAGAATGAGTCCACAGCAATCAGGTCAAGGTGGGGAACAAAGTCAACAGGACTGAGTGAGGACCAGATGGGGACTAGATTCACCAGGTCCAGGTCATTCCCAGGTGGTGACCAGAGTTACCAGTTCCGGGTGAGGACCAGGCAAGGACTAGATTCACCAGGTCCAAGTGAGGCCCACGTGGGGACCTGTGTCACCAGGCATCGGTGAGGCCCAGGTGGCAAGCCCACAGACCAGGTCCAGCTGAAGCCAACCTGCAGGCCATTCAGAGGAACCATGTCCCGATGATGACCAGGTAGGGACCAGACTTACCAGGTCCAAGTGAGGCCAACCTGCAGGCCATGCAGTGGAACCATGTCCCGATGATGCCCAGGTAGGGACCAGAGTCACCAGGTCCATGTGGCCCAGATGGTGCATATTCACTAGGTCCAGGTGAGGCCCAGTTGAGGACCAGAGTCACCAGATTTGGTTGAGGCCTAGAGGGGTACCAGAATCACCTGGTCCAGGTGACATCCAGATGGGGACCAGAGTCACCAGGTCAGGGTGAGGCCCAGAGAGTACCAGAGTCATCATGTCCAGGTGAGGCTCAGGTGTGCAACAGAGTCAGCAGGAACCAATGATGCCCAGGTGAGGACCAGAGTCAGCAGATCTGGGTGACACGCAGATAGGATCAGAGTAACCAGTTCTAGGTGAGGCCAAGAAGGAGTCCACAGCAATCAGGTCCATGTGGGGACAAATTCACCAGGACTTGGTGAGGCCCGGATGGGGACCAGATTCACCAGGTCCAGGTTATTCCCAGGTGTTGAACAGACTTACCAGTTCCAGGTGACGACCAGGTAAGGACCAGATTCAACAGGTCCAAATGAGGCCCACGTGGGGACCTGAGTCACCAGGTATTGGTGAGGCCAGGTGGCAAGGCACTCTCCAGGTCCAGGTGAGGCCAACCTGCAGGCCATGCAGAGGAACCATGTCCCGATGATACCCAGGTAAGGACGAGAG
Organism: Canis lupus familiaris; assembly: GCF_011100685.1. NCBI lineage: Eukaryota > Metazoa > Chordata > Mammalia > Carnivora > Canidae > Canis > Canis lupus. The sequence continues at coordinate 105,897 of NW_023330374.1, forward strand.
TTACCCCATCCAGGTGAGGCCAACCTGCAAGCCATGCAGTGGAACCATGTTCCGATGATGCCCAGGTAGGGACTAGTGTCACCAGGTCAGGGAGAGGCCCAGAGAGGTTCCAGAGTCATCATGTCCAGGTGAGGATCAGGTGAGGAACAGAGTCACCAGGTACCAATGATGCCCAGGTGAGGACCAGAGTCACCAGATCTGGGTGACGCGCAGATAGGTTCAGAGTCACCAGTTCCAGGTGAGGCCAAGAAAGAGTCCACAGCAATCAGGTCCAGGTGGGGAAGAAAGTCACCAGGACTGGGTGAGGCCCATATGGGGACCAGATTCACCAGGTCAATGTGAGGCCCAGGTGGGGACCTGATACCCCGTTCTGGGAGAGGACCAGGTAAGGACCAGATTCACCAGGTCCAAGAGGCCCACGTGGGATCCTGAGTCACCAGGTATTGGTGATGCCCAGGTGGCCACCCCACTCACCATATCCAGCTGAGGCCAACCTGCAGGCCATGCAAAGGAACCATGTCCCGATGATGCCCAGGTAGGGACCAGAGATACCAGGTCCAGGTGAGTCCAACCTGCAGGCCAAGAAGTGGAACCATATCCCGATGATGCCCAGGTAGGGCCCAGAGTCACCAGGTCCAAATGAGGCCCAGATGGAGCATATTCACTATATCCAGGTGAGGCCCAGTTGATAATCACAGTCACCAGATCTGGTTGAGACCTAGAGGGGTACCAGAATCACCTGGTCCACGTGACTTCTAAATGGGGACCAGAGTCACCATGTCAGGGTGAGGCCGAGAGAGGTTCCAGAGTCATCATGTCCAGGTGAGGCTCAGGTGTGGAACAGAGGCACCAGGTACCAATGATGCCAAGGTGAGGATCAGAGTCACCAGGTCTGGGTGACGCGCAGATACGATCAGAGTCACTAGTTCCACGTGAGGACAAGAAAGAGTCCACAGCAATCAGCTTCAGGTGGGGAACAAAGTCACCAGGACTGGGTGAGGCCCAGATGGGGACCAGAATCACCAGGTCCAGGTGAGGCCCAGGTGGTGACCAGAGTCCCTGGGCCTGGGAGAGGCCAGGTAAGGACCAGATTCACCAGGTCCAAGAGGCCCACGTGGGGACCAGAGTCACCAGGTATATGTGACTCCCAGGTGTCAACCCCACTCACCAAGTCCAGGTGAGGCCAACATGCAGGCCAGATTCACCAGATCCAGGTGAGGCCCTAGTGGGGACCGGAGTCACCAGGTAAATGTGAGTCTACAAGAACACCACAGTCACCAAGTCCAGGTGTGGCTCATGTAGGAACGAGAGTCTCCAGGTCCAGAGGAGACCCAGGTGGGGACCACAGTCACCAGGTCCTGATTGAGGCCTTGGTCAGGGGACCAGAGTCATCAGGACCAGTTGAGGACAAAGAATGGAGCAAAGTTATCATGTCCAGGTGAGGCCCAGGTGGGGAACAGAGTAACAATGTCCCATTGATGCCAGGTGGGAAAAGAGTCACAAGGTCCAGACGAGGCCTAAGTGAATAGTAGATTCACCAGGTCCTGTTGAGGCCCAGTTGAGGACCAGTGTCCACAGCTCCGGGTGAGTCTCAGAGGGGGACCAGAGTCACCCGGTTCTGGTGTTATCCAGGTGGGGACCAGAGTCACCACGTCAGGGTGAGGCCCAGAGTGGAAGGTGAATCACTAGGTCCAGGTGAGGCCCCGATGTGGAACTGAGAAACCAGGTCCCATGATGCCCATATGAGGACCTGAGTCACCAGGACCAGGTGAGGTCCCTGTTGGAACCAGTCACCTCATCCAGGTGAGGCCAAGGTGGGACCTCAGTCACCAGGTCCAGGTGAGGCCCAGGTATATAATAGAGTACCCAGGTCCCAATGATGCCTGTTAACCAGAGATAACAGGTCCAGGAGAGGCCCAGATATGGATCAGAGTCATTGTGTTCCAGGTGAGGCCAGATGGAGACCACAGGAACACGGACCATGAGAGCCCCATATGGGACCCAGAGCCACGAGATCCAGATGAGGTCCAGGTGGGACCACAGTCACAAGTTCCAGGTGACGCGCAGGTGGCAACAGGATTCACCAAGTCCAGGTGAGGCCCAGGGGGTGACCAGTCGCGAGATCCAGGTGAGGACCAGCCAAGGACCAGATTCACCAGGCCCAAGTGAAGCCCAAGGGGTGACCAGAGTCACCAGGTATGGGTGAGGCCCAGAGGGGGAACCAGAGTAACCAGTTTAGTTTGAGGCCCAGAATGGGACCAGAGGTCCCTGGTCAGAGTGAGGCCCAGGTGTGGAATAGAGTATCCAGGTCGCAATGATGCCTGGGTGAGGACCAGAGTCACTAGGGCCTTGCAGGCCCAGATGGGGAACAGAATCACTAGGTCCTGGTGAGGCATAGAATAAGACCACAGTCAGCAGTATCATTTGAGCCCCTTGCGGGAACTAGAGCCACTCTATCCAGCTGAGTCCCAGGTCCATTTGAGGCCCAGGTGAGGACCAGATTCATCAGGTCGAAGTGAGGCATAGCTGGGGAGAAGTGTCACCAGGTCTAGGTGCGGCCTAGGTGGGGCAAGATTCATCAGTTCTGAGTTAGGTCAAAGTGGGGACGAGAGACACTAGATACAGGTGAGGCCAGACTGAGGACCAGAATAAACGGATCCAGGTGAGGTCCATTTTGGAAAGAGAGTCACCAGTCCTGGAGAGGTCCAGGTGGGGACCAGATTCACGAGATCCAGGTGAAGTCCAGGTGGGGACCAGGGTCACCAGATCCAGGTGAAGCCCAGGTGGGGACTAGAGTCACTAGGTCCAGATGTGACCCAGGTGAGGACCAGAGTTACCAGGTACACGTTTGGCCCCAGTGGGGATCGGAGGCAACAGGTCCATGTGAGGTCGGCTTGGGGACCATGGTCAACAGGACTACTTGAGGCCCAGGTGTGGAACACATTAAGCAGGTCCAGGTGAGTCCCCGGTAGTGACAAGAGTCACCACGTCCAGGTGAGGCCCAGGTGGGGACCAGGATCACTAGGTACAGGGAAGGCTTTTGAAAGAACCAGAGTAACATTTGGAAGTCAGGAGCAGGTGGCAACCAGTGTCCGCAGGTCCAAGTCAGGCCAAAGTGGGGTTCACAGTCACTAGGGCACGGTGAGACCCAGAGGGGGACCAGAGTCACTTGGTCCAGGTGACGTCCAGTTGTGGAACACAGTCACCGGGTCCCAATTTTGCCCAGTTGTGTACCATGGTCAACAGGGCCAGGTGAGTCCCAGATGGGGACCAGAATCCCCAAATCCAGGTGAAGCCCAGGTTGGGACCACAGTCACCAGATCCAGGGTAGTCTCAGGTGCAGACCAGAATCACCAGGTCCAGGTGAGGTGCAGGTGGCAACAACACTCACCAGGTCCCGGTGAGGCCCTGGTGGGGACCAGAGTCACGAGGAACATGAGAAGCTAGAAACACTGCAGCAACCAGGTCCACATGATGTCCATGAGGGAAGGAGAATCACCAGTTACATGTGAGGACCAGGCGGGGATCCGACTCACCATGTCCAGGTGAGACCCAGGTGGGAACCAGTATCACCATGTCCAGATGTGGCCCAGGTGAAGACCAGAGTTAATAGTTCCGGCAGGGTCACTATTAGTGAACACTGTAACCATATCCTGATGCTACCCAGGTGGGTACCAGAGACACCAGGTCCTGGTGAGGCCCAGGTGGGACCAGAGACATGAGGTCCAGCTGAGGTCCCGATGGGAACCATAGTCACCAGGGCAGGTGAGGCCATGCTTAGGATCAGAGTCACCAGTTACAGGTGAGGCCCAGGTGGAGCCAGAGTCACCTGGTACAGAAGAGGCCAAAGTCAGGACCAGAGTTACCAGAATCAGGTCAGTCCCAGTGGGGAATAGGGTAACCATGTCCCAATGATGCCCAGGTAGAACCAGAGTCACCAGATCCAGAGGAGGCGCAGGTGGGGAGCATATTCACGAGGTCCCGGTGAGGCCCAGTTGAGGACCAGAGTCACCAGTTCTAGTTGAGTCCTAGAGGGGTACCAGATTCACCTGGTCTAGGTGACATCCAGATGGGGACCAGAGTCACCATGTCAGGGTCAGGCTCAGAGAGTTCCAGAGTCATCATGTCCTGATGAGGCTCAGGTGTGGAACAGAGTATCCAGGTCATAATGGTCCACAGGTGAGGACCAGAGTCACCAGGTCTGTGTGACGCGCAGATAGGATCAGAGTCACCAGATCTTGTTGAGGCCTAGAGGGGTACCAGATTCACCAGGTCCAGGTGAGGCACAGGTGGTGACCAGAGTCCCCGTTCTGGGAAAGGACCAGGTAAGGACCAGATTCACCAGGTCCAAGAGGCCCACGTTGGGACCTGAGTCACCAGGTATGGGTGAGGCCCAGGTGGCAATAACAATCACCAGGTCCAGGTGAGGCCAACCTGCAGGCCATGCAGTGGAACCATATCCCGATGATGCCCAGGTAGGGAGAAGAGTTACCAGGTCCAGGTGAGGCCAACCTGCATGCCATGTAGTGGAAACATATCCAGATGATGCCCAGGTAGAGACCAGACTTACCAGGTCCAGGTGAGGCCAACCTGCAGGCCATGCAGTGGAACCATATCCCGATGATGCCCAGGTATGGACCAGAGACACCAGGTCCAAATGAGTCCCAGATGGAGCATATTCACTAGGTACAGGTGAGTCCCCTTTGAAGACCAGAGTCACCAGATCTGTTTGAGGCCTAGGGGGTACCAGAATCACCTTGTCCATGTGACATCCAGATGGGGACCAGAGTCACTAGGTCAGGGTGAGGCCCAGAGCAATTCCAGAGTCAACATTTCCAGGTGAGGCTCAGATGTGGTATAGAGTCACCAGGTACCAATGATGCCCAGGTGAGGACAAGAGTCACCCGGTCTGGGTGACGCACAGATAGGATCAGACTCAGCAGTCCAGGTGAGCCCAAGAGGGGGAAAAGAGTCACCCGATTCTGGTGATATCCAGACGGGGACCAGAGTCACCATGTCAGGCTGAGGCCCAGAGGGGATCCAGCGTCATCATGTCCAGGTGAGTCTCAGGTGTGCAACAGAGTATCCAGGTCATAATGGTCCACAGGTGAGGACCAGAGTCACCAGATCTGGGTGAGGCCCAGTTAGGATCAGAGTCACCCGTTCCAGGTGAGGCCCAAAAGGAGTCCACAGCAATCAGGTCCAGGTGGGGAACAAAGTAACCAGGACTGGGTGAGGCCCAAAGGGGACCAGATTAGCCAGGTCCAGATGACTCCCATGTTGTGACCAGACTTACTAGTTCCGAGTGAGGACCAGGTAAGGACCAGATTCACCAGGTCAAAGGGAGGCCCACGTGGGGCCCTGTGTCACAAGGTATGGGGGAGGCCCAGGTGGCAACCCCACTCACCAGGTCCAGGTGAGGCCAACCTGCAGGCCATGCAGAGGAACCATGTCCCGGTGATGCTCAGGTAGGGACCAGATTTACCAGGTCCAGTTGAGGCCAATCTGCAGGCCATGCAGTGGAACCATGTCCCGATGATGCCCAGGTAGGGACCAGAGTCACCAGGTCCAAATAAGGCCCAGATGGAGCATATTCACTAGGTCCAGGTGAGGCCCAGTTGAGGACCAGTTTCACCATATCTACTTGAGTCTTAGAAGGGTACCAGAATCACCTGGTCCAGGTGATATCCAGATGGGGACCAGAGTCACCAGGTCAGGGGGAGGCCCAGAGTGGTTCCAGAGTCATCAGGTCCAGGTGAGGCTCAGGTGTGGAAGAGAGGCATAGGTACCAATGATGCCCAAGTGAGGACCAGAGTCACCAGATCTGGGTGAGGCGCAGATAGGATCAGAGTCACCAGTTGCAGGTGAGGCCAAGAAAGAGTTCACAGCAATCAGGTCCAGGTGGGGAACAAAGTCACCAGACCTGGGTGAGACCCAGATGGGGACCAGATTCACCAGGTCCAGGTGAGGCCCAGGTGGGGATAGAGTCCCCGGGTCTGGGAAAGGACTAGGTAAGGACCAGATTCACCAGGTCCAATTGGTCACGTGGGGTCCTGAGTCACCAGCTATGTGTGAGGCCTAAGTGGCAACCCCACTCACCAGGTCTAGGTGAGGCCAACCGGAGGGCCAGAGTCACCAGATCCAGGTGAGGCCCTAGTGGGGACTGGAGTCACCAGGTACATGTGAGTGTACAAGAACACCACAGTCACCAGGTCCAGGTGTGGTTCATGTGGGAACGAGAGTCACCAGGTCCAGGTGAGACCCAGGTGGGGACCACAGTTACCAGGTCCAGATTGAGGCCTAGGTGGGGGGACCAGTGTCATCAGGACCAGTTGAGGCCAAAGAGTGGAGCAAAGTTATCATGTCCAGGTGAGGCCCAGGTGGGGAACAGAGTAACAATGTCCCATTGATGCCAGGTAGGAAAAGAGTCACAAGGTCCAGACGATGCCTAAGTGAGGAGTAGATTCACCAGGTCCTATTGAGTCCCAGTTGAGGACCAGTGTCCCCATCTCCGGGTGAGTCCCAGAGGGGGACCAGAGTCACCCGGTTCTGGTGATATCCAGGTGGGGACCAGAGTCACCACGTCAGGGTGAGGCCCAGAGGAGGACGAGAATCACTAGGTCCAGGTGAGGCCCCGATGTGGAACTGAGAAACCAGGTACCATGATGCCCATATGAGGACCTGAGTCACCAGGTCCAGGTGAGGTCCCTGTGGGAACCAGTCACCTCATCCAGTAGAGGCCCGGGTGGGACCAAAGTCACCAGCTCCAGGTGAAGCCCAGGTATATAAGAGAGTATCAAGGTCCCAATGATGCCCATGTAAGGACCAAAGTCAACAGGTGCAGGAGAGGCCCAAATATGGATCAGAATCATTGTGTTCCAGGTGAGGCCAGATGGAGACCACAGGAACCAGGTCCAGGAGAGCCCCATATGGGAACCAGAGCCACCAGATCCAGGTGAGATCCAGGTGGGACCACAGTCACAAGGTCCAGGCGAGGCGCATGTGGCAACAGGATTCACCAAGTCCAGGTGAGGCCCAGGTGCAGACCATTCACCAGATCCAGGTGAGACCAGCTAAGGACCAGATTCACCAGGCCCAAGTGAAGCCAAACGGGTGACCTGAGTTACCAGGTAAGGGTGAGGCCCAAAGGGGAACCAGTAACTAGTTTAGTTTGAGTCCCAGAATGGGACGAGAGGTCCATGGTAAATGTGAGGCACAGGTGTGGAATAGAGTATCCAGGTCCTAATGTTTCCTGGGTGAGGACCAGAGTCACTAGGGCCATGCAGGCCCAGATGGGAACAGAATCACTAGGACCAGGTGAGGCATAGAATAAGACCACAGTCAGCTGTATCACGTGAGCCCCTTGTGGGAACCAGAGCCACTCTATCCAGCTGAGTCCCAGGTCCATGTGAGGCCCACGTGAGGACCAGATTCATCAGGTCAAATTGAGGCATAGCTGGGGACAAGAGTCTCCAGGTCTGGTTGACGCCGAGGTGGGACAAGATTCAGCAGTTCTGAGTTAGGTCAAACTGGGCACGAGAGATGCCCGATCCAGGTGAGGCCAAACTGAGAACCAGAGTCACCAGATGCAGGTCAGGTCCAGGTGTGGACCAGAGTCCCCAGATCCAGGTGAAGCCCAGGTGGGGACCAGAGTCGCTAGGTCCAGATGAGACCCAGATGAGGACCAGAGGTACCAGGTACCCGTGAAGCCCCGGTGGAGATCAGAGGCTACAGGTCCATGTGAGGCAGTCTTGGGGACCATGGTAAACAGGTCTACTGGAGCCAAGGTGTGGAACACAGTAAGCAGGTCCAGGTGACTTCCCGGGGTGACAAGAGTCACCACGTCCAGGTGAGGCCGAGGTGTGGACCAGGATCACCATGTCCAGGGGAGGCCCTGGAAAGAACCAGAGTCAACAGTTCGAGGTCAGGCACAGGTGGCAACCAGGGTCAGCAGGTCCAAGTCAGGCCAAAGTGGGGTTCACAGTCACTAGGACACGGTGAGACCCAGAGGGGGACCAGAGTCATCTGGTCAGGTGAGGTCCAGTTGTGGAACAAAGTCACCGGGTCCCAATTTACCCAGTTGAGGACCATGGTCAACAGGGCCAGGTGAGGCCCAGATGGGGACCGGAGTCCCCAAATCCAGGTGAAGCCCAGGTGGGGACCACAGTCCCCAGATCCAGGGTAGTCTCAGGTGCAGACCAGAATCACCAGGTCCAGGTGAGGTGCAGGTGGCAACCACACTCACCAGGATCCGGTGAGGTCCTGGTGGGGACCAGAGTGACGAGGTACATGAGAAGCTAGAAATACTGCAGCCACCAGGTCCACATGATGACCATGTGGGAACGAGAATAACCAGTTACAGGTGAGGACTAGGTGGGTATCCGACTCACCATGTCCAGGTGATACCCAGGTGGGAACCACTGTCACCTTGTCCAGGTGTGGCCCAGGTGAAGACCAGAGTTAAGAGTTCCGGCTGAGTCACTGTTAGTGAACAGTGTAACCATATGCTGATGCTACGAGGGGGGTACCAGAGACACCAGGTCCAGGTGAGGCCCAGGTGGGACCAGAGAAATGAGGTCCAGTTTACTTCCCGATGGGAACAACAGTCACCAGGTCAGGTGAGGCCATGCTTAGGATCAGAGTCACCAGTTACAGGTGAGGCCCATGTGGAGCCAGAGACACCTGGTACAGAAGAGGCCAAAGTCAGGACCAGAGTTACTAGGATCAGTTCAGTCCCAGTGGGGAATAGAGTAACCATGTCCCGATGATGCCCAGGTAGAACCAGAGTCACCAGGTCGAGATGAGGCGCAGGTGGGGAGCATATTCACTAAGTCCCGTTGAGTCCCAGTTGAGGACCAGAGTCACCAGGTAGTGTTGAGGCCTCGAGGAGTAGCAGATTCACCTGGTCTAGGTGACATCCTGATGGGGATCAGAGTCACCATATCAGGGTGAGGCCCAGAGTAGATCCAGAGTCATCATGTCCAGGTGAGGCTCAGGTGTGGAACAGAGTATCCAGGTCATAATGGTCCACAGGTGAGGACCAGAGTCACCAGATCTGGGTGAGGCCCAGTTAGGATCAGAGTCACCAGTTCCAGGTGAGGCCAAGAAGGAGTCCACAGCAATCAGATCCAGAAGGGGAACAAAGTCAGCAGTACTGCGTGAGGCCCAGATGGGGAACAGATTCACCAGGTCTACGTGATTCCCAGGTGGTGACCAGAGTTACCAGTTCCAGGTGAGTACCAGGTAAGGACCAGATTCACCAGGTCCAAGTGAGGCCCACGTGGGGACCTTTGTCACCAGGTATGGTTGAGGCCCAGGTGGCAACCCCACTCACCAGGTCCAGGTGAGGCCAAAATGCAGGCCATGCAGAGGAACCATGTCCCGGTGATGCTCAGGTAGGGACCAGATTTACCAGGTCCACTTGAGGCCAATCTGCAGGCCATGCAGTGGAACCATGTCCCGATGATGCCCAGGTAGGGACCAGAGTCACCAAGTCCAAATAAGGCCCAGATGTAGCATATTCACTAGGTCCAGGTGAGGCCCAGTTGAGGACCAGTTTCACCATATCTACCTGAGTCTTAGAAGGGTACCAGAATCACCTGGTCCAGGTGATATCCAGATGGGGACCAGAGTCACCAGGTCAGGGGGAGGCCCAGAGGGGTTCCAGAGTCATCGGGTCCAGGTGAGGCTCAGGTGTGGAAGACAGTCACCAGGTACCAATGATGCCCAAGTGAGGACCTGAGTCACCAGGTCTGGAAGAGGCGCAGATAGGATCAGAGTCACCAGTTGCAGGTGAGGCCAAGAAAGAGTTCACAGCAATCAGGTCCAGGTGGGGAACAAAGTCACCAGACCTGGGTGAGACCCAGATGGGGACCAGATTCACCAGGTCCAGGTGAGGCCCAGGTGGGGATAGAGTCCCCGGGTCTGGGAAAGGACCAGGTAAGGACCAGATTCACCAGGTCCAAGAGGCTCACGTGGGGACCTGAGTCACCAGCTATGTGTGAGGCCTAGGTGGCAACCCCACTCACCAGGTCTAGGTGAGGCCAACCGGCGGGCCAGAGTCACCAGATCCAGCTGAGGCCCTAGTGGGGACTGGAGTCACCAGGTATATGTGAGTATACAAGAACACCACAGTCACCAGGTCCATGTGTGGTTCATCTGGGAACGAGAGTCACCAGGTCCAGGTGAGACCCAGGTGGGGCCACAGTCACCAGGTCCAGATTGAGGCCTAGGTGGGGGACCAGAGTCATCAGGACCAGTTGAGGCCAAAGAGTGGAGCAAAGTTATCATATCGAGGTGAGGCCCAGGTGGGAACAGAGTAACAATGTCCCATTGATGCCAGGTGGGAAAAGAGTCAAAAGGTCCCGACGATGCCTAAGTGAGGAGTAGATTCACCAGGTCCTATTGAGGCCCAGTTGAGGACCAGTGTCCCCATCTCCGGGTGAGTCTCAGAGGGGGACCAGAGTCACCCGGTTCTGGTGATATCCAGGTGGGGACCAGAGTCACCACGTAAGGGTGAGGCCCAGAGGGGGACGAGAATCACTAGGTACAGTTGAGGCCCCAATGTGGAACTGAGAAACCAGGTACCATGATGCCCATATGAGGACCTGAGTCACCAGGTCCAGGTGAGGTCCCTGTGGGAACCAGTCACCTCATCCAGTAGAGGCCCGGGTGGGACCAATGTCACCAGGTCCAGGTGAGGCCCAGGTATATAAGAGAGTATCCAGGTCCCAATGATGCCCAGGTAAGGACCAGAATCAACAGGTCCAGGAGAGGCCCAAATATGGATCAGAGTCATTGTGTTCCAGGTGAGTCCAGCTGGAGACCACAGGAACCAGGTCCAGGAGAGCCCCATATGGGAAGCAGAACCACCAGATCCAGGTGAGATCCAGGTGGGACCACAGTCACAAGGTGCAGGTGAGGCGCAGGTGGCAACAGGATTCACCAAGTGCAGGTGAGGCCCAGGTGGAGACTATTCACCAAATACAGGTGAGACCAGCTAAGGACCAGATTCACCAGGCCCAAGTGAAGCCAAACTGGTGACCAGAGTTACCAGGAAAGGGTGAGGCCCAAAGCGGAACCAGTAACTAGTTCAGTTTAAGTCCCAGAATGGGAGGAGAGGTCCATGGTCAATGTCAGGCACACGTGTGGAATAGAGTATCCAGGTCCTCTTGATTCCTGGGTGAGGACCAGAGTCACTAGGGCCATGCAGGTCCAGATGGGAACAGAATCACTAGGACCAGTTGAGGCATAGAATAAGACCACAGTCAGCTGTATCAGGTGAGCCCGTTGTTGGAACCAGAGCCACTCTATCCAGCTGAATCCCAGGTCCATGTGAGGCCCACGTGAGGACCAGATTCATCAGGACGAATTGAGGCATAGCTGGGGACAAGAGTCACCAGGTCTGGTTGCGGCCGAGGTGGGGCAAGATTCAGCAGTTCTGAGTTAGGTGAAAGTGGGGACGAGAGATGCCAGATCCAGGTGAGGCCAAACTGAGGACCAGAGTCACCAGATGCAGGTCAGGTCCAGGTGTGGACCAGAGTCCCCAGATCCAGGTTAGGTCCATGTTGGAAAGAGAGTCACCAGGTCCAGGAGAGGTACAGGTGGGGAACAGAGTCACCAGATCCTGGTGAAGTCCAGGTGGGAACCAGAGCCACCAGATCCACGTGAAGTCCAGGTGGGGACCAGAGTCACCAGATTCAGTTGAAGCCCAGGTGGGGACCAGAGTCACTAGGTCCAGATGAGGCCCAGGTTAGGACCAGAGTTACCAGGTACACGTGAGACTCTGTTGGGATCAGAGGCAACATGTCCATATGAGGCCTGTTTGGGGACCATGGTCAACAGGTCTACATGAGGCCCAGGTGTCGAACACAGTAAGCAGGTCCCGGTGAGTCCCCGGTGGTGAAAATGGTGACAAGAGTCACCACGTCCAGGTGAGGCCCAGGTGGGGACCAGGATCAGCAGGTCCAGGGGGGGCCCTTGAAAGAACCAGAGTCAACAGTTCGAGGTCAGGCGCAGGTGGCAACCAGGGTCAGCAGGTCCAAGTCAGGCCAAAGTGGGGTTCACATTCACTAGGATACGGTGACACCCAGAGGGGGACCAGAGTCACTTGGTCCAGGTAAGGCCACTTGTGGAACACAGTCACCGGGTCCCAATTTTACCCAGTTGAGGACAACCCCACTCACCAGGTCCAGGTGAGTCCCTGGTGGGGACCAGAGTCACGAGGTACATGAGAAGCTAGAAACACTGCAGCCACCAGGTCCACATGATGTCCATGTCGGATCGAGAATCACCAGTTACAGGTGAGGACCACGTGGGGATCCAACTCACCATGTCTAGGTGAGACCCAGGTGGGAACCAGTGTCACCATGTCCAGGTGTGTCCCAGGTGAAGAACAGAGTTAATAGGTCCGGGTGGGTCACTGTTAGAGAACAGTGTAACCATATCCTGATGCTACCCAGGTGAGTACCAGAGACACCAGGTCCTGGTGAGGCCCAGGTGTGACCAGAGACATGATGTCCAGTTGAGGTCCCGATGGGAACCACAGTCACCAGGTAAGGTGAGGCCATGCTTAGGATCAGAGTCACAGTTACAGGTGAGGCCCAGGTGGAGCCAGAGTCACCTGGTTCTGAAGAGACCAAAGTCAGGATTAGAGGTACCAGGATCAGGTCACTCCCAGTGGGGAATAGAGTAACCATGTCCCGATGATCCCCAGGTAGAACCAGAGTCACCAGGTCCAGATGAGGCGCAGGTGGGAGCATATTCACTAGGTACCAGTGAGGCCCAGTTGAGGGCCGGAGTCACCAGGTCTTGTTGAGGCCTAGAGGGGTACAAATTTCACCTGGTCTAGGTGACATCCAGATGGGGACCAGATCACCATGTCAGGGTGAGGCCCAGAGGGGTTCCAGAGTCATCATGTCCAGGTGAGGCTCAGGTGTGGAACAGAGTATCCAGGTCGTATTGGTCCACAGGTGAGGACCAGAATCACGAGATCTGGGAGAGGTCCAGTTAGGATCAGAGTCACGGGGGGAGGAGCAAGATGGCGGAAGAGTAGGGTCTCCAAATCACCTGTCTCCACCAAACTACCTAGAAAACCTTCAAATTATCCTGAAAATCTATGAATTCGGCCTGAGATTTAAAGAGAGACCAGCTGGAATGCTATAGTGAGAAGAATTCGCGCTTCTATCAAGGTAGGAAGACAGGGAAAAAGAAATAAAGGAACAAAGGCCTCCAAGGGAGAGGGGCCCCGCGAGGAGCCAGGCTGAGGCCGGGGCGAGTGTCCCCAGGACAGGAGAGCCCCGTCCCGGTGGAGCAGGAGCTGCCCCAACCTTCCCGGGCGGAAAGGGGCTCGTGGGGAGTGGGAGAAGGAACCAGGAGGGAGAGGATGCCCTCCGGCTCCCTGGGACAGTAACAGCAACTGCGCCCCAGGAGAGTGCGCCGAGCTCCCTAAGGGCTGCAGCGCGCAGGGCGGGACCCGGCGGGACCCGGAGCAGCTAGGGGGGCTCGGGCGGCGGCTCCGCGGAGGGGGCTGCGCGGCCCCGGGAGCAGCTCGGAGGGGCTCGGGCAGAAGAAGAGGCTCCGTGCAGAGGGGGCTGCGCGGTTCCAGGAGCAGCTCGGAGGGGCTTGGGCGGCAGCTCCGCGGAGGGGGCTACGCGGCCCGGGAGCGCGAATCCACCAGCGCAGGCTCCGGAGCACAGGGCGCCGGGACACAGCCCAGGATCCGGCCTCCCCCGGGACAGGCAGAGGCCGGGAGGGCCCAGGACAGCAAGGAAGCTCCTGCCCCAGCTGAGCAGATCAGCGGCCCCGCCCCGGAGCCTCCAGGCCCTGCAGACGGAGTTCCTGCCGGAGCTGAATCCAGGTTTCCAGAGCTGCCCCACCACTGGGGCTGTTCCTCCTGCGGCCTCACGGGGTAAACAACCCCCACCGAGCCCTGCACCAGGCAGGGGCACAGCAGCTCCCCCAACTGCTAACACCTGAAAATCAGCACAACAGGCCCCTCCCCCAGAACACCAGCTAGACCGACAACTTCCAGGAGAAGCCAAGGGACTTAAAGTACACAGAATCAGAAGATACTCCCCGGTGGTTCTTTTTTTGTTTGTTTGTTTTTGTTTTGTTTTGCTTTTTGATTTGTTTCCTTCCCCCACCCCCCTTTTTTTTCTCCTTTCTTTTTCTTTCTCTTTTTCTTCTTTTTTTTTTTTTTCGTTTTTTTTTCTTTTTCTTCCCTTTTTTTTCTCTTTCTCTTTTCTTTCCTTCTTTCTCTCCTCTCTTTTTCTCTTTTCCCAATACAACTTGCTTTTGGCCACTCTGCACTGAGCAAAATGACTAGAAGGAAAACCTCACCTCAAAAGAAAGAATCAGAAACAGTCCTCTCTCCCACAGAGTTACAAAATCTGGATTACAATTCAATGTCAGAAAGCCAATTCAGAAGCACTATTATACAGCTACTGGTGGCTCTAGAAAAAAGTATAAAGGACTCAAGAGACTTCATGACTGCAGAATTTAGAGCTAATCAGGCAGAAATTAAAAATCAATTGAATGAGATGCAATCCAAACTAGAAGTCCTAACGACGAGGGTTAACGAGGTGGAAGAACGAGTGAGTGACCTAGAAGACAAATTGATAGCAAAGAGGGAAACTGAGGAAAAAAGAGACAAACAATTAAAAGACCATGAAGATAGATTAAGGGAAATAAACGACAGCCTGAGGAAGAAAAACCTACGTTTAATTGGGGTTCCCGAGGGCGCCGAAAGGGACAGAGGGCCAGAATATGTATTTGAACAAATTCTAGCTGAAAACTTTCCTAATCTGGGAAGGGAAACAGGCATTCAGATCCAGGAAATAGAGAGATCCCCCCCTAAAATCAATAAAAACCGTTCAACACCTCGACATTTAATTGTGAAGCTTGCAAATTCCAAAGATAAGGAGAAGATCCTTAAAGCAGCAAGAGACAAGAAATCCCTGACTTTTATGGGGAGGAGTATTAGGGTAACAGCAGACCTCTCCACAGAGACCTGGCAGGCCAGAAAGGGCTGGCAGGATATATTCAGGGTCCTAAATGAGAAGAACATGCAACCAAGAATACTTTATCCAGCAAGGCTCTCATTCAAAATGGAAGGAGAGATAAAGAGCTTCCAAGACAGGCAGCAACTAAAAGAATATGTGACCTCCAAACCAGCTCTGCAAGAAATTTTAAGGGGGCCTCTTAAAATTCCCCTTTAAGAAGAAGTTCAGTGGAACAGTCCACAAAACAAAGACTGAATAGATATCATGATGACACTAAACTCATATCTCTCAATAGTAACTCTGAATGTGAACGGGCTTAATGACCCCATCAAAAGGCGCAGGGTTTCAGACTGGATAAAAAAGCAGGACCCATCTATTTGCTGTCTACAAGAGACTCATTTTAGACAGAAGGACACCTACAGCCTGAAAATAAAAGGTTGGAGAACCATTTACCATTCGAATGGTCCTCAAAAGAAAGCAGGGGTAGCCATCCTTATATCAGATAAACTAAAATTTACCCCAAAGACTGTAGTGAGAGATGAAGAGGGACACTATATCATACTTAAAGGATCTATTCAACAAGAGGACTTAACAATCCTCAATATATATGCTCCGAATGTGGGAGCTGCCAAATATATAAATCAATTATTAACCAAAGTGAAGAAATACTTAGATAATAATACACTTATACTTGGTGACTTCATCTAGCTCTTTCTATACTCGATAGGTCTTCTAAGCAAAACATCTCCAAAGAAACGAAAGCTTTAAATGATACACTGGACCAGATGGATTTCACAGATATCTACAGAACTTTACATCCAAATTCAACTGAATACACATTCTTCTCAAGCGCACATGGAACTTTCTCCAGAATAGACCACATATTGGGTCACAAATCGGGTCTGAACCGATACCAAAAGATTGGGATTGTCCCCTGCATATTCTCGGACCATAATGCCTTGAAATTAGAACTAAATCACAACAAGAAGTTTGGAAGGACCTCAAACACATGGAGGTTAAGGACCATCCTGCTAAAAGATAAAAGGGTCAACCAAGAAATTAAGGAAGAATTAAAAAGATTCATGGAAACTAATGAGAATGAAGATACAACCGTTCAAAATCTTTGGGATGCAGCAAAAGCAGTCCTAAGGGGGAAATACATCGCAATACAAGCATCTATTCAAAA
Source organism: Canis lupus familiaris (assembly GCF_011100685.1). Taxonomy (NCBI): domain Eukaryota; kingdom Metazoa; phylum Chordata; class Mammalia; order Carnivora; family Canidae; genus Canis; species Canis lupus. The sequence goes on from NW_023330374.1 coordinate 122,085, forward strand.
ACTGGAAAGAACTCAAATACAAAAGCTAACCTTACACATAAAGGAGCTAGAGAAAAAACAGCAAATAGATCCTACACCCAAGAGAAGAAGGGAGTTAATAAAGATTCGAGCAGAACTCAACGAAATCGAGACCAGAAGAACTGTGGAACAGATCAACAGAACCAGGAGTTGGTTCTTTGAAAGAATTAATAAGATAGATAAACCATTAGCCAGCCTTATTAAAAAGAAGAGAGAGAAGACTCAAATTAATAAAATCATGAATGAGAAAGGAGAGATCACTACCAACACCAAGGAAATACAAACGATTTTAAAAACATATTATGAACAGCTATACGCCAATAAATTAGGCAATCTAGAAGAAATGGACGCATTCCTGGAAAGCCACAAACTACCAAAACTGGAACAGGAAGAAATAGAAAACCTGAACAGGTCAATAACCAGGGAGGAAATTGAAGCAGTCATCAAAAACCTCCCAAGACACAAGAGTCCAGGGCCAGATGGCTTCCCAGGAGAATTTTATCAAACGTTTAAAGAAGAAATCATACCTATTCTCCTAAAGCTGTTTGGAAAGATAGAAAGAGATGGAGTACTTCCAAATTCGTTCTATGAAGCCAGCATCACCTTAATTCCAAAGCCAGACAAAGACCCCGCCAAAAAGGAGAATTACAGACCAATATCCCTGATGAACATGGATGCAAAAATTCTCAACAAGATACTGGCCAATAGGATCCAACAGTACATTAAGAAAATTATTCACCATGACCAAGTAGGATTTATCCCTGGGACACAAGGCTGGTTCAACACCCGTAAAACAATCAATGTGATTCATCATATCAGCAAGAGAAAAACCAAGAACCATATGATCCTCTCATTAGATGCAGAGAAAGCATTTGACAAAATACAGCATCCATTCCTGATCAAAACTCTTCAGAGTGTAGGGATAGAGGGAACATTCCTCGACATCTTAAAAGCCATCTATGAAAAGCCCACAGCAAATATCATTCTCAATGGGGAAGCACTGGGAGCCTTTCCCCTAAGATCAGGAACAAGACAGGGATGTCCACTCTCACCACTGCTATTCAACATAGTGCTGGAAGTCCTAGCCTCAGCAATCAGACAACAAAAAGACATTAAAGGCATTCAAATTGGCAAAGAAGAAGTCAAACTCTCCCTCTTCGCCGATGACATGATACTCTACATAGAAAACCCAAAAGTCTCCACCCCAAGATTGCTAGAACTCATACAGCAATTCGGTAGCGTGGCAGGATACAAAATCAATGCCCAGAAGTCAGTGGCATTTCTATACACTAACAATGAGACTGAAGAAAGAGAAATTAAGGAGTCAATCCCATTTACAATTGCACCCAAAAGCATAAGATACCTAGGAATAAACCTCACCAAAGATGTAAAGGATCTATACCCTCAAAACTATAGAACACTTCTGAAAGAAATTGAGGAAGACACAAAGAGATGGAAAAATATTCCATGCTCATGGATTGGCAGAATTAATATTGTGAAAATGTCAATGTTACCCAGGGCAATATACACGTTTAATGCAATCCCTATCAAAATACCATGGACTTTCTTCAGAGAGTTAGAACAAATTATTTTAAGATTTGTGTGGAATCAGAAAAGACCCCGAATAGCCAGGGGAATTTTAAAAAAGAAAACCATATCTGGGGGCATCACAATGCCAGATTTCAGGTTGTATTACAAAGCTGTGGTCATCAAGACAGTGTGGTACTGGCACAAAAACAGACACATAGATCAGTGGAACAGAATAGAGAATCCAGAAGTGGACCCTGAACTTTATGGGCAACTAATATTCGATAAAGGAGGAAAGACTATCCATTGGAAGAAAGACAGTCTCTTCAATAAATGGTGCTGGGAAAATTGGACATCCACATGCAGAAGAATGAAACTAGACCACTCTCTTTCACCATACACAAAGATAAACTCAAAATGGATGAAAGATCTAAATGTGAGACAAGATTCCATCAAAATCCTAGAGAAGAACACAGGCAACACCCTTTTTGAACTCGGCCATAGTAACTTCTTGCAAGATACATCCACGAAGGCAAAAGAAACAAAAGCAAAAATGAACTATTGGGACTTCATCAAGATAAGAAGCTTTTGCACAGCAAAGGATACAGTCAACAAAACTCAAAGACAACCTACAGAATGGGAGAAGATATTTGCAAATGACATATCAGATAAAGGGCTAGTTTCCAAGATCTATAAAGAACTTATTAAACTCAACACCAAAGAAACAAACAATCCAATCATGAAATGGGCAAAAGACATGAACAGAAATCTCACAGAGGAAGACATAGACATGGCCAACATGCATATGAGAAAATGCTCTGCATCACTTGCCATCAGGGAAATACAAATCAAAACTACAATGAGATACCACCTCACACCAGTGAGAATGGGGAAAATTAACAAGGCAGGAAACCACAAATGTTGGAGAGGATGCAGAGAAAAGGGAACCCTCTTACACTGTTGGTGGGAATGTGAACTGGTGCAGCCACTCTGGAAAACTGTGTGGAGGTTCCTCAAACAGTTAAAAATATACCTGCCCTACGACCCAGCAATTGCACTGTTGGGGATTTACCCCAAAGATACAAATGCAATGAAACGCCGGGACACCTGCACCCCGATGTTTCTAGCAGCAATGGCCACGATAGCCAAACTGTGGAAGGAGCCTCGGTGTCCAACGAAAGATGAATGGATAAAGAAGATGTGGTTTATGTATACAATGGAATATTACTCAGCTATTAGAAATGACAAATACCCACCATTTGCTTCAACGTGGATGGAACTGGAGGGTATTATGCTGAGTGAAGTAAGTCAGTCGGAGAAGGACAAACATTATATGTTCTCATTCATTTGGGGAATATAAATAATAGTGAAAGGGAAAAGAAGGGAAGGGGGAAGAAATGTGTGGGAAATATCAGAAAGGGAGACAGAACGTAAAGACTGCTAACTCTGGGAAACGAACTAGGGGTGGTAGAAGGGGAGGAGGGTGGGGGGTGGGAGTGAATGGGTGACGGGCACTGGGTGTTATTCTGTATGTTAGTAAATTGAACACCAATAAAAAAATAAAAAAAAAAAGGATCAGAGTCACCAGTTCCATGTGAGGCCAAGAAGGAGTCCACAGCAATCAGATCCAGGTTGGGAACAAAGTCAACAAGACTTGGTGAGGCCCAGATGGGGACCAGATTCACCAGGTCCATTTGATTCCCAGGTGGTGACCAGAGTTACCACTTCCAGGTGAGGACCAGGTAAGGACGAGATTCACCAGGTCCAAGTGAGGCCCACGTGGGGACTTGTGTCTCCAAGTATGGCTGAGGCCCAGATTGAAATCCCACTCACCAGGTCCAGGTGAGACCAACGTGCAGGCCATGCAGAGGAACCATGTCCCGATGATGCCCATGTAGGGACCAGACTTACCAGGTCCAGGTGAGGCCACCCTGCAGGCCATGCAGTGGAACCATGTCCCAATGATGCCCAGGTAGGGAACAGAGTCACCAGTCCGAATGAGGCCCAGATGGAGCATATTCACTAGGTCCAGGTGAGGCCCAATTGAGGACCAGAGTCACCAGATCTGTTTGAGGACTAGAGGGGTACCAGAATCACCTGGTCAAGGTGACATCCAGATGGGGACCAGAGTCTCCAGGTCAAGGTGAGGCCCAGAGAAGTTCCAGAGTCATCATATCCAGGTGAGGCTCAGGAGTGGAACAGAGTCACCAGGTACCAATGATGCCCAGGGGAGTACAGAGTCACCAGGTCTGGGTGACGCGCAGATAGAATCAGAGTCACCAGTTCCAGGTGAGGCCAAGAAAGAGTCCACAGGAATCAGGTCCAGGTGGGGAACAAAGTCACCAGGACTCGGTGAGGCCCAGATAGGGAACAGATTCACCAGGTCCAGGTGAGGCCCAGGTGGTCCCCGGGTCTGGAAGAGGACCAGGTAAGGTCCAGATTCACCAGGTCCAAGAGGCCCACTTGGGGACCTGAGTCACCAGGTATGGGTGAGGCCCTGGTGTCAAACCCTACTCACCAGGTCCAGGTGAGGCCAACCTGCAGGCCAGAGTCACTAGATCCAGGTGAGGCCCTAGTGGGGACCGGAGTCACCAGGTAAATGTGAATCTAAAAGAACACCACAGTCACCAGGTCCAGGTGTGGTTCATGTGGGAACGAGAGTCACCAGGTCCAGGTGAGACCCAGGTGGGGACCACAGTCATCAAGTCCAGATTGAGGCCTATGTGGGGGGACGAGAGTCATCAGGACCATTTGAGGACAAAGTGCGGAGCAAAGTGATCATGTCCAGGTGAGGCCCAGGTGGGGAACAGAGTAACAATGTCCCATTGATGCCAGGTGGGAAAAGAGTCACAAGTTCCAGACGAGGCCTAAGTGAGGAGTAGATTCACCAGGTCCTGTTGAAGCCCAGTTGAGGACCAGTGTCCCCAGCTCCGGATGAGTCCCAGAGGGGGACCAGAGTCACCCGGTTCTGGTGATATCCACGTGGGGAACAGAGTCACCACGTCAGGGTGAGGCCCAGAGGGGAACGAGAATCACTAGCTCCAGGTGAGGCCCCAATGTGGAACTGAGAAACCAGGTCCCACGATGTCAATATGAAGACCTGAGTCACCAGGTCCCGGTGAGGTCCCTGTGGGAACCAGTCACCTCATCCAGGTGAGGCCCAGGTGGGACCACAGTCACCACGTCCAGGTGAGGCCCAGGTATATAAGAGAGTATCCAGGTCCCAATGATGCCCAGGTAAGGACCAGGGTCAACAGGTCCAGGAGATGCCCAAATATGGATCAGAGTCATTGTGTTCCAGGTGAGGCCAGATGGAGACCACAGGAACCAGGTCCAGGAGAGTCCCATATGGGAACCAGAGCCACCAGATCCAGGTGAGGTCCAGGTGGGACCACAGTCACAAGGTTCAGGTGAGGCGCAGGTGGCAACAGGATTCACCAAGTCCAGGTGAGGCCCAGCTGGTGACCAGATCCAGGTGCGGACCAGCTAAGGACCAGATTCACCAGGCCCAAGTGAAGCCCAAGGGGTGACCAGAGTCACCAGGTAAGTGTGAGGCCCAGAGGGGAACCAGAGTAACCAGTTTAGTTTGAGGCCCAGAATGGGACCAGAGGTCCCTGGTCAAAGTGAGGCCCAGGTGTGGAATAGAGTATCCAGGGTGAGGATCATTGGGTCCATCACCCAACGATGCCTGGGTGAGGACCAGAGTCACTGGGGCCATGCAGGCCCAGATGGGGAACAGAATCACTAGGTCCTGGTGAGGCATACAATAAGACCACAGTCAGCAGTATCAGCTGAGCCCCTTGCGGGAACCAGAGCCACTCTATCCAGCTGAGTCCCAGGTCCAGGTGAGGCTCCCGTGAGGACCAGATTCATTAGGTCGAATTGAGGCATAGCTGGGGACAAAAGTCACCAGGTCTGGGTGCAGCCTAAGTTGAGCTAGATTCAGCAGTTGTGAGTTAGGTCAAAGTGGGGACGAGAGACGCCAGTTCCAGGTGAGGCCAAACTGAGTACCACAGTTACCAGATCCATGTGAGGTCCATGTTTGAAAGAAATTCACCAGGTCAGGGAGAGGTCCAGGTGGGGAACAGAGTCACCAGTTCCAGGTGAGGCCAAGAAGGAGTCCACAGAAATCAGGTCCAGGTGGGGAACAAAGTCACCAGGACTGGGTGAGGCCTAGATGGGGACCAGATACACAAGGTCCAGGTGATATCCAGGTGGTGACCAGACTTACCAGTTCCGGGTGAGGACCAGGTAAGGACAAGATTCACCAGGTCTAAGTGAGGCCCACGTGGGGACCTGTGTCACCAGGCATAGGTGAGGCCCAGGTGGCAACGCCACTGACAAGGTCCAGGTGAGGCCAACCTGCAGGCCGTGCAGAGGAACCATGTCCCGATGATGACCATGTAAGGTACCAGACTTACCAGGTCCAAGTGAGGCCAACCTGCAGGCGATGCAGTGGAACCATGTCCCGATGATGCCCAGGTAGGGACCAGAGTCACCAGGTCCAAAAGAGGCCCAGATGGTGCATATTCACTAGGTCCAAGTGAGGCCCAGTTGAGGACCAGAGTCACCACATCTGGTTGAGGCCTAGAAGGGTACCAGAATCACCTGGTCCAGGTGACATCCACATGGGGACCAGAGTCACCAGGTCAGGGTGAGGCCCAGAGAGGTTCCAGAGTCATCATGTCCAGGTGAGGCTCAGGTGTGGAAGAGAGTCACCAGGTCCCAATGATGCCCAGGTGAGGAACAGAGTCACTAGGTCTGGGTGACGCGCAGATAGGATCAGAGTCACCAGATCTTGTTGAGGCCTAGAGGGGTACCAGATTCACCAGGTCCAGGTGAGGCACAGGCGGTGACCAGAGTCCCCGTTCTGGGAAAGGACCAGGTAAGGACCAGATTCACCAGGTCCAAGAGGCCCACGTGGGGACCTGAGTCACCAGGCATGGGTGAGGCCCAGGTGGCAATAACACTCACCAGGTCCACGTGAGACCAACCTGCAGGCCATGCAGTGGAACCATATCCCGATGATGCCCAGGTAGGGAGAAGAGTTACCAGGTCCAGGTGAGGCCAACCTGCATGCCATGCAGTGGAAACATATCCAGATGATGCCCAGGTAGAGACCAGACTTACCAGGTCCAAGTGAGGCCAACCTGCAGGCCATGCAGTGGAACCATATCCCGATGATGCCCAGGTATGGACCAGAGTCACCAGGTCCAAATGAGGCCCAGATGGAGCATATTCACTAGGTACAGGTGAGTCCCCTTTGAAGACCAGAGTCACCAGATCTGTTTGAGGCCTAGGGGGTACCAGAATCACCTTGTCCATGTGACATCCAGATGGGGAACAGAGTCACTAGGTCAGGGTGAGGCCCAGAGCAGTTCCAGAGTCAACATATCCAGGTGAGGCTCAGGTGTGGTACAGAGTCACCAGGTACCAATGATGCCCAGGTGAGGACAAGAGTCACCCGGTCTGGGTGACGCACAGATAGGATCAGACTCACCAGTCCAGGTGAGGCCAAGAAAGGGCACAGCAATCAGGTCCAGGTAGGGAACAAAGTCACCAGGACTGGGTTAGGCCCAGATGGGTCCAGATTCACCAGGTCCAGGTGAGGCCCAGGTGGTGACAGGAGTCCCCGGGTCTAGGAGAGGACCGGGTAAGGACAAGATTCACCAGGTCCAAGAGGCCCACGTAGGGACTTGAGTCACCAGGTATGGGTGAGGCCCAGGTGGCAACTGCACTCACCAGGTCCTGGTGAGACCAACCTGCAGGCCAGAGTCACCAGATCCACGTGAGTCCCTAATGGGGACCGGATTCACCAGGTAAAAGTGAGTCTACAAGAACGCCAGAGTCACCAGGTCCAGGCGTGGCTCATGTAGGAACGAGACCACCAGGTCCAGGTGAGACCCAGGTGGGGCCCACAGTCACCAGGTCCAGGTGTGACCCAGGTGGGGACCACAGTCACCAGGTTCAGTTTGAGGCCTAGGTGGGGGGATCAGAGTCATCAGGATCAGTTGAGGCCAAAGTGTGGAGCAAAGTTATCATGTCCAGGTGAGGCCCAGTGGGAACAGAGTAACCATGTCCCATTGATGCCAGGTGGGAAAAGAGTCACAAGGTCCAGACGAGACCTAAGTGAGGAGTAGATTCACCAGGCCCAGTTGTGCCCAGTTGAGGATCAGTGTCCCAGGTCCGGGTGAGTTCCAGAGGGGTAACAGAGTCACCCGATTCTGGTGATATCCAGATGGGGACCAGAGTCACCATGTCAGGCTGAGGCCCAGAGGGGATCCAGCGTCATCATGTCCAGGTGAGTCTCAGGTGTGGAACAGAGTATGCAGGTCATAATGGTCCACAGGTGAGGACCAGAGTCACCAGATCTGGGTGAGGCCCAGTTAGGATCAGAGTCACCCGTTCCAGGTGAGGCCCAAAAGGAGTCCACAGCAATCAGGTCCAGGCGGGGAACAAAGTCACCAAGACTGGGTGAGGCCCAATGGGGACCAGATTCACCAGGTGCAGATGATTCCCATGTTGTGACCAGACTTACTAGCTCCGAGTGAGGACCAGGTAAGGACCAGATTCACCAGGTCACTGGGAGTCCCACGTGGGGCCCTGTGTCACAAGGTATGGGGGAGGCCCAGGTGGCAACCCCACTCACCAGGTCCATGTGAGGCAAACCTGCAGGCCATGCAGAGGAACCATGTCCCGTTGATGCTCAGGTAGGGACCAGATTTACCAGGTCCAGGTGAGGCCAATCTGCAGGCCATGCAGTGGAACCATGTCCCGATGATGCCCAGGTAGGGACCAGAGTCACCAGGTCCAAAAGAGGCCCAGATGGAGCATATTCACTAGGTCCAGGTGAGGCCCAGTTGAGGACCAGTTTCACCATATCTACTTGAGTCTTAGAAGGGTACCAGAATCACCTGGTCCAGGTGATATCCAGATGGGGACCAGAGTCACCAGGTCAGGGTCCAGGTGAGGCTCAGGAGTGGAAGAGAGTCACCAGGTACCAATGATACCCAAGTGAGGACCAGAGTCGCCAGGTCTGGGTGATGCGCAGATAGAATCAGAGTCACCAGTTCCAGGTGAGGCCAAGAAAGAGTCCATAGCAATCAGGTGCACGTAGGGAACAAATCACCAGGACTGGGTGAGACCCAGATGGGGACCAGATTCACCAGTTCCAGGTGAGTCCCAGGTGGTGACCAGAGTCCCTAGTTCGGGAGAGGACCAGATAAGGACCAGATTCACCAGGTCCAAGAGGCCCACTTGGGGACCTGAGTCACCAGGTATGGGTGAGGCCCAGGAGGCAACCCCACTCACCAGGTCCAGGTGAGGCCAACCTGCAGGCCAGAGTCACCAGATCTAGGTGAGGCCCTAGTGGGGACTGGAGTCACCAGGTAAATGTGAGTCTACAAGAACACCACAGTCACCAGGTCCAGGTGTGATTCATGTGGGAACCGGAGTCACCAGGTCCCGGTGAGACCCAGGTGGGGACCACAGTCACCAGGTCCAGATTGAGGCCTAGGTGGGGGGACCAGAGTCATCAGGACCAGTTGAGGCCAAAGTGCGGAGCAAAGTTATCATGTCCAGGTGAGGCCCAGGTGGGGAACAGAGTAACCATGTCCCATTGATGCCAGGTGGGAAAACAGTCACAAGGTTCAGACGAGGTCTAAGTGAGGAGTAGATCCACCCTGTCCTGTTGAGGCCCGGTTTAGGACCAGTATCTCCAGCTCCGGGTGAGCCCCAGAGGGGGACCACAATCACCCGGTTCTGGTGATATCCAGGTGGGGACCAGAGTCACCACATCAGGGTGAGGCCCAGAGTGGGGCGAGAATCACTACGTCCAGGTGAGGACCCGATGTGGAACTGAGAAACCAGGTCCCATGATGCCCATATGAGGTCTGAGTCACCAGGTCCAGGTGAGGTCCCTGTGGGAACCAGTCACCTCGTCCAGGTGAGGCCCAGGTGGGACCACGGTCACCAGGTCCAGGTGAGGCCCAGCTATATAAGAGAGTATCCAGGTCCCTATGATGCCCAGGTAAGGACCAGAGTAAACAGGTCCAGGAGAGTCCCAAATATGGATCAGAGTCATTGTGTTCCAGGTGAGGCCAGATGGAGACCACAGGAACCAGGTCCAGGAGAGTCCCATATGGGAACCAGAGCCACCAGATCCAGGTGAGGTCCAGGTGGGACCACAGTCACAAGGTCCAGGTGAGGCCCAGGTGGCAACAGGATTCACCAAATCCAGGTGAGGCCCAGGTGGCGACCACTCACCACATCCAGGTGCAGAGCAGCTAAGGACCAGATTCACCAGGCCCAAGTGAAGCCCAAGGGGTGACCAGAGTCACCAGGTAAGGGTGAGGTCCACAGGGGGAACCAGAGTAACCAGTTTTGTTTGAAGCCCAGAATGGGACCAGAGGTCCCTGGTCAAAGTGAGGCCCAGGTGTGGAATAGAGTATCCAGGTCCCAATGACGCCTGGGTGAGGAACAGAGTCACTAGGGCAATGCAGGCCCAGATGGGGAACAGAATCACTAGGTCCTGGTGAGACATAGAATAAAAACACAGTCACCAGTATCAGGTGAGCCCCTTGTGGGAACCAGAGCCACTCTATCCAGCTGAGTCCCAGGTCCATGTGAGGCCCAAGTGAGGACCAGATTCATCAGGTCGAATTGAGGCATAGCTGGGGACAAGAGTCACCAGGTCTCGGTGCGGCCTAGGTGGGGCAAGATTCAGCAGTTCTGAGTTAGGTCAAAGTGGGGACGAGAGACACCACGTCCAGGTGAGGCCAAACTGAGGACCAAGGTCACCAGATCCAGGTGAGGTCCATGTTGGAAAGAGAGTCACCAGTTCCAGGAGAGGTCCAGGGGGGACCAGAGTCACCAGATCGGGGTGAAGTCCAGGTCGGGACCAGAGTCACCATATCAATATTGGCCCAGGTGAGGACCAGAGTTACCAGGTACACGTGAGGCCCCGGTGGGGATCAGAGGCAACAGGTCCATGTGAGGCCGGCTTGGGGATCATGTTCAACAGGGCTACTTGAGGCCCAGGTGTGGAACACAGTATACAGGTCCAGGTGAGTCCCCGGTGGTGACAAGAGTCACCACGTCCAGGTGAGGTCCAGGTGGGGACCAGGATCACCAGGTACAGGGGAGGCCCATGAAAGAACCAGAATCAACAGTTCGAGGTCAGGCGCAGGTGGCAACCAGGGTCAGCAGGTCCAAGTCAGGCTAAAGTGGGGTTCACAGTCACTAGGGCACGGGGAGACCCAGAGGAGGATTAGAGTCACCTGGTACAGGTGAGGTCCAGTTGTGGAACACAGTCATCGGGTCCCAATTTTGCCCAGTTGTGTGCCATGGTCAACAGGGCCAGGTGAGGCCTAGAGGGGACCGGAGTCCCCAAATCCAGGTGAAGCCCAGGTGGGGACCACAGTCACCAGATCCAGGGTAGTCTCAGGTGCAGACGAGAATCCCAGGACCAGGTGTGGTGCAGTTGGCAACCACACTCACCAGGTCCCGGTGAAGCCCTGGTGGGGACCAGAATCACGAGGTACATGAGAAGTGGAAACACTGCAGCCACCAGGTGCACATCATGTCCACGTGGGAACGAGAATCCCCAGTTACAGGTGAGGACCAGGTGGGGATGCGACTCACCATGTCCAGGTGAGACCCAGGTGGGAACCAGTGTCACCATGTCCTGGTGAAGACCAGAGTAAATAAGTCCGGCTGGGACACTGTTAGTGAACAGTGTAACCATATCCTGATGCTACCCAGGTGGGTATCAGAGACACCAGGTCCTGGTAAGGCCCAGGTGGGACCAGAGACATGAGTTCCAGGTGAGGTCCCATGGGAACCACAGTCACCAGGTCAGGTGAGGCCATGCTTAGGATCAGAGTCACCAGTTACAGGTGAGGCCCTGTTGGAGCCAGAGTCACCTGGTTCTGAAGAGGCCAAAGTCAGGACCAGAGTTACCAGGATCAGGTCCGTCCCAGTGGGGAATAGAGTAACCATGTCCCGATGATGCCCAGGTAGAACCAGAGTCACCAGGTCCAGATGAGGCTCAGGTGGGAACATATTCACTAGGTCCCGGTGAGGCCCATTTGAGGGCCAGAGTCACCAGGTCTAGTTGAGGCCTAGAGGGGTACCAGATTCCCCTGGTCTAGATGACATCCAGATGGGGACCAGAGTCACCATGTCAGGGTGAGGCCCAGAGTGGATCCAGAGTCATCATGTCCAGGTGAGGCTCAGGTGTGGAACAGAGTATCCAGGTCGTATTGGTCCACAGGTGAGGACCAGAATCACCAGATCTGGGTGAGGTCCAGTTAGGATCAGAGTCAGCAATTCCAGGTGAGGCCAAGAAGGAGTCCACAGCAATCAGGTCCAGGTTGGGAACAAAGTCACCAAGACTGGGTGAGGCCCAGATGGGGACCAGATTCACCAGATCCAGGTGATTCCCAGGTGGTGACCAGAGTTACCATTTCCTGGTGAAGACCAGGTAAGGACCAGATTCACCAGGTCCAAGTGAGGCCCACGTGGGGACTTATGTCTCCAGGTATGGGTGAGGCCCAGGTGGAAATCCCACTCACCAGGTCCAGGTGAGGCCAACTTGCAGGCCAGAGTCTCCAGATCCAGGTGAGGCCCTAGTGGGGACGGGAGTCACCAGGTAAATGTGAGTCTACAAGAACACCACAGTCACCAGATCCTGGTGTGGTTCATGTGGGAACGAGAGTCACCAGGTCCAGGGGAGACCCAGTTGCGGACCACAGTCACCAGGTCCAGATTGAGACCTAGGAGGGGGGACCAGAGTCATCAGGACCAGTTGAGACCAAAGTGCGGAGCAAGGTTATCATGTACAGGTGAGGCTCAGGTGTCGAACAGAGTCACCAGGTACCAATGATGCCCAGGTTAGGACCAGAGTCACCAGGTCTGAGTGACGCGCAGATAGGATCAGAGTCACCAGATCCAGGTGAGGCCCTAGTGGGGACCGGAGACACCAGGTTAATGTGAGACTACAAGAACACCACAGTCATCAGGTCCAGGTGTGGTTCATGTGGGAATGAGAGTCACAGGTCCAGGTGAGACCCAGGTGGGGACCACAGTCACCAGGTCCAGATTGAGGCCTAGGTGGGGGGACCAGAATCATCAGGATCAGTTGAGGCCAAAGTGTGGAGCAAAGTTATCAGGTCCAGGTGAGTCCCAGGTGGGGAACAGAGTAACCATGTCCCATTTATGCCAGGTGGGAAAAGAGTCAGAAGGTCCAGAAGAGGCCTCAGTGAGGAGTAGATTCACCAGGTCCTGTTGAGGCCCAGTTGAGGACCAGTGCCCCAGCTCCCGGTGAGTCCCAGAGGGGGACGAGAGTCACCCGGTTCTGGTGATATCCAGGTGGGGACCAGAGTCTCCACATCAGGGTGAGGCCCAGAGTGGGATGAGAATCACTAGGTCCAGTTGAGGCCCCGATGTGGAATTGAACCCAGGTCCCATGATGCCCATATGATGACCTGAGTCACCAGTTCCAGGTGAGGTCCCTGTTAGAACCAGTCAACTCGTCCAGGTGGGGCCCAGGTGGGAACACAGTCACCAGGTCCATGTGAGGCCCAGGTATATAAGAGCGTATCCAGTTCCCAATGATCCCCAGGTTAGGACCAGAGTCAACAGGTCCAGGAGAGGCCCAAATATGGATCAGAGTCATTGTGTTCCAGGTGAGTCCAGATGGAAACCACAAGAACCAGGTCCAGGAGAGCCCCATATGGGAGCCAGAGCCACCAGATCCAGGTGACTTACAGGTGGGATCACAGTCACAAGGTCCAGGTGAGGCACAGGTGGCAACAGGATCCACCATGTCAAGGTGAGGCCCAGGTGGCGACCAGTCACCATATCCAAGTGAGGACAAGCTAAGGACCAGATTCACCAGGCCCACATGAAGCCCAAGGGGTGACCAGAGTCACCAGGTAATGGTGAGGCCCAGAGGGGGAACCAGAGTAACCAGTTTAGTTTGAGGCCCATAATGGAACCAGAGGTCCCTGGTCAAAGTGAGGCCCAGGTGTGGAATAGAGTATCCAGGTCCCAATGATGCATGGGTGAAGAACAGTGTCACTAGGGCCATGCAGGCCCAGATGGGGAACAGAATCACTAGGTGCTGGTGAGGCATAGAATAAGACCACAGTCAGCAGTATCAGGTGAGCCCATTGTGAGAACAAGAGGCACTCTATCTAGCTGAGTCACAGGACCATGTGAGGCCCACGTGAGGACCAGATTCATCAGGTCGAATTGAGGCATAGCTGGGGACAAGAGTCACCAGGTCTGGGTGCGGCCTAGGTGGGGCAAGATTCAACAGTTCAGAGTTAGCTCAAATTGGGGACGAGAGACACCAAGTCCAGGTGAGGCCAAACTGAGGACCAGAGTCACCAGATTCGGGTCAGGTCCAGGTGAGGCCCATGTGGGGAGCATGTTCACTAGGTCCCGGTGAGGCCCAGTTGAGGACCAGATTCCCCCGGTCTAGTTGAGGCCTAGAGGTGTACCAGATTCACCTGGTCTAGGTGACATCCAGATGGGGACCAGAGTCACCATGTCAGGCTGAGGCCCAGAGGGGATCCAGAGTCATCATGTCCAGGTGAGGCTCAGGTGTGGAACAGAGTATCCAGGTCATAATGGTCCTCAGGTGAGGACCTGAGTCACCAGATCTGGGTGAGACCCAGTTAGGATCAGAGTCACCAATTCCAGGTGAGGCCAAAAGGTGTCCACAGCAATCAGGTCCAGGTGGGGAACAAAGTCACCAGGACTGGGTGAGGCCAAGATGGGGACCAGATAAACAAGATCCAGGTTATTCCCAGGTGGTGACCAGAGTTACCAGTACTGGGTGAGGACCAGGTAAGGACGAGATTCACCAGGTCCAAGTGAGACCCACGTGGGGACCTGTGTCACAATGCATGTGTGAGGCCCAGTTTGCCGCCCAACTCACCAGGTCCAGGTGAGGCCAACCTGCAGGCCATGCAGTGGAACCATGTCCCGATGATGCCCAGGTAGGGACCAGAGTCACCAGGTCCAAATGAGGCCTAGATGGAGCTTATTCGCTAGGTCCAGGTGAGGCCCAGTTGAGGACGAGAGGCACCAGAACTGGTTGAGGCCTAGAGGGGTACTAGAGTCACTTGGTCCAGGTGACAACCAGATGGGGACCAGAGTCACCAGGTCAGGGTGAGGCCCAGCCAGGTTCCAGAGTCATCATGTCCAGGTGAAGCTCAGGTGTCGAACAGAGTAACCAGGTACCAATGATGCCCAGGTTAGGAGCACAGTCACCAGGTCTGGGTGACGCGCAGATAGGATCAGAGTCACCAGATCCAGGTGAGGCCCTACTGGGGACCGGAGACACCAGGTAAATGTGAGTCTTCAAGAACACCACAGTCAACAGGTCCAGGTGGGGTTCATGTGGGAACGAGAGTCACCAGGTCCAGGTGAGACCCAGGTGGGGACCACCGTCACCAGGACCAGATTGAGGCCTAGGTGGGGGGAACCGAGTCATCAGGACCAGTTGAGGCCAAATTGTGGAGCAAAGTTATCATGTCCAGGTGAGGCCCAGGTGGGGAACAGAGTAACCATGTCCCATTGATGCCAGGTGGGAAAAGAGTCAAAAGGTCCAGACGAGGCCTAAGTGAGGAGAAGATTCACCAGGTCCTGTTGAGGACCAGTTGAGGACCAGTGTCCCCAGCTCCGGGTGAGTCTCAGAGGGGGACCAGAGTCACCCGGTTCTGGTGATATCCAGCTGGGTACCAGAGTCACCACGTCAGGGTGAGGCCCAGAGGGGGATGAGAATCACTAGGTCCAGGTGAGCCCCCGATGTGGAACTGAGAAACCAGGTCCCATAATGCCCATAAGATGACCTGAGTTACCAAGTCCAGGTGAGGTCCCTGTTGGAACCAGTCACCTCATCCAGGTGAGGCCCAGGTGAGACCACAGTCACCAGGTCCAGGTGAGGCCCAGGTATATAAGAGAGTATCCAGTTCGCAATGATCCCCAGGTTAGGACCAGAGTCAACAGGTCCAAGAGAGGCCCAAATACCGATCAGAGTCATTGTGTTCCAGGTGAGTCCAGATGGAGACCACAGGAACCAGGTCCAGGAGAGCCCCATAGGGTAACCAGAGCCACCTGATCCAGGTGAGTTCCTGGTGGGACCACAGTCACAAGGTCCAGGTGACACACAAGTGGCAACAAGATTCACCATGTCCAGGTGAGGCCCAGGGGGCGAACAGTCACCACATCCAGGTGCGGACATGCTAAGGACCAGATTCACCAGGCCCAAGTGAAGCCCAAGTGTTGACCAGAGTCACCAGGTAACGGTGAGGCCCAGAGGGGGAACCAGAGTAACCAGTTTAGTTTGAGGCCCAGAATGGGACCAGAGGTCCCTGGTCAAAGTGAGGCCCAGGTGTGGAATAGAGTATCCAGGTCCCAATGATGCCTGGGTGAGGACCAGAGTCACTAGGGCCATGCAGGCCCAGATGCGTGCACAATCACTAGGTCCTGGTGAGGCATAGAATAAGACCACAGTCAGCAGTATCAGGTGAGCCACTTGTGGGAACAAGAGGCACTCTATCTAGCTGAGTCACAGGACCATGTGAGGCCCACGTGAGGACCAGATTCATCAGGTCGAATTGAGGCATAGCTGGGGACAAGAGTCACCAGGTCTGGGTGTGGCCTAGGTGGGGCAAGATTCAGCAGTTCTGAGTTAGGTCAAAGTGGGGACGAGAGACACCAGGTCCAGGTGAGGCCAAACTGAGGACCAGAGTCACCAGATCCAGCTCAGGTCCATGTTGGAAAGAGAGTCACCTGGTCCAGGAGAGGTCCAGGTGGGGACCAGATTCACTAGATCCAGGTGAAGTGCAGGTGGGGACCAGAGTCACCAGATCCAGGTGAAGCCCAGGTGGGGACCAGAGTCACTAGGTCCAGATGAGGCCTAGGTGAGGACCAGAGTTACCAGGTACAGTTGAGGCCCCGGTGGGGATCAGAGGCAACAGGTCCATGTGAGGCCGGCTTGGGGACCATGGTCAACAGGTCTACTTGAGGCCCAGGTGTGGAACACAGTAAGCAGGTCCAGATGAGTCCTAGGTGGTGACAAGTGTCACCACGTCCAGGTGAGGACCAGGTGGGGCCCAGGATCACCAGGTAAAGGGGAGGCCCATGAAAGAACCAGAGTCAACAGTTCGAGGTCAGGCGCAGGTGGGAACCAGGGTCAGCAAGTCCAAGTCAGGCGTAAGTGGGGTTCACAGTCACTAGGGCACGGTGAGACCCAGAGGGGGACCAGATTCACCTGGTCCAGTTGAGGTCCACTTGTGGAACACAGTCACCGGGTCCAATTTTGCCCAGTTGAGGACCAATGTCAACACGCCAGGTGAGGCCCATGATGGGGACCGGAGTCCCCAAATCCAGGTGAAGCCCAGGTGGGGACCACAGTCACCAGATCCAGGGTAGTCTCAGGTGCAGACCGAATTCACCAGGTCCAGGTGAGGTACAGGTGGCAACCACACTCACTAAGGTCCCGGTGAGGACCTGGTGGGGAGCAGAGTCACGAAGTACATGAGAAGCTAGAAACACTGCAGCCACCAGGCCCACATGATGTCCATGTGGGAACGAGAATCACCAGTTACAGGTGAGAACCAGGTGGGGATCCGACTCACCATGTCCAGGTGAAACCCAGGTGGGAACCAGTGTCACCATGTCCACTTGTGGCCCAGGTGAAGATCAGAGTTAATAGGTCCGGCTGGGTCACTGTTAGTGAACAGTGTAACCATATCCTGATGCTACCCAGGTGGGTACTAGAGACACCAGGGCTTGGTGAGGCCAAGGTGGGTCCAGGGACATGAGGTCCAGGTGAGGTCCCGATGGGAACCACAGTCACCATGTCAGGTGAGGCCATGCTTAGGATCAGAGTCACCAGTTACAGGGAGGCCCAGGTGGAGCCAGAGTCACCTGGTACAGAAGAGGCCAAAGTCTGGACCAGAGTTACCAGGATCAGGTCTGTCCCAGTGGGGAATAGAATAACCACGTCCCATCATGCCCAGGTAGAACCAGAGTCACCAGGTCCAGATGAGGCGCAGTTGGGGAGCATATTCACTAGGTCCCGGTGAGGCCCAATTGAGGACCAGAGTCACCAGTTCTAGTTGAGGCCTAGAGGGGTACCAAATTCACCTGGTCTAGGTGACATCCAGATGGGGACCAGAGTCACCATGTCAGGCTGAGGCCCAGAGGGGATCCAGAGGCATCATGTCCAGGTGAGGCTCAGGTATGGAACAGAGTATCCAGGTCATAATGGTCCACAGGTGAGGACCAGAGTCACCAGATCTGGGTGAGGCCCAGTTAGGATCAGAGTCACCAGTTCCAGGTGAGGCCAAGAAGGAGTCCACAGCAATCAGATCCACGTGGGTAAGAAAGTCACCAGGACTGGGTGAGGCCCAGATGGGGATCAGATTCACCAGATCCAGGTGATTCCCTGGTGGTGACCAGAGTTACTTGTTCCGGATGAATACCAGGTAAGGACCAGATTCACCAGGTCCAAGTGAGACACACGTGGGGACCTGTGTCACCATGCATTGGTGAGGGCCAGGTGGCATCCCCACACAACAGGTCCAAGTGAGGCCAAACTGCAGGCCATGCAGAGAAAACATGTCCTGATGATGCCCAGGTAGGGACCAGAGTTACCAGGTCCAGGTGAGGCCAACCTGCAGGCCATGCAGTGGAACCATGCCCCGATGATGCCCAGGAAGGGACCAGAGTCACCAGGTCCAAATGAGGCCCAAATAGAGCATATTCACTAGGTACAGATGAGGCCCAGTTGAGGACCAGAGTACCCGATCTGGTTGAGGCCTAGAGGGGTACTAGAATCACCTGGTCCAGGTGACATCCAGATGGGGACCAGAGTCACCAGGTCAGGGTGAGGCCCAGAGAGGTGCCAGAGTCATCATGTTCAGGTGAGTCTCAGGTGTGGAACAGAGTCACCAGGTACCAATGATGCCCAGGTGAGGACCAGAGTCACCAGATCTGGGAGACGCGCAGATAGGATAAGAGTCACCAGTTCCAGATGAGGCCAAGAAAGGGTCCACAACAAACAGGTCCAGGAGGGGATCAAAGTCACCTGGACTGGGTGAGGCCCAGATGGGGAACTGATTCACCAGGTCCAGGTGAGGCCCAGGTGTTGACCAGAGTCTCCGGGTCTGGGAGAGGACCAGGTAAGGACCAGATTCACCAGGTCCAAGAGGCTCACGTGGGGACCTGAGCCACCAGGTATGGTTGAGGCCCAGGTGGCAACCCCACTCAAGAGGTCCAGGTGAGGCCAACCTGCAGGCCAGAGTTACCAGATGCAGGTGAGGCCCTAGTGGGGAACGGAGTGACCAGGTAAATGTGAGTCTACAAGAACACCACAGTCACCAGGTCCAGGTGTGGTTCATGTGGGAACGAGAGTCACCAGGTCCAGCTGAGTCCCCGGTGGTGACAAGACTCACCACGTCCAGGTGAGGCCCAGGTGGGGACCAGGATCACCAGGTTCAGTGGAGGCCCTTGAAAGAACCAGAGTCAACAGTTCGAGGATCAGGCGCAGGTGGAAACCAGGGTCAGCAGGTCCAAGTCAGGCCAAAGTGGGGTTCACAGTCACTAGGGCACGGTGATACCCAGAGGAGGACCAGAGTCACCTGCTCCAGGTGAAGTCCAGTTGTGGAACCCAGTCACCGGGTCCCAAATTTGCCCTGTTTAGGACCATGGTCAACAGGGCCAGGTGAGGCCAATATGGGGACCGGAGTCCCGAAATCCAGGTGAAGCCCAGGTGGGGACCACAGTCACCAGATCCAGGGTAGTCTCAGGTGCAGACTAGAATCACCAGGTCCAGGTTAGGTGCAGGTGGCAACCACACTCACCAGGTTCCGGTGAGGCCCTGGTGGGAACCAGAGTCACGAGGTACATGAGAAGCTAGAAACACTGCAGCCACCAGGTCCACATGATGTCCATGTGGGAAAGAGAATCACCAGTTACAGGTGAGGACCACGCGGGGATCCGACTCACCAAGTCCAGGTGAGACCCAGGTGGGAACCAGTGTCACCATGTCCAGGTGTGGCCCAGGTGAAGAACAGAGTTAATAGGTTCGGCTGGGTCACTGTTACTGAACAATGTAAACATATCCTGATGCTACGCAGGTGGGTACCAGAGACAACAGCTCCTGGTGAGGCCCAGGTGGGACCAGAGACATGAGGTCCAGGTGAGGTCCCGAAAGGAACCACAGTCACCATGTCAGGTGAGGCCATGCTTAGGATCAGAGTCACCAGTTACAGGTGAGGCCCAGGTGGAGCCAGAGTCACCTGGTAGAGAAGACGCCAAAGTCAGGATCAGAGTTACCAGGATCAGGTCAGTCCTAGTGGATAATAGTGTAACCATGTCCCGATGATGCCCAGGTAGAACCAGAGTCGCCAAGTCCAGATGAGGCGCAGGTGGGGAGTATATTCACTAGGTCCCGGTGAGGCCCAGTTGAGGACCAGATTACCCCGGTCTAGTTGAGGCCTAGGGGGGTACCAGATTCACCTGGTCTAAGTGACATCCAGATGGGGACCAGAGTCACCATGTTAGGGTGAGGCCCAGAGAGGTTCCAGAGTCATCATGTTCAGGTGAGGCTCAGGTGTCGAACCGAGTCACCAGGTACCAATCATGCCCAGGTGAGGACCAGAGTCACCAGGTCTGTGTGACGCGCAGATAGGATCAGAGTCACCAGTTTCAGGTGAGGCCAAGAAAGAGTCCACAGCAATCAGGTCCAGGTGGGGAACATAGTCACCAGGACAGGGTGAGGCCCAGATGGGGACCAGATTCACCAGGTCCAGGTGAGGCCCAGGTGGTGACCAGAGTTACCAATTCCAGGTGAGGATCAGGTAAGGACAAGATTCACCAGGTCCAAGTAAGGCCCACATGGGGACCTGTGTCACAATGTATGTATGAGGCCCAGGTGGCAAACCCTCTCACCAGTTCAAGGTGAGGCCAACCTGCAGGCCATGCCAAGGAACCGTGACCCGATGATGCCCAGGTAGGGACCAGAGTTACCAGGTTCATGTGAGGCCGACCTGCAGGCCATGCAGTGGAACCATGTCCCGATGATGCCCAGGTAGGGACCAGAGTCACCAGGTCCAAATGAGGCCCAGATGGAGCTTATTCACTAGGTCCAGGTGAGGCCCAGTTGAGGACGAGAGGCACCAGAACTGCTTGAGGCCTAGAGGGGTAAGAGAGTCACCTGGTCCAGGTGACAACCAGATGGGGACCAGAGTCACCAGGTCAGGGTGAGGCCCAGCCAGTTTCCAGAGTCATCATGTCCAGGTGAGGCTCAGGTGTGGAACAGAGTCACCAGGAACCAATGATGCCCAGGTTATGAGCAGAGTCACCAGGTGTGGGTGACCCGCAGATAGGATCAGAGTCACGAGATCCAGGTGAGGCCCTACTGGGGACCGGAGACACCAGGTAAATGTGAGTCTACAAGAACACCACAGTCAACAGGTCCAGGTGGGGTTCATGTGAGAACAAGAGTCACCAGGTCCAGGGGAGACCCAGGTGGGGACCACCGTCACCAGGACGAGATTGAGGCCTAGGTGGGGGGAACAGAGTCATCAGGACCAGTTGAGGCCAAAGTGTGGAGCAAAGTTATCATGTGGAGGTGAGGCCCAGGTGGGGAACAGAGTAACCATGTCCCATTGATGCCAGGTGGAAAAGAGTCACAAGGTCCAGACGAGGCCTAAGTGAGGAGTAGATTCACCAGGTCCTGTTGAGGACCAGTTGAGGACCAGTGTCCCCAGCTCCGGGTGAGTCTCAGAGGGGCACCAGAGTCACCCGGTTCTGGTGATATCCAGCTGGGTACCAGAGTCACCACGTCAGGGTGAGGCCCAGAGGGGGATGAGAATCACTAGGTCCAGGTGAGGCCCCGATGTGGAACTGAGAAACCAGGTCCCATAATGCCCATATGATGACCTGAGTCACCAGGTCCAGGTGAGGTCCCTGTTGGAACCAGTCACCTCATCCAGGTGAGGCCCAGGTGGGACCACAGTCACCAGGTCCAGGTGAGGCCCAGGTATATAAGAGAGTATCCAGTTCGCAATGATCCCCAGGTTAGGACCAGAGTCAACATGTGCAGGAGAGGCCCAAATATGGATCAGAGTCATTGTGTTCCAGGTGAGTCTAGATGGAGACCACAGGAACCAGGTCCAGAAGAGCCCCATAGGGTAACCAGAGCCACCAGATCCAGGTGAGTCCAGATGGGACCACAGTCACAAGGTCCAGGTGACACACAGGTGGCAACAAGATTCACCATGTCCAGGTGAGGCCCAGGGGGCGAGCCGTCACCACATCCAGGTGCGGACCTGCTAAGGACCAGATTCACCAGGCCCAAGTGAAGCCCAAGGGGTGACCAGAGTCACCAGGTAAGGGTGAGGCCCAGAGGGGGAACCAGAGTAACCAGTTAATTTGAGGCCCAGAATGGGACCAGAGGTCCCTGGTCAAAGTGAGGCCCAGGTGTGGAATAGAGTATCCAGGTCCCAATGATGCCTGGGTGAGGACCAGAGTCACTAGGGCCATGCAGGCCCAGATGCGGAGCACAATCACTAGGTCCTGGTGAGGCATAGAATAAGACCACAGTCAGCAGTATCAGGTGAGCCACTTGTGGGAACAAAAGGCACTCTATCCAGCTGAGTCCCAGGACCATGTGAGGCCCACGTGAGGACCAGATTCATCAGGTCGAATTGAGGCATAGCTGGGGACAAGAGTCACCAGGTCTGGGTGTGGCCTAGGTGGGGCAAGATTCAGCAGTTCTGAGTTAGGTCAAAGTGGGGACGAGAGACACCAGGTCCAGGTGAGGCCAAACTGAGGACCAGAGTCACCAGATCCAGCTCAGGTCCATGTTGGAAAGAGAGTCACCTGGTCCAGGAGAGGTCCAGGTGGGGACCAGATTCACTAGATCCAGGTGAAGTGCAGGTGGGGACCAGAGTCACCAGATCCAGGTGAAGCCCAGGTGGGGACCAGAGTCACTAGGTCCAGATGAGGCCTAGGTGAGGACCAGAGTTACCAGGTACAGTTGAGGCCCCGGTGGGGATCAGAGGCAACAGGTCCATGTGAGGCCGGCTTGGGGACCATGGTCAACAGGTCTACTTGAGGCCCAGGTGTGGAACACAGTAAGCAGGTCCAGATGAGTCCTAGGTGGTGACAAGTGTCACCACGTCCAGGTGAGGACCAGGTGGGGACCAGGATCACCAGGTAAAGGGGAGGTCCATGAAAGAACCGGAGTCAACAGTTCGAGGTCAGGCGCAGGTGGGAACCAGGGTCAGCAAGTCCAAGTCAGGCGTAAGTGGGGTTCACAGTCACTAGGGCACGGTGAGACCCAGAGGGGGACCAGATTCACCTGGTCCAGTTGAGGTCCACTTGTGGAACACAGTCACCGGGTCCAATTTTGCCCAGTTGAGGACCAATGTCAACACGCCAGGTGAGGCCCTGATGGGGACCGGAGTCCCCAAATCCAGGTGAAGCCCAGGTGGGGACCACAGTCACCAGATCCAGGATAGTCTCAGTTGCAGACCGAATTCACCAGGTCCAGGTGAGGTGCAGGTGGCAACCACACTCACCAGGTCCCGGTGAGGACCTGGTGGGGAGCAGAGTCACGAGGTACATGAGAAGCTAGAAACACTGCAGCCACCAGGCCCACATGATGTCCATGTGGGAACGAGAATCACCAGTTACAGGTGAGGACCAGGTGGGGATCCGACTCACCATGTCCAGGTGAAACCCAGGTGGGAACCAGTGTCACCATGTCCAGGTGTGGCCCAGGTGAAGACCAGAGTTAATAGGTCCGGCTGGGTCACTGTTAGTGAACAGTGTAACCATATCCTGATGCTACCCAGGTGGGTACCAGAGACACCAGGGCTTGGTGAGGCCAAGGTGGGTCCAGGGACATGAGGTCCAGGTGAGGTCCCGATGGGAACCACAGTCACCATGTCAGGTGAGGCCATGCTTAGGATCAGAGTCACCAGTTACAGGGAGGCCCAGGTGGAGCCAGAGTCACCTGGTACAGAAGAGGCCAAAGTCTGGACCAGAGTTACCAGGACCAGGTCTGTCCCAGTGGGGAATAGAGTAACCACGTCCCATCATGCCCAGGTAGAACCAGAGTCACCAGGTCCAGATGAGGCGCAGTTGGGGAGCATATTCACTAGGTCCCGGTGAGGCCCAATTGAGGACCAGAGTCACCAGTTCTAGTTGAGGCCTAGAGGGGTACCAAATTCACCTGGTCTAGGTGACATCCAGATGGGGACCAGAGTCACCATGTCAGGCTGAGGCCCAGAGGGGATCCAGAGTCATCATGTCCAGGTGAGGCTCAGGTGTGGAACAAAGTATCCAGGTCATAATGGTCCACAGGTGAGGACCAGAGTCACCAGATCTGGGTGAGGCCCAGTTAGGATCAGAGTCACCAGTTCCAGGTGAGGCCAAGAAGGAGTCCACAGCAATCAGATCCAGGTGGGTAAGAAAGTCACCAGGACTGGGTGAGGCCCAGATGGGGACCAGATTCACCAGA
Source organism: Canis lupus familiaris (assembly GCF_011100685.1). Taxonomy (NCBI): domain Eukaryota; kingdom Metazoa; phylum Chordata; class Mammalia; order Carnivora; family Canidae; genus Canis; species Canis lupus. The sequence goes on from NW_023330374.1 coordinate 146,182, forward strand.
TCCAGGTGATTCCCTGGTGGTGACCAGAGTTACTTGTTCCGGATGAATACCCGGTAAGGACCAGATTCACCAGGTCCAAGTGAGACACACGTGGAGACCTGTGTCACCATGCATTGGTGACGGCCAGGTGGCATCCCCACACAACAGGTCCAAGTGAGGCCAAACTGCAGGCCATGAAGAGAAAACATGTCCTGATGATGCCCAGGTAGGGACCAGAGTTACCAGGTCCAGGTGAGGCCAACCTGCAGGCCATGCAGTGGAACCATGCCCGGATGATGCCCAGGAAGGGACCAGAGTCACCAGGTCCAAATGAGGCCCAAATAGAGCATATTCACTAGGTACAGATGAGGCCCAGTTGAGGACCAGAGTACCCGATCTGGTTGAGGCCTAGAGGGGTACTAGAATCACCTGGTCCAGGTGACATCCAGATGGGGACCAGAGTCACCAGGTCAGGGTGAGGCCCAGAGAGGTGCCAGAGTCATCATGTTCAGGTGAGTCTCAGGTGTGGAACAGAGTCACCAGGTACCAATGATGCCCATGTGAGGACCAGGGTCACCAGATCTGGGTGACGCGCAGATAGGATCAGAGTCACCAGTTCCAGGTGAGGCCAAGAAAGAGTCCACAGGAATCAGGTCCAGGTGGGGAACAAAGTCACCAGGACTGGGTGAGGCGCAGATGGAGACCTAGATTCACCAGGTACAGGTGAGGCCCAGGTGGTGACCAGAGTCCCCGGGTCTGGGAGAGGACCAGGTAAGGACCAGATTCACCAGGTCCAAGAGGCCCACGTGGGGACCTGTGTCACCAGGTATGGGTGAGGCCCAGGTGGCAACCCCAGTCACCAGGTCCAGGTGAGGCCAACCTGCAGGCCATGCAGAGGAACCATGTCCCGATGATGCCCAGGTAGGGACCAGAGTTACCAGGTCCAGGTGAGTGCAACCTGCAGGCCATGCAGTGGAACCATGACCCGATGATGCCGAGGTAGTGACCAGAGTTACCGGGTCCAAATAAGGCCCAGATGGAACATATTCACTAGGTCCAGGTGAGGCACAGTTGAGGACCAGAGTCATCAGATCTGGTTGAGTCCTAGAGGAGTACCAGTATCACCTGGTCCAGGTGACATCCAGATGGGGACCAGAGTCACCAGGTCAGGGTGAGACCCAGAGAGGTTCCAGAGTCATCATGTCCAGGTGAGGCTCAGGTGTGGAACAGAGTCACCAGGTACCAATAACTCCCAGGTGAGGACCAGAGTCACCAGATCTGGGAGACGCGCATATAGGATCAGAGTCACCAGTTCCAGGTGAGGCCAAGAAAGGGTCCACAGCAATCAGGTCCAGGTGGGGAACAAAGTCACCAGGACTGGGTGAGGCCCAGATGGGGACCAGATTCACCAGGTCCAGGTGAGGCCTAGGTGGGACCACAGTCATCCGGTCCAGGTGAGGCCCAGGTATAAAAGAGAGTATCCAGGTCCCAATGATGCCCAGGTAGAACCAGAGTCACCAGGTCCAGATGAGGCGCAGGAGGGGAGCATATCCACTAGGTCCCGGTGAGGCCCAGTTGAGGACCACAGTCACCAGGTCTAGTTGAGGCCTAGAGGGTACCAGATTCACCTGGTCTAGGTGACATCCACATGGGGACCAGAGTCACCATGTCAGGGTGAGGTCCAGAGGGGATCCAGAGTCATCATGTCCAGGTGAGGCTCAGGTGTGGAACAGAGTATCCAGATCATAATGGTCCACAGGTGAGTATCAGAGTCACCAGATCTGGGTGAGGCCCAGTTAGGATCAGAGTCACCACTTTCAGGTGGGGCCAAGAAGGAGTCCACAGCAAACAGGTCCTGGTGGGGAACAAAGTCACCAGGACTGGGAGAGGCCCAATGGGGACCAGATTCACCAAGTCCAGGTGATTCGCTGGTGGTGACCAGAGTTACTAGTTCCGGGTGAGGGCTAGGTAAGGACAAGATTCAACAGGTCCACGTGAGGCCCACGTGGGGACCTGTGTCACCAAGTATGGGTGAGACCCAGGCGGCAACCCCACTCACCAGGTCCAGGTGAGGCCAAAATGCAGGCCATACAGAGGCACCATATCCCGATGATGCCCAGGTAGGGACCAGAGTTACCAGGTCCAGGTGAGGACAACCTGCAGGCCGTGGAGTAGAACCATGTCCGGATGATGCCCAGGTAGGGACCAGAGTCACCAGGTCCAAATGAGGCCCCGATGGAGAATATTCACTAGGTCCAGGTTAGGTCCAGTTGAGGGCCAGAGTCACCAGAAATGGTGGAGGCCTAGAGGGGTATCAGAATCACATGGTCCAGGTGACATCCAGATGGAGACCAGAGCCACCAGGTCAGGGTGAGTCCCAGAGAGGTTCCAGAGTCATCATGTCCAGGTGAGGCTCAGGTGTGAAACAGAGTCACCAGGTACCAATGATGCCCAGGTCAGGACCAGAGTCATCAGATCTGGGTTAGGCCCAGTTAGGATCAGAGTCACAAGTTCCAGGTGAGGCCAAGAAGGAGTCCACAGCAATCAGGTCCAGGTGGGGAACAAAGTCACGAGGAGTGGGTGAGGCCCAGATGGGGACCTGATTCACCAGGTCCAGGTGAGGCCCAGATGGTGACCAGAGTCCCCGGGTATGGGAGAGGACCAGGTAAGGACCAGGTTCACCAGGTCGAAGAGGCCCAGGTGGGGACCTGAGTCACAAGGAGTGGGTGAGGCCCATGTGGCAACCCCACTCAACAGGTCCAGGTGAGGCCAAGCTGCAGGCCAGATTCACCAGATCCAGGTGAGGCCTTAGTGGGGACCAGAGTCACCAGGTAAATGTGAGTCTACAAGAACACCACAGTCAACAGATCCAGGTGGGGTTCATGTGGGAACGAGAGTCACCAGGTCCAGGTGAGACCCAGGTGGGGACAACGGTCACCAGGTCCAGATTGAGGCCTGGGTGGGGGGACCAGAGTCATCATGACCAGTTGAAGCCAAAGTGTGGGGCAAAGTTATCATGTCGAGGTGAAGCCCAGGTGGGGAAGAGAGTAACCAAGTCCCATTGATGCCAGGTGGGAAAAGAGTCACAAGGTCCAGACGAGGCCTAAGTGAGGAGTAGATTCACCAGCTCCTGTTGAGGCCCAGTTGAGTGCCAGTGTCCCCAGCTCTGGGTGAGTCCCAGAGGGGGACCAGAATTACCCGGTTCTGGTGATATCCAGTAGGGGACCCGAGTCACCACGTCAGAGTGAGGCCCAGAGTGGGACGAGAATCACTAGGTCCAGGAGAGGCCCCGATGTGGAACTGAGAAACCAGGTCCCATAATGCCCATATGAGGACCTGAGTCACCAGGTCCAGGTGAGGTCCCTGTGGGAACCAGTCACCTCATCCAAGTGAGGCCCAGGTGGGACCACGGTCAACTGGTCCATGTGAGGCCCAGGTATATAAGAGCGTACCCAGGTCCCAATGATGCCCAGGTAAGTACCAGAGTCAACAGGTCCAAGAGAGGCCCAAATATGGAACAGAGTCATTGTGTTCCAGGTGAGGCCAGATGGAGACCACAGGAACCAGGTCCAGGAGAGCCCCATATCGGAACCAGAGCCACCAGATCCAGGTGAGGTCTTGGTGGGACCTTAGTCACAAGGTCCCGGTGACGCGCAGGTGGCAACAGGATTCACCAAGTCCAAGAGAGGCCCAGGTGGAGACCAGTCACCAGATCCAGGTTCGGACCATCTAAGGACCAGATTCACCAGGCCCAAGTGAAGCCCAAGGGGTGACCAGAGTCACCAGGTAAGGGTGAGGCCCAGAGGGGGAACCAGAGTAGCCAGTTTAGTTTGAGGCCCCGAATTGGGCCAGAGGTCCCTGGTCAAAGTGAGGCCCAGGTGTGGAATAGAGTATCCAGGGTGAGGATCATTGGCTCCATCACCCAATGATGCCTGGGTGAGGACCAGAGTCACTAGGGCCATGTAGGCCCAGATGGGGAACAGAATCACTAGGTCCTGTTGAGGCATAGAATAAGACCACAGTCAGCAGTATCATTTGAACGACTTACCGGGACCAGAGCCACTCTATCCAGCTGAGTCCCAGGTCCATGTGAGACTCACTTGAGGACCAGATTCATCAGGTCGAATTGAGGCATACCTGGGGACAAGAGTCAGCAGGTCTGGGTCCGGCATAGGTGGGGCAAGATTCAGCAGTTCTGAGTTAGGTCAAAGTGTGGACGAGAGACACCAAGTCCAGGTGAGGTCAAACTGAGGACCAGAGTCACCAGATCCACATGAGGTCCATGTTGGAAAGGAGTCACCAGGTCCAGGAGAGGTCCTGAGGTGGACCAGAGTCACCAGATCCAGGTGAAGTCCAGGTGGGGACCAGAGTCACTAGGTCCAGATGAGGCCCAGGTGAGGACCAGAGTTACCAGGTACACGTGAGGCCCTGGTGGGGATCAGAGGCAACATGTCCATGTGAGGCTGGCTTGGGGACCATGGTCAACAGGTCTACTTGAGGCCCAGGTGTGGAACACAGTAAGCAGGTCCAGGTGAGTCCCCGGTGGTGACAAGAGTCACCACGTCCAGGTGAGGCCCAGGTGGGGACCAGGATCACCAGGTCCAGGGGAGGCCCTTGAAAGAACCAGAGTCAACAGTTCGAGGTCAGGCGCAGGTGGCAACCAGGGTCAGCAGGACCAAGTCAGGCCAAATTGGGGTTCACAGGCACTAGGACACGGTGACACCCAGAGGGGGACCAGAGTCACTTGGTCCAGGTGAGGCCACTTGTGGAACACAGTCTCCGGGTCCCAATTTTGCCCAGTTGAGGACAACCCCACTCACCAGGTCCAGGTGTGTCCAACCTGCAGGCCATGCCGTGATACCATATCCCTATGATGCCCAGGTAGGGACTAGAGTCACCAGGTCCAAATGAGGCCCAGATGGAGCATATTCACTAGGTCCAGGTGAGGCCCAGTTGAGGACCAGAGTCACCAGATCACCTTGAGCCCTAGAGGGGTACCAGAATAACCTGGTCCAGGTGATATCCAGATGGGGACCAGAGTCACCAGGTCAGTGTGAGTCCCAGAGAGGTTCCAGAGTCATCATGTCCCGGTGAGGCTCAGGTGTGGAACAGAGTTACCTGGTATCAATGATGCCCATGTGAGGACCAGAGTCTCCAGATCTGGGAGACGCACAATAGGATCAGAGTCACCAGTTCCAGGTGAGGCCAAGAAATCGTCCACAGCAATCAGGTCCAGGTGGGGAACAAAGTCAGCAGGACTGGATGAGGCCCAGATGGGGACCAGATTCACCAGGTCCACGTGAGGCCCAGGTGGTGCCCAGAGTCCCCGGGTCTGGGAGAGGACCAGGTAAGGACCAGATTCACCAGGTCCAAGAGGCCCACGTGGGGACCTGAGTCACCAGGTATGGATGAGGCCCAGGTGGCAACCCCACTCACCAGGTCCAGGTGAGGCCAACCTGCAGGCCAGAGTCCCCAGATCCAGGTGAGGCCTTAGTGGGGACCGGAGTCAGCAGGTAAAATTGAGTCTACAAGAACACCACAGTCACCAAGTCCAGGTGTGATTCATTTGGGAACGAGAGTCACCAGGTCCAGGTGAGACCCAGGTGGGGAACACAGTCACCAGGTCCAGATTGAGGCCTAGGTGGTGGGTCCAGAGTCATCAGGACCAGTTGAGGCCAAAGTGTGGAGCAAAGTTATCATGTCCAGGTGAGGCCAAGTGGGGAACAGAGTAACCATATCACATTGATGCCAGGTGGGAAAAGAGTCACAGGTCCAGTCGAGGCCTCAGTGAGGAGTAGATTCACCAGGTCCTGCTGAGGCCCAGTTGAGTACTAGTGTCCCTAGCTCCGGGTGAGTCCCAGAGTGGGACCAGAGTCACCCGGTTCTGGTGATATCCAGGTGGGGACCAGAGTCACCACGTCAGGGTGAGGCCCAGAGGGGGACGAGAATCACTAGGTCCAGGAGAGACCCCGATGTGGAACTGAAACCAGGTCCCCTGATGCCCATATGAGGACCTGAGTCACCAGGTCCAGGTGAGGTCCCTGTGGGAACCAGTCACTTCGTCCAGGTGAGGCCCAGGTGGGACCACAGTCACCAGGTCCATGTGAGGCCCAGGTATATAAGAGAGTATCCAGGTCCCAATGATGCCCAGGTAAGGACCAGAGACAACAGGTCCAGGAGAGGTTCAAATATGGATCAGAGTCATTTGTGTTCCAGGTGAGGTCTGATGGAGACCACAGGAACCAGGTCCAGGAGAGCCCCATATGGGAAACAGAGCCACCAGATCCAGGTGAGGTCCAGGTGGGAACACAGTCACAAGGTCCAGGTGAGGGGCAGGTGGCAACAGGATTCAACATGTCCAGGTGATGCCCAGGTGGGGAGCTGTCACCAGATCCAAGTGAGGACAATCTAAGGACCAGATTCACCAGGCCCAAATGAAGCCCATGGGGTGACCAGAGTCACCAGGTAAGGGTGAGGCCCCGAGGGGGAACCAGAGTAACCAGTTTAGTTTGTGGCCCAGAATGGGACCAGAGGTCCCTAGTCAGAGTGAGGCCCAGGTGTGGAATAGAGTATCCAGGTCCCAATGATGCCTGGGTGAGGACCAGAGTCACTAGGGCCATGCAGGCCCAGATGGGGAACAGAATCACTAGGTGCTGGTGAGGCATAGAATAAGACCACAGTCAGCAGTATCAGGTGAGCTCATTGTGGGAACCAGAGCCACTCTATCCAGCTGAGTCCCAGGTCCATGTGAGGCCCACGTGAGGACCAGATTCATCAGGTGGACTTGAGGCATAGGTGGGGACAAGAATCACCAGGAATGGATGCGGCCTAGGTTGGGGCAAGATTCAGCAGTTCTGAGTTAGGTTCAAGTGGGGACGAGAGACACCAGGTCCAGGTGAGGCCAAAATGTGGACCAGAGTCACCAGATCCAGGTGAGGTCCATGTTGGAAAGAGAGTCACCAGGTCCAGGAGAGGTCCAGGTGGGGACCAGAGTCAACGGATCCAGGTAAATCCAGGTGGGGCCTGAGTCACCAGATCCAGGTGAAGCCCAGGTGGAGACCAGAGTCTCTAGGACCAGATGAGGCCCCGGTGAGGACAGGAGTTACCAGGTACACGTGAGGCCCCGGTGGGGATCAGAGGCAACAGGTCCATGTGAGGCCGGCTTGGGGACCATGGTCAACAGGTCTACTAGAGGCCCAGGTGTGGAACACAGTAAGCAGGTCCAGGTGAGTCCCCGGTGGTGACAAGAGTCACCAGGTCCAGGTGAGGCCCAGGTGGGGACCAGGATCACCAGCTACAGGGGAGGCGCTTGAAAGAACCAGAGTCAACAGGTCGAAGTCAAGCGCAGGTGGCAACCAGGGTCAGCAGGTCCAAGTCAGGCCAAAGTGGGGTTCACAGTCACTAGGCACGGTGAGACCCAGAGGGGGACCAGAGTCACCTGGTCCAGGTGACGTCTAGTTTTGGAACACAGTCACCGGGTCCCAATTTTGCCCAGTTGAGGACCATGGTCAACAGGGCCAGGTGAGGCCCAGATGGGGACCGGAGTCCAAATATCCAGGTGAAGTCCAGGTGGGGACCACAGTCACCAGATCCGGGGTAGTCTCAGGTGCAGACCATAATCACCAGGTCCAAGTGAGGTGCAGGTGGCAACCACATTCCCCAGGACCCAGTGAGTCCCTGGCGGGGAGCAGAGTCACGAGGTACATGAGAAGCTAGAAACACTGCAGCCACCAGGTCCAAATGATGTCCATGTGGGAACGAGAATCACCAGTTACAGGTGAGGACCAGGTGGGGATCCGACACAGCATGTCCAGGTGAGACCCAAGTGGGAACCAGTGTCACCATGTCCAGGTGTGGCTCAGGTGAAGACCAGAGTTAATAGGTCCAGCAGGGTCACTGTTAGTGAACAGTGCAACTATATCCTGATGCCTCCCTGGTGGGTACCAGAGTCACCAGGTCCTGGTCAGGCCCAGGAGGGACCAGAGACATGAGGTCCAGGTGAGGTCCCGATGGGAACCACAGTCACCAGGTCTGGTGAGGACATGCTTTGGATCAGAGTTACCAGTTACTGGTGAGGCCCAGGTGGAGCCAGAGTCACCTGGTCAGAAGAGGCCAAAGTCTGGACCAGAGTTACCAGGATCAGTTCAGTCCCAGTGGTGAATAGAGTAACCATGTCCCGATGATGCGCAGGTAGAACCAGAGTCACCAGGTCCAGATGAGGTGCAGGTGGGGAGCATATTCACTAGGTCTCGGTGAGGCCCAGATGAGGACCAGAATACCCAGGTCTAGTTAAGGCCTAGAGGGGTACCAGATTCACCTGGTCTAGGTGACATCCAGATGGGGACCAGAGTCACCATGTCAGGTTGAGCCCCGGAGGGGATCCAGAGTCATCATGTCCAGGTGAGGCTCAGGTGTAGAACAGAGATCCAGGTCATAATGGTCCACAGGTGAGGACCAGAGTCACCAGATCTGTGTGAGGCCAAGTTAGGATCAGAGTCACCAGTTCCAGGTGAGGCCAAGAAGGAGTCCACAAAAATCAGGTCCAGGTGGGGAACAAAGTCACCAGGACTGGGTGAGGCCCAGATGGGGACCAGATTCACCAGGTCCAGGTGATTCCCAGGTGGTGACCAGAGTTACCAGTTCCGGGTGATTACAAGGTAAGGACCACATTCACCAGGTCCAAGTGAGGCCCACGTGGTACCTGTGTCACCAAGCATTTGTGAGGCCCAGGTGGCAAACCGACTCTCCAGGTCCAAGTGAGGCCAAACTGCGGGCCATGCAGAGGAACCACGTCCCGATGATGCCCAGGTAGGGACCAGAGTCACCAGGTCCAAATGAGGCCGAGATGGAACATATTCACTAGGTCCAGTGAGGCCCAGTTGGGGACCACTGTCACCAGTTCTGGTTGAGGCTTAGAGGGGTACCACAATCACCTGGTCCAGGTGACATCCAAATGGGGACCAGAGACACCAGGTCAGGGGGAGGCCCAGAGTGGTTCCAGAGTCATCATGTCCAGGTTAGGCTCAGGCGTGGAACAGAGTCACCAAGTACCAATGATGCCCTGGTGAGGACCAGAGTCACCAGGTATGGGTGACACGCAGATAGGATCCGAGTCACCAGTTCCAGGTGATTCCAAGAAAGAGTCCACAGCAATCAGGTCCAGGTGGGGAACAAAGTCACCAGGACTGGGTGAGGCCCAGATGGGGACCAGATTCACCAGGTCCAGGTGAGGCCCAGGTGGTGACCAGAGTCCCCGGGTCTGGGAGAGGACCAGGTAAGGACCAGATTCACCAGGTCCAAGAGGCCCAGGTGGGGACCTGAGTCACAAGGAATGGGTGAGGCCCATGTGGCAACCCCACTCAACAGGTCCAGGTGAGGCCAAGCTGCAGGCCAGATTCACCAGATCCAGGTGAGGCCCTAGTGGGGACCAGAGTCACCAGGTAAATGTGAATCTACAAGAACACCACAGTCACCAGATCCAGGTGGGGTTCATGTGGGAACGAGAGTCACCAGGTCCAGGTGAGACCCAGGCGGGGACAACGGTCACCAGGTCCAAATTGAGGCCAAGGTGGGGGGACCAGAGTCATCATGACCAGTTGAAGCCAAAGTGTGGGGCAAAGTTATCATGTCGAGGTGAAGCCCAGGTGGGGAAGAGAGTAACCAAGTCCCATTGATGCCAGGTGGGAAAAGAGTCACAAGGTCCAGACGAGGCCTAAGTGAGGAGTAGATTCACCAGGTCCTGTTGATGCCCAGTTGAGTGCTAGTGCCCGAGCTCCGGGTGAGTCCCAGAGGGGGACCAGAGTTTCCCGGTTCTGGTGATATCCAGGTGGGGACCAGAGTCACCACGTCAGAGTGAGGCCCAGAGTGGTTCCAGAGTCATCGGGTCCATGTGAGGCTCAGTAGTGGCACAGAATCACCAGGTACCAATGATGCCCAGGTGAGGACCAGAGTCACCAGATCTGGGTGACACGCAGATAGGATCAGAGTCACCAGTTCCAGGTGACGCCAAGAAAGCGTCCACAGCAATCAGGTCCAGGTGGTGAAGAAAGTCACCAGGACTTGGTGAGGCCCAGATTTGGACCAGATTCACCAGGTCCAGGTTATTCCAGGTGGTGACCAGGGTCCTCGGGTCTGGGAGAAGACCAACTAAGGACCAGATTCAACAGGTCCAAATGAGGCCCACGTGGGGACCTGAGTCACCAGCTATGTGTGAGGCCTAGGTGGCAACCCCACTCCCCAGGTCCAGGTGAGGCCAACCTGCAGGCCAGAGTCACCAGATGCAAGTGAGGTCCAGATGGGGACCAGAGTCAACAGATCCAGGTGAGGTCCATCTTCAAAGAGAGTCACCAGGTCCAGGAGAGGTCCAGGTGGGGACCAGAGTCACCAGATCCAGGTGAAGTCCAGGTGGGGACCAGAGTCACCAGATCCAGGTGAAGCACAGGTGGGGACCAAAGTCAATAGGTCAAGATGAGGCCCAGGTGAGGACCAGAGTTACTAGGTACACGTGAGGCCCCGGTGGGGATCAGAAGCAACAGGTCCATGTGAGGCCGGCTTGGGGACCATGGTCAACAGGTCTACTTGAGGCCCAGGTGTGGAACACAGTAAGCAGGTCCAGGAAGTCCCCGGGGGTGACAAGAGTCACCGCGTCCAGGTGAGACCCACGTTGGGACCAGGATCACCAGGTACACGGGAGGCCATTGAAAGAACCAGAGTCAAAACTTCGAGGTCAGGCGTAGGTGGCAACCAGGGTCAGCAGGTCCAAGTCAGGCCAAAGTGGGGTTCACAGTCACTAGGGCACGGTGAGACCCAGAGGGGGACCAGAGTCACCTGGTTCAGGTGAGGTTCAGTTGTGGAACACAGTCACCGGATCCCAATTTTGCCCCGTTGAGGACCATGGTCAACAGGGCCAGGTGAGGCCCAGATGGGGACCGGAGTCCCCAAATCCAGGTGAAGCCCTGTTGGGGAACACAGTCACCATATCCGGGGTAGTCTCAGGTACAGATCAGAATCACCAGGTCCAGGTGAGGTGCAGGTGGAAACCACACTCACCAGGTCCTGGTGAGGCCCTGGTGGGGACCAGAGACACGAGGTACATGAGAAAGTAGAAACACTGCAGCCACCAGGTCCACATGATGTCCACGTGGGAACGAGAATCACCAGTTAGAGGTGAGGACCAGGTGGCGATCCGACTCCCCATATCCACTTGAGACCCAGGTGGAAACAAGTGTCACCATGTCCAGGTGTGGCCCAGTTGAAGACCAGAGTTAATAGTTCCCGCTGGGTCACTGTTAGTTAACAGAGTACCATATCCTGATGCTAACCAGGTGGGTACAAGAGACACCAGGTCCTGGTGAGGGCCAAGTGGGACCAGAGTCACCAGATCTGGTTGAGGCCTAGAGGGGTAGCAGAATCACCTGGTCCAGGTGACATCCAGATGGGGACCAGAGTCACCAGGTCAGGGTGAGGCCCAGAGAGGATCCACAGTCATCATGTCCAGGTGAGGCTCAGGTGTGGAACAGAGTCACCAGGTACCTATGATGCCCAGGTGAGGACCAGAGTCACCAGATATGGGTGATGCGCAGATAGGATCAGAGTCACCAGATCTAGGTGAGGCAAAGAAAGTGTCCACAGCAAGCAGGTCCAGGTGGGTAACAAAGTCCCCAGGACTGGGTGAGGCCCAGATGAGGTTCAGATTCACCAGGTCCAGGTGAGGCCCAGGTGGTGACCAGAGTTCCCGGGTCTGGGAGAGGACGAGGTAAGGACCAGATTTACCAGGTCCAAGAGGCCCACGGGGGGACCTGAGTCACCAGATATGGGTGAGGCCCAGGTGGCCATCCCACTCACAAGGTACAGGTGAGGCCAAACTGCATGCCAGAGTCACCAGATCCAGGTGAGGCCTTTTGGGGACCGGAGTCACCAGGTAAATGTGAGTCTACAAGAACACCACAGTCACCAGGTCCTGGTGTGGTTCATGTGAGAACGAGAGTCACCATTCCAGGTGAGACCCAGGGGGGGACCACAGTCACCAGGTCCAGATTGAGGCCTAGGTGGGGGTACCAGAGTCATGAGGAACATTTGAGGCCAAAGTGTGGAGCAAAGTTATCATGTCCAGGTGAGACCCAGGTGGGGAACGGAGTAACCATGTCCCATTGATGCCAGGTGGGAAAAGAGACACAAGGTCCAGACGAGGCCTAAGTGAGGAGTTGATTCACCAGGTCCTGTTGAGGCCCGGTTGAGTACCAGTGTCCCCAGCTCCGGGTGAGTCCCAGAGGGGGACCAGAGTCACCCGGTTCTGGGCATATCCAGCTGGGGACCAGAGTCACCACGTCACGGTGAGGCCCAGAAGGGGATGAGAATCACTAGGTCCAGGTGAGGCCCCAATGTGGAACTGAAACCAGGTTCCATGATGCCCGTATGAGGACCTGAGTCACCAGGTCCTGGTGAGGTCCCTGTTGGAACCAATCAACTCGTCCAGGTGAGGCCCAGGTGGGACCACAGTCACCAGGACCAGGTGAGGCCCACGTATATAAGAGAGTATCCAGTTGCCAATGATCCCCAGGTTAGGACTAGAGTCAACAGGCCCAGGAGAGGCCCAAATATGGATCAGATTCATTATGTTCCTGGTGGGTCCAGATGTATACCACGGGAACCAGGTCCAGGAGAGCCCCATATGGGACCCAGAGCCACCAGATCCAGGTGAGGTCCAGGTGGGATCACAGTCACAAGGTCCAGGTGAGGCACAGGTGGCAACAGGATTCACCATGTCCAGCTGAGGCCCAGGTGGCGACCAGTCACCAGATCCAAGTGCGGACCATCTATGGACCAGATTCCCCAGGCCCAAGTGAAGCCCAAGGAGTGACCAGAGTCACCAGGTAATGGTGAGGCCCAGAGGGGGAACCAGAGTAATCAGTTTAGTTTGAGGCCCAGAATGGGACCAGAGGTCCCTGGTCAAAGTGTGTCCCACGTGTGAAATAGAGTATCCAGGTCCCAATGATGCCTGGGTGAGGACCAGAGTCACGAGGGCCATGCAGGCCCAGATGGGGAACAGAATCACTAGGTCCTGGTGAGGCATAGAATAAGACCACAGTCACCAGTATCAGGTGAGCCCCTTGTGGGAACCAGAGCAACTCTATCCAGCTGAGTCCCAGGTCCATGTGAGGCCCACGTGAGGACCAGACATCAGGTCGTATTGAGGCATAGCTGGGGACAAGAGTCACCAGGTCTGGGTGCGGCCTAGGTGGGGCAAGATTCAGCAGTTCTGAGTCTGGTCAAACTGGGGACGAGAGACACCACGTCCAGGTGAGGCCAAACTGAGGACCAAGGTCACCAGATCCAGGTGAGGTCCATGTTGGAAAGAGAGTCACCAGGTCCAGGAGAGGTCCAGTGGGGACCAGAGTCACCAGATCCGGGTGAAGTCCAGGTTGGGATCAGAGTCAACATATCCAAATTGACCCAGGTGAAGACCAGAGTAACTAGGTACACGTGAGGCCCCGGTGGGGATCAGAAGCAACAGGTCCATGTGAGGCCGGCTTGGGGACCATGGTCAACAGGGCTAATTGAGGCCCTGGTGTGGAACACAGTATGCAGGTCCAGGTGAGTCCCCGGTGGTGACAAGGGTCACCACGTCCAGGTGAGGCCCAGGTGGGGACCAGGATCACCAGGTACAGGTGAGGCCCTTCAAAGAACCAGAATCAACATTTCGAGGTCAGGCGCAGGTGGCAACCAGGGTCAGCAGGTCCAAGTCAGGCCAAAGTGGGGTTCACAGTCACTAGGGCACGGTGAGACCCAGAGGGGTACCAGAGTCACCTGGTCCAGGTGAGGTCCAGTTGTGGAACACAGTCACCGGGTCCCAATTTTGCCCAGTTGTGTGCCATGGTCAACAGGGCCAGGTGAGGCCCAGAGGGGACCGGAGTCCCCAAATCCAGGTGAAGCCCAGGTGGGTACCACAGTCACCAGATCCAGGGTAGTCTCAGGTGCAGACGAGCATCCCAGGACCAGGTGAGGTGCACGTGGCAACCACACTCAACAGGTCCCGGTGAGGCCCTGGTGGGGACCAGAGTCACGAGGTACATGAGGAGTAGAAACACTGCAGCCACCAGGTCCACATCATGTCCACGTGGGAACGAGAATCCCCAGTTACACGTGAGGACCAGGTGGGGATCCGACTCACCATGTTCAGGTGAGACCCAGGTGGGAACCAGTGTCACCATGTCCAGGTGAAAACCAGAGTTAATAGGTCCGGCTGGAACAATGTTAGTGAACAGTGTAACCATATCCTGATGCTACCCAGGTGGGTACCAGAGACACCGGGTCCTGGTGAGGCCCAGGTGGGACCAGAGACATGAGTTCCAGGTGAGGTCCCATGGGAACCACAGTCACCAGGTCAGGTGAGGCCATGCTTAGGATCAGAGTAACCAGTTACAGGTGAGGCCCAGGTGGAGCCAGAGTCACCTGGTACTGAAGAGGCCAAAGTCAGGACCAGAGTTACCAGGATCAGGTCAGTCCCAGTGGGGAATAGAGTAACCATGTCCAGATGATGCCCAGGTAGAACCAGAGTCACCAGGTCCAGATGAGGCGCAGGTGGGGAGCATATTCACTAGGTCCCGGTGAGGCCCAGTTGAGGGCCAAGGTCACCAGGTCTAGTTGAGGCCTAGAGGGGTAGAAATTACACCTGGTCTAGGTGACATCCAGATGGGGACCAGAGTCACCATGTCAGGGTGAGGCCCAGAGGGGATCCAGAGTCATCATGTCCAGGTAGGGCTCAGGTGTGGAACAGAGTATCCAGGTCATAATGGACACAGGTGAGTACCAGAGTCAGCAGATCTGGGTGAGGTCCAGTTAGGATCAGAGTCAGCAGTTCCAGGTGAGGCCAAGAATGAGTCCACAGCAATCAGGTCCAGGTTGGGAACAAAGTCACCAAGACTGGGTGAGGCTCAGATGGGGACCAGATTCACCAGGTCCAGGTGATTCCCAGGTGGTGACCAGAGTTACCAGTTCCAGGTGAAGACCAGATAAGGACCTGATTCACCAGGTCCAAGTGAGGCCCACGTGGGGACTTTTGTCCAGGTATGGGAGAGGCCCAGGTGGAAATCCCACTCACCAGGTCCAGGTGAGGCCAACGTGCAGGCCATGCAGTGGAACCATGTCCCGATGATGCCCACGTAGGTACCAGACTTACCAGGTCCAGGTGAGGCCAACCTGCAGGCCATGCAGTGGAACCATCTCCCAATGATGCCCAGGTAAGGACCAGAGTCACCAGGTCCAAATGAGGCCCAGATGGAGCATATTCACTAGGTCCAGGTGAGGCCCAGTTGAGGACCAGAGTCACCAGATCTGGTTGAGGACTAGAGGGGTACCAGAATCACCAGTTCAAGGTGACATCCAGATGGGGACCAGAGTCTCCAGGTCAGGGTGAGGCCCAGAGAGGTTCCAGAGTCATCATGTCCAGGTGAGATTCAGGTGTGGAACAGAGTCACCAGGTACCAATGATGCCCAGGTGAAGACAGAGTCACCAGGTCTGGGTGACGCGCAGATAGAATCAGAGTCACCAGTTCCAGGTGAGGCCAAGAATGAGTCCACAGCAATCAGGTCCAGGTGAGGAACAAAGTCACCAGGACTGGGTGAGGCCCAGATAGGGACCAGATTCACCAGGTCCAGGTGAGGCCCAGGTGGTGACCAGAGTCCCCGGGTCTGGGAGAGGACCAGGTAAGGTCCAGATTCACCAGGTCCAAGAGGCCCACGTCGGGACCTGTGTCACCAGATATGGGTGAGGGCCAGGTGGAAAACCTACTCACCAGTGCCAGGTGAGGCATACGTGCAGGCCATGCAGAAGAACCTGTCCCGATGATGCCCAGGGAAGGTCCAGAGTTTCCGGTCTGAGGCCTAGAGGGGTACCAGAATCACCTGGTCCAGGTGACATCTAGATGGGGACCAGAGTCACCAGGTCAGGGTGAGCCCCAGAGTGGATCCAGAGTCATCATGTCCAGGTGAAGCCCAGGTGTTGACCAGAGTCCCCGGGTCTGGGAGAGGACCAGGTAAGGACCAGATTCACCATGCCCAAGTGAAGCCCAAGGGTTGACGAGAGTCACCAAGTAAGGGTGAGACCCAGAGAGGGAACAAGAGTAACCAGTTCAGTTTCAGGCCCAGAATGGGACCAGAGGTCCCTGCTCAGAGTGAGGCCCAGGCGTGGAATAGAGTATCCAGGTCCCATGATGCCTGGGTGAGGACCAGAGTCACTAGGGCCATGCAGGCCCATGTGGGGAACAGAATCACTAGGTCCTGGTGAGGCATAGAATAAGACCACAGTCCGCAGTATCAGGTAGCCCCATGTGGGAACCAGAGCCACTCTATCCAGGTGAGTCCCAGGTCCATGTGAGGCCCACGTAAAAACCAGATTCATGAGGTCGAATTGAGGCATAGCTGGCGTCAAGAGTCACCAGGTCTGGGTGCGGCCTAGGTGGGGCAAGATTCAGCAGTTCTGCGTTAGGTCAAAGTGGGGACGAGAGACACCAGGTTCAGGTGTGGCCAAACTGAGGACCAGAGTCACCAGATCCAGGTGATGTCCATGTTGGAAAGAGAGTCACCAGATCCAGGTGAGATCCATGTTGGAAAGAGAGTCACCAGGTCGAGGAGAGGTCCAGGTGGGGACCAGAGTCACCAGATCCAGGTGAAGTCCAGGTGGGGACCAGAGTCACCAGATCCAGGTGAAGCCCAGGTGGGGACCAGAGTCACTAGGTCCAGATGAGGCCCAGTTGAGGACCAGAGTTACCAGGTACACGTGAGGCCCTGGTGAGGATCAGAGGCAACAGGTCCATGTGAGGCCGGCTTGGGGACCATGATCAACAGATATACTTGAGGACCAGGTGAGGAACACAGTAACCAGGTCCAGGTGAGTCCCCGGTGGTGACAAGTGTCACCACGTCCAGGTGAGGCCTAGTTGGAGAGCAGGATCACCAGGTCCAGGGTCGCCCCTTGAAAGAACCAGAGTCAACAGTTCGAGGTCAGGCGCAGGTGGCAACCAGGGTCAGCAGGTCCAAGTCAGGCCACAGTGGGGTTCACAGTCACTACGGCACGGTGACACCCAGAGGGGGACCAGAGTCACCTGGTCCAGGTGAGGTCCACTTGTGGAACACAGTCACCAGGTCCCAATTTTGCCCAGTTGAGGACCATGGTCTACAGGGCCAGGTAAAGCCCAGATGGGGACCGGAGTCCCCAAATCCAGGTGAAGACCAGGTGGGGACCACAAACACCAGATGCAGGGTAGTCTCCAGTGCAGACCAGAATCACCAGGTCCAGGGGAGGTGCAGGTGGCAACCACACTCACCAGGTCCCCGTGAGGCCCTGGTGGGGGCCAGAGTGACGAGGTACATGAGAAGCTAGGAACACTGCAGCTACCAGGTCCACATGATGTCCATGTGGGAACGAGAATCACCACTTACAGTTGAGGACCAGGGGGGGATCCGACTCACCATTTCCAGGTGAGACCCAGGTGGGAACCAGTGTCACCATGTCCAGGTGTGGCCCAGGTAAAGACCAGAGTTAATAGGTCCAGCAGGATCACTGTTAGTGAACAGTGTAACCATATCCTGATGCTACCCTGGTGGGTACCAGAAACACCAGGTCCTGGTGAGGCCCAGGTGGGACCAGAGACATTAGTTCCAGGGGAGGTCCCGATGGGAACCACAGTTACCAGGTCAGGTGAGGCCATGCTTAGGATAGAGTCACCAGTTACAGGTGAGGCCCAGGTGGAGCCAGAGTCACCTGGTACAGAAGTGGCCAAAGTCAGGACCAGACTTACCAGGATCAGGGCAGTCCCAGTGGGGAATAGAGTAACTAACCATGTCCCAATGATGCCCAGGTAGAACCAGAGTCACCAGGTCCACATGAGGCTCAGGTGGGGAACATATTTACTAGGTCCCGTTGAGTCCCACTTGAGGACCAGTGTCACCAGGTCTAGTTGAGGCCTAGAGGGGTACCAGATTCACCTGGTCTAGGTGACATCCAGATGGGGACCAGAGTCACCATGTCAGGGTGAGGCTCAGAGGGGATCCGGAGTCATCATGTCCAGGTGAGGCTCAGGTGTGGAACAGAGTATCCAGGTCATAATGGTAAACAGGTGAGGACCAGAGTCACCAGATCTGGGTGAGGCCCAGTTAGGATCAGAGTCACCAGTTCCAGGTGAGGACAAGAAGGAGTCCACAGCAATCAGGTCCAGGTGGGGAACAAAGTCACCAGGACTGGGAGAGGCCCAATGGGGACCAGATTCACCAGGTCGGAGTGAGGCCCAGGTGGTGACCAGAGTCCCCGGGTCTGGGAGAGGACCAGGTAAGGACCAGATTCAGCAGGTACAAGAGGCCCACGTGGGGACCTGAGTCACCAGGTATGGGTGAGGCCCAGCTGGCAACCCCACTCCCCAGGTCCAGGTGAGGCCACCTGCAGGCCATGCAGAGGAACCATATCCCGATGATGCCCAGGTAGGGACAGGACTTACCATGTCCAGGTGAGGCCAACCTGCAGGCCATGCTGTGGAACCATGTCCCGATGATGCCCAGGTAGGGACCAGAGTCACCAGGTGCAAATGAGGCCCAGATGGAGCATATTCACTAGGTCCAGGTGAGGCCCAGGTGAAGACCAGAGTCACCAGAACTAGTTGAGGACTATCGGGGAACAGAATCACCTGGTCCAGGTGACATCCAGATGGGGACCAGCCTCACCAGGTCAGGGTGAGTCCCAGAGAGGTTCCAGAGTCATCATGTCCAGGTGAGGTTCAGGTGTGGAACAGAGTCACCAGGTACCAAGGATGCCCAGGTTAGGGTCAGAGTCACCAGGTGGGTGACGCGCAGATAGGATCAGAGTCACCTGTTCCAGGTGAGGCCAGAAAGAGTCCACAGCAATCAGGTCCACGTGTGGAACGAAGTCACCAGGACTGGGTGAGGCCCAGATGGGGACCAGATTCACCAGGTCCAGGTGAGGCCCAGGTGGAGACCAGAGTCCCCGGGTCTGGGAGAGGACCTGGTAAGGACCAGATTCACCAGGTCCAAGATGCCCACGTGGGGACCTGAGTCACCAGGTATGGGTGAGGCCCAGGTGGCCACCCCACTCAGCAGGTCCTGGTGAGGCCAACCTGCAGGTCAGAGTCACCAGATTCACGTGAGGCCCTAGTGGGGACCGGAGTCATCAGGGAAATATTAGTCTACAAGAACACCACAGCCACCAGGTCCAGGTGAGGTTCATGTGGGAACAAGAGTAACCAGGTCCATGTGAGACCCAGGTGGGGACCACAGTCACCAGGTCCAGATTGAGGCCTAGGTGGGGGGACCAGAGTAATCAGTACCAGTTGAGGCCAAAGTGTGGAGCAAAGTTATCATGTCCAGGTGAGGCCCAGGTGGGAAACAGTGTAACAATGTCCCATTGGTGCCAGGTGGGAAAAGAGTCACAGGTCCAGACGAGGCCTGAGTGAGGAGTAGATTCACCAGGTCTTCTTGAGGCCCAGTTGAGTACCAGTGTCCCCAGCTCCGGGTGACTCCCAGACGGGGACCAGAGTCACCCGGTTCTGGTGATATCCAGGTGGGGACCAGACTCACCACGTCTGGGTGAGGCCCAGAGTGGGACGAGAGTCACTAGGTCCAAGTGAGGCCCCGATGTGGAGGTGAGAAACCAGGTCCCATGATGCCCATATGAGGACCTGAGTAACCAGGTCCAGGTGAGGTCCCTGTGGGAACCAGTCACCTCGTCCAGGTGAGACTCAGGTGGGACCACAGTCACCGGTCCAGGTGAGGCCAAGGTATATAACAGAGTATCCAGATCCCAATGATGCCCAAGAAAGGACCACAGTCAACAGGTCCAGGAGAGGCCCAAATATTGTTCAGAGTCATTGTGTTCCAAGTGAGGCCAGCTAGAGACCACAGGAACCAGGTCCAGGAGAGCCCCATATGGGAACCAGAGCCACCAGATCCAGGTGAGGTCCAGGTGGGACCACAGTCACAAGGTCCAGGTGAGGCACAGGTGGCAACAGGATTCACCAAGTCCAGGTGAGACCCAGGTGGCGACCAGTCACCACATCCAGGAGCGGACCAGCTAAGGACCATATTCACCAGACCCTAGTGAAGCCCATGGGGTGACCAGAGTCACCAGGTAAAGGTGAGGCCCAGAGTGGAACCAGAGTAACTAGTTTAGTTTGAGGCCCAGAATGGGACCAGAAGTACCTGGTCAAAGTGAGGCCCAGGTGTGGAATAGAGTATCCAGGGTGAGGATCATTGGGTCCATCACCCAATGATGCCTGGGTGAGGACAAGAGGCACTAGGGCCATGCAGGCCCAGATGGTGAACAGAATCACTCCGTCCTGGTGAGGCATAGAATAAGACCACAGTCAGCAGTATCAGGTGTGCCCCTTGTGGGAACCAGAGCCACTCTATCCAGCTGAGTCCCAGGTACATGTGAGGCACACGTGAGGACCAGATTCATCAGGTCGAATTGAGGCATAGCTGGGGACAAGAGTCACCAGGTCTGGGTGCGGCCTAGGTGGGGCAAGATTCAGCAGTTCTTAGTTAGGTCAATGTGGGGACGAGAGACACCAAGTCCAGGTGAGGTCAAACTGAGGACCAGAGTCACCAGATCCACATGAGGTCCATGTTGGAAAGGAGTCACCAGGTCCAGGAGAGATCCTGGGGTGTACCAGAGTAACCAGATCCAAGTGAAGTCCAGGTGGGGACCAGAGTCACTAGGTCCAGATGAGGCCCAGGTGAGGACCAGAGTTACCAGGTACACGTGAGACCCCGGTGGAGATCAGAGGCAACATGTCCATGTGAGTCTTGCTTGGGGACCATGGTCAACAGGTCTACTTGAAGCCCAGGTGTGGAACACAGTAAGCAGGTCCCGGTGAGTCCCCGGTGGTGACAAGAGTCACCACGTCCAGGTGAGGCCCAGGTGGGGACCAGGATCACTAGGTCCAGGGGAGGCCCTTGAAAGAACCAGAGTCAACAGTTCGAGGTCAGGCGCAGGTGGCAACCAGGGTCAGCAGGTCCACGTCAGGCCAAAGTGGGGTTCACAGTCACTGGGGCACGGTGACACCCAGAGAGGGACCAGAGTCACTTGGTCCAGGTGAGGCCACTTGTGGAACACAGTCACCGGGTCCCAATTTTGCCCAGTTGAGGACAACCTCACTCACCAGGTCTAGGTGAGGCCAACCTGCTGGCCATGCCGTGATAGCATATTCCGATGATGCCCAGGTAGGTACCAGATTCACCAGGTCCAAATGAGGCCCAGATGGGGTATATTCACTAGGTCTAGGAGAGGCCCAGTTGAGGACCAGAGTCAGCAGATCACCTTTAGCCCTAGAGGGGTACCAGAATCACCTGGTCCAGGTGACATCCAGATGGGGACCAGAGTCACCAGGTCAGAGTGAGTCCCAGAGAGGTCCCAGAGTCATCATGTCCAGGTGAGCCTCAGGTGTGGAACAGAGTAACCAGGTATCAATGATGCCCAGGTGAGGACAAGATTCACCAGGTCTGGGTGACGCGCAGATAGGATCAGAGTAACCAGTTCTAGGTGAGGCCAAGAAGGAGTCCACAGCAATCAGGTCCAGGTGGGGAACAAAGACACCAGGACTGGGTTAGTCTCAGATGGAGACCAGATTCACCAGGTCCAGGGGAGGCCCAGGTACTGACAAGAGTCCAATGGTCTAGGAGAGGACCAGGAAAGGATCAGATTCACCAGGTCCAAGAGCCGCACGTGGGGACTTGAGTCACAAGGTATGGGTGAGGCCCAGGTGGCATCCCCACTCACCAGGTCCAGGTGAGGCCAAATGCAGGCCATGCAGAGGAACCATGTCCGGATGATGCCCAGGTGAGGACCAGAGTCACCAGGTCTGGGTGACGCGCAGATAGGTTCAGAGTCACCAGTTCCAGGTGAGGCCAAGAAAGTGTCCACAGCAATCAGGTCCAGGTGGGAAACAAAGTCACCAGGACTGGGTGAGGCCCAGATGGGGACCAGATGCACCAGGTCCAGGTGAGGCCCAGGTGGGACCACAGTCATCAGGTCCAGGTGAGGCCAAGGTATATAAGAGAGTATCCACGTCTCAATGATGCCCAGGTGGAACCAGAGTCACCAGGTCCAGATGAGGCGCAGGAGGGGAGCATATCCACTAGGTCCCGGTGAGGCCCAGTTGAGGACCACAGTCACCAGGTCTAGTTGAGGCCTAGAGGGGTACCAGATTCACCTGGTCTAGGTGACATCCACATGGGGACCAGAGTCACCATGTCAGGGTGAGGCCCAGAGGGGATCCAGTGTAATCATGTCCAGGTGAGGCTCAGGTGTGGAACAGAGTATCCAGATCATAATGGTCCACAGGTGAGGACCAGAGTCACCAGATCTGGGTGAGGCCCAGTTAGGATCAGAGTCACCAGTTCCAGGTGAGGCCAAGAAGGAGTCCACAGCAATCAGGTCCAGGTGGGGAACAAAGTTACCAGGACTGGGTGAGGCCCAGATGGGGACCAGATTCACCAGGTCCAGGTTATTCCCAGGTGGTGAACAGACTTACCAGTTCCGGGTGACGACCAGGTAAGGACCAGATTCAACAGGTCCAAATGAGGCCCACGTGGGGACCTGAGTCACCAGGTATTGGTGACGACAGGTGGCAAGGCACTCCCCAGGCCCAGGTGAGGCCAACCTGCATGACATGCAAGGAAACCATATCCCGATGATACCCAGGTAAGGACGAGAGTTACCACATCCAGGTGAGGCCAACCTGCAGGCAATGCAGTGGAACCATGTCCCGATGATGCCCAGGTAGGGACTAGAGTCACCAGGTCAGGGAAAGGCCCAGAAAGGATCCAGAGTCATCATGTCCAGGTGAGGCTCAGGTGAGGAACAGAGTCACCAGGTAACAATGATGCCCAGGTGAGGACCAGAGTCACCAGATCTGGGTGACGCGCAGATAGGTTCAGAGTCACCAGTTCCAGGTGAGGCCAAGAAAGAGTCCACAGCAATCAGGTCCAGGTGGGGAACAAAGTCACCAGGACTGGGTGAGGCCTAGATGGGGACCAGATTCACCAGGTCCAGGTGAGGCCCAGTTGAGGAACAGTGTCCCCAGCTCCGGGTGGGTCCCAGATGGGTACCAGAGTCACCCGGTTCCGGTGATATCCAGGTGGGGACCAGAGTCACCACGTCAGGGTGAGGCCCAGAGGGGGACGAGAATCACTAGCTCCAGGTGAGGCTCTGATGTGGAACAGAAACCAGGTCTCATGTTGCCCATATGAGGACCTGAGTCAGCAGGTCCAGGTGAGGTCCCTGTGGAAACCAGTCACCTCGTCCAGGTGAGGCCCAGGTGGGACCACTGTCACCAGGTCCAGGTGAGGCTCAGGTATATAAGAGTGTATCCAGGTCGCAATGATGCCCAGGTAAGGACCAGAGTCAACAGTCCGGGAGAGGCCAAAATATGGATCAGAGTCATTTTGTTCCAGGTGATGCCTGATGGAGACCACAGGAATCAGGTCCAGGAGAGCCCCATATGGGAACCAGAGCCACCAGATCCAGGTGAGGTCCTGGTGGGACCACAGTCACAAGGTTCAGGTGAGGCGCAGGTGGAAACAGGATTCACCGAGTCCAGGTGAGGCCCAGGTGGCGACCAGTCACCAGATCCAAGTGAGGACAAGCTAAGGACCAGATTCACCAGGCCCAAATGAAGCCCATGGGGTGACCAGAGTCACCAGGTAAGGGTGAGTCCCAGTGGGGGAACCAGAGTAACCAATTTAGTTTGAGGCCCAGAATAGGTTCAGAGGTCCCTAGTCAGAGTGAGGCCCAGGTGTGGAATAGTGTATCCAGGTCCCAATGATGCCTGGGTGAGGACCAGAGTCACTAGGGCCATGCAGGCCCAGATGGGGACAAATCACTAGGTCCTGGTGAGGCATAGAATAAGACCACAGTCAACAGTATCATTTGATCCTCTTGCGTGAACCAGAGCCACTCTATCCAGCTGAGTCCCAAGTCCTTGTGAGGCTCACGTGAGGCCCGGATTCATTAGGTCGAATTGAGGCATAGCTGGGGACAAGGGTCACCAGGTCTGGGTGCGGGCTAGGTGGTGCAAGATTCAGCAGTTCTGAGTTAGGTCAAAGTGGGGACGAGAGACGCCAGGTCCAGGTGAGGCCAAACTGAGGACCAGAGTCACCAGATCCATGTGAGGTTCATGTTGGAAAGAGAGTCACCAGGTCCAAGAGAGGTCCAGGTGGGGACCAGAGTCACCAGATCCAGGTGAAGTCCAGGTGGGGACCAGAGTCACCAGATCCACGTGAAGCCCAGGTGGGGACCAGAGTCACTAGGTCCCGATGAGGCCCAGGTGAGGACCAGAGTTACCAGGTACACGTGAGGCCCCGGTGGGGATCAGAGGGAACAGGTCCATGTGAGGCCGGCTTTGGGACCATGGTCAACAGGTCTACTTGAGGCCCTGGTGTGTAACACAGTAATCAGGTCCAGGTGAGTCCCCGGGGGTGAAAAGTGTCACCACGTCCAGGTGAGTCCCAGGTGGGGACCAGGATCACCAGGTACAGTTGAGGCCCTTGAAAGAACTAGAGTCTACTGGCACAAAAACAGACACATAGATCAGTGAAACAGAATAAAGAATCCAGTAGTGGACCCTGAACTTTATGGGCAACTAATATTGATAAAGGAGGAAAGACTATCCATTGGAAGAAAGACAGTCTCTTCAATAAATATTGCTGGGAAAATTGGACATCCACATGCAGAAGAATGAAACTAGACCACTCTCTTTCACCATACACAAAGATAAACTCAAAATGGATGAAAGATCTAAATGTGAGACAAGATTCCATCAAAATCCTAGAGAAGAACACAGGCAACACCCTTTTTGAACTCGGCCATAGTAACTTCTTGCAAGATACATCCACGAAGGCAAAAGAAACAAAAGCAAAAATGAACTATTGGGACTTCATCAAGATAAGAAGCTTTTGCACAGCAAAGGATACAGTCAACAAAACTCAAAGACAACCTACAGAATGGGAGAAGATATTTGCAAATGACATATCAGATAAAGGACTAGTTTCCAAGATCTATAAAGAACTTATCAAACTCAACACCAAAGAAACAAACAATCCAATTATGAAATGGGCAAAAGACATGAACAGAAATCTCACAGAGGAAGACATAGACATGGCCAACATGCACATGAGAAAATGCTCTGCATCACTTGCCATCAGGGAAATACAAATCAAAACCACAATGAGATACCACCTCACACCAGTGAGAATGGGGAAAATTAACAAGACAGGAAACAACCAATGTTGGAGAGGATGCGGAGAAAAGGGAATCCTCATACACTGTTGGTGGGAATGTGAACTGGTGCAGCCACTCTCGAAAACTGTGTGGAGGTTCCTCAAACAGTTAAAAATATACCTGCCCTACGACCCAGCAATTGCACTGTTGGGGATTTTCCCCAAAGAGACAAATGCAATGAAACGCCGGGACACCTGCACCCCGATGTTTATAGCAGCAATGGCCACGATAGCCAAACTGTGGAAGGAGCCTCGGTGTCCAACGAAAGATGAATGGATAATGAAGATGTGGTTTATAAATACAATGGAATATTACTCAGCTATCAGAAATGACAAATACCCACCATTTGCTTCAACGTGGATGGAACTGGAGGGTATTATGCTGAGTGAAGTAAGCCAGTCGGAGAAAGACAAACATTATATGTTCTCATTCATTTGGTGAATATAAATAATAGTGAAAGGGAATATAAGGGAAGGGGGAAGAAATGTGTGGGAAATAACGGAAAGGGAGACAGAACGTAAAGACTGCTAACTCTGGGAAACGAACTAGGGGTGGTAGAAGGGGAGGAGGGCGGGGGGTGGGAGTGAATGGGTGACGGGCACTGGGGGTTATTCTGTATGTTAGTAAATAGAACACCAATAATAAAAAATAAATTAAAAAAAAAAGAAAAAAGAAAGAACCAGAGTCAACAGGTCGAAGTCAAGCACAGGTGGCAACCAGGGTCAGCAGGACCAAGTCAGGCCAAAGTGGGGTTCGCAGTCATTAGGGCACGGTGAGACCCAGAGGGGGACCAGAGTCACATGGTCCAGGTGAGGTCCATTTGTGGAACACAGTCACCGGGCCCCAATTGTGCCCCGTTGAGGACCATGGTCAACAGGGCCAGGTGAGGCCCAGATGGGGACCGGAGTCCCCAAATCCAGGTGAAGACCAGGTGGGGACCACAGTCACCAGATCCAGGGTAGTCTCAGGTGCAGACCAGAATCACCAAGTCCAGGCGAGGTGCAGGTGGCAACCACACTCACCAGGTACCGTTGAGGCCCTGGTGGGGACCAGAGTCACGTGGTACATGAGAAGCTAGAAACCCTGCAGCCAGCAGGTCCACATGATGTCCATGTGGGAACAAGAATCACCAATTACAGGTGAGGACCAGGTGGGGATGCGACTCAGCATGTCCAGGTGAGACCCAAGTGGGAACCAGTGTCACCATGTCCAGGTGTGGCCCAGGTGAAGACCAGAGTTAATAGGTCAGGCATGGTCACTGTTAGTGAACAGTGTAACCATATCCTGATGCTACCCTGGTGGGTACCAGAGACACCAGGTCCTGGTGAGGCCCAGTTGGGAACAGAGACTTGAGGTCCAGGTGAGGTCCCGATGGGAACCACAGTCACCAGGTCTGGTGAGGCCACGCTTTGGATCAGAATCACCAGTTACAGGTGAGGCCCAGGTGGAGCCAGGGTCACCTGGTCAGAAGAGGCCAAAGTCAGGACCAGAGTTACGAGGATCAGTTCAGTCCCAGGGGTGAATAGAGTAACCATGTACCGATGCTGCACAGGTAGAACCAGAGTCACCAGGTCCAGATGAGGAGCAGGTGGGGAGCATATTCACTAGGTCTCGGTGAGGCCCAGATGAGGACCTGAATACCCAGGTCTAGTTTAGGCCTAGAGGGGTACCAGATTCACCTGGTTTAGGTGACATTCAGATGGGGACCAGAGCCACCATGTCAGGGTGAGGCCCGGAGGGGATCCAGAGTCATCATGTCCAGGTGAGGCTCAGGTGTAGAACAGAGATCCAGGTCATAATGGTCCACAGGTGAGGTCCAGAGTCACCAGATCTGTGTGAGGCCCAGTTAGGATCAGAGTCACCAGTTCCAGGTGAGGCCAAGAAGGAGTCCACAGAAATCAGGTCGAGGTGGGGAACAAAGTCACGAGGACTGGGTGAGGCCCAGATGGGGACCAGATTCACCAGGTGCAGGTGATTCCCAGGTGGTGACCAGAGTTACCAGTTCCGGGTGATTACAAGGTAAGGACCAGATTCACCAGGTCCAAGTGAGGCCCACGTGGGGCCTTTGTCACCAGGTATGAGTGAGGCCCAGGTGGCAACCCCACTCACCAGGTCCAGATGAGGCCAACCTGCAGGCCATGTAGAGGAAATATATCCCGATGATGCCCAGGTAGGGACTAGAGTTACCAGGTCCAGGTGAGGCCAACCTGCAGGCCATGCAGTGGAACCATGTCCCGATGATGCCCAGTTAGGGACCAGAGTCACCAGGTCCAAATGAGGCCCAGATGGAACATATTCACTAGGTCTAGTGAGGCCCAGTTGGGGACCACTGTCACTAGATCAGGTTGAGGACTAGAGGGGTACCACAATCACCTGGTCCAGGTGACATCCAAATGGGGATCAGAGGCACCAGGTCAGGGTGAGGCCCAGAGTGGTTCCAGAGTCATCATGTCCAGGTTAGGCTCAGGCGTGGAACAGAGTCACCAAGTACCAATGATGCCCAGGTGAGGACCAGAGTCACCAGGTATGGGTGACACGCAGATAGGATCAGAGTCACCAGTTCCAGGTGAGGCTAAGAAAGTGTCCACAGCAATAAGATCCAGGTGGGGACAAATTCACCAGGACTGGGTGAGGCCCAGATGGGGACCAGATTCACCAGGTCCAGGTGAGGCCCAGGTGGTGACCAGAGTCTGCGGGTCTGGGAGAGGACCAGGTAAGGACCAGATTCACCAGGTCCAAGAGGCCCAGGTGGGGACCTGAGTCACAAGGAATGGGTGAGGCCCATGTGGCAACCCCACTCAACAGGTCCAGGTGAGGCCAAGCTGCAGGCCAGATTCACCAGATCCAGGTGAGGCCCTAGTGGGGATCGAAGTCACCAGGTACATGTGAGTCTACAGGAACACCACAGTCACCAGATCCAGGTGGGGTTCATGTGGGAACGAGAGTCACCAGGTCAAGGTGAGACCCAGGTGGGGACAACGGTCACCAGGTCCAGATTGAGGCCTGGGTGGGGGGACCAGAGTCATCATGACCAGTTGAAGCTAAAGTGTGGGGCAAAGTTATCATGTCGAGGTGAAGCCCAGGTGGGGAAGAGCGTAACCAAGTCCCATTGATGCCAGGTGGGAAAAGAGTCACAAGGTCCAGACGAGGCCTAAGTGAGGAGTAGATTCACCAGCTCCTGTTGAGACCCAGTTGAGTGCCAGTGTCCCCAGCTCCGGGTGAGTCCCAGAGGGGGACCAGAGTTACCCGGTTCTGGTGATATCCAGGTGGGGTCCAGAGTCACCACGTCAGAGTGAGGCCCAGAGTAGGACGAGAATCACTAGGTCCAGAGGAGGCCCCGATGTGGAACTGAGAAACCAGGTCCCATAATGCCCATATGAGGACCTGAGTCACCAGGTCCAGGTGAGGTCGCTGTGGGAACCAGTCACCTCATCCAAGTGAGGCCCAGGTGGGACCACGGTCACCAGGTCCAGGTGAGGCCAGGTATATAAGTGTGTACCCAGGTCCCAATGATGCCCAGGTAAGTACCAGAGTCAACAGGTCCAGGAGAGGCCCAAATATGGAACAGAGTCATTGTGTTCCAGGTGAGGCCAGATGGAGACCTCAGGAACCAGGTCCAGGAGAACCCCATATGGGAACCAGAGCCACCATATCCAGGTGAGGTCCAGGTGGGACCACAGTCACAAGGTCCTGGTGACGCGCAGGTGGCAACAGGATTCACCAAGTCCAGGAAAGGCCCAGGTGGCGACCAGTCACCAGATCCAGGTTCGGACCATCTAAGGACCAGATTCACAGGACCAAGTGAAGCCCAAGGGTTGACCAGAGTCACCAGGTAAGGGTGAGGCCCAGAGGGGGAACCAGAGTAACCAGTTTAGTTTGAGGCCCCGAATTGGACCAGAGGTCCCTGGTCAAAGTGAGGCCCAGGTTTGGAATAGAGTATCCAGGTCCCAATGATGGCTGAGTGAGGACCAGAGTCACTAGGCCCATGCAGGCCCAGATGGGGAACAGAATCACTAGGTCCTGATGAGTCATAGAATAAGACCACAGTTAGCAGTATCAGGTGAGCCCCTTGTGGAAACCAGAGCCACTCTATCCAGCTGAGTCCCAGGTCCATGGGAGGCGCACGTTAGTAACATATTCATCAGGTCGAAATGAGGCAAAGCTTGGGACAAGAGTCACCAGGTCTGGGTGCGGCCTAGGTGGGGCAAGATTCAGCAGTTCTGAGTTAGGTCAAAGTGGGGACGAGAGACGCCAGGTCCAGGTGAGGCCAAACTGAGGACCAGAGTCACCATATCCAGTTGAGGTCCATGTTGGAAAGAGAGTCACCAGGATCAGGAGAGGTCCCGGTGGGGACTAGAGTCACCAGATCCAGGTGAAGCCCAGGTGGGGATCAGAGTCACTAGGTCCAGATGAGGCCCAGGTGAGGACCAGAGTTATCAGGTACACGTGAAGCCCTGGTGGGGATCAGAGGCCGCAGGTTCATGTGAGGCCGGCTTGGGGACCATGGTCAACAGATCTACTTGAGGCCCAGGTGTGGAACACAGTAAGCAGGTCCAGGTGAGTCCCCAGTGGTGACAAGAGTGACCACGTCCAGGTGAGGGCCAGGTGGGGACCAGGATCATCAGGTCCCGGGGAGGCCCTTGAAAGAACCAGAGTCAACAGTTCGAGGTCAGGCGCAGGTGGCAACCAGGATCAGCAGGTCCAAGTGAGGCCAAACAGGGGTTCACAGTCACTAGGGCACGGTGAGACCCAGAGGGGGACCAGAGTCACATGGTCCATGTGAGGCCCAGTTGAGGACCAGTTTCACCATATCTGGTTCGGCTTAGAAGGGTAGCGGAATCACCTGATCGAGGTGATATCCAGATGGGGACCAGAGTCACCAGGTCAGGGTGAGGCCCAGAGTGGTTCCAGAGTCATCGGGTCCAGGTGAGGCTCAGATGTGGAACAGAATCACCAGGTACCAATGATGCCCAGGTGAGGACCAGAGTCACCAGTTCTTGGTGACTCGCAGATAGGATCAGAGTCACAAGTTCCAGGTGACGCCAAGAAGGCGTCCACAGCAATCAGGTCCAGGTGGTGAAGAAAGTCACCAGGACTTGGTAAGGCCCAGATTTGGACCAGATTCACCAGGTCCAGGTTATTCCCAGGTGGTGACCAGAGTCCTCGGGTCTGGAAGAGGATTAGCTAAGGACCAGATTCAACAGGTACAAATGAGGCCCACGTGGGGACCTGAGTCACCAGCTATGTGTGAGGCCCTGGTGGCAACCCCACTCCCCAGGTCCAGGTGAGGCCAACCTGCAGGCCAGAGTCACCAGATGCAGGTGAGGTCCAGGTGGGGACCAGAGTCACCAGATCCAGGTGAAGTCCAGGTGGGGACCAGAGTCACCAGATCCAGGTGAAGCCCAGGTGGGGACCAGAGTCACTAGGTCCAGATGAGCCTCAGGTGAGAACCAGAGATACCAGGTACACCTGAGGCCCCGGTGGGGTTCAGAGGCAACAGGTCCATGTGAGGCCGACTTGGGGACCATGGTCAACAGGTCTACTTGAGGCCCAGGTGTGGAACACAGTAAGCAGGTGCAGGTGAGTCCCCGGTGGTGACAAGAGGAAACACATCCAGGTAGGCCCAGGTGGGGACCAGGATCACCAGGTCCAGGGGAGGCCATTGAAAGAACCAGAGTCAACAGCTCGAGGTCAGGCGCAGGTGGCAACCAGGGTAAGCAGGTCAAAGTCAGCCAAAGTGAGGTTCACAGTCACTAGGGCACGGTGAGACCCAGAGGGGGACCAGAGTCACCTGGTCCAGGTGAGGTCCAATTGTGGAACACAGTCACCGGGTCCCAATTTTGCCCAGTTGAGGACCATGGTGAACAGGACCAGGTGAGGCCCAGATGGGGACCGGAGTCCCCAAATCCAGGTGAAGACCAGGTGGGGACCAGAGTCACCAGATCCAGGGTAGTCTCAGGTGCAGACCAGAATCACAAGGTCCAGGTGAGGTGCAGGTGGCAACCACACTCACCAGGTCCCTGTGAGGCCCTGGTGGGGACCAGAGTCACGAGGTACATGAGAATCTAGAAACACTGCAGCCACCAGGTCCACATGATGTCCATGTGGGAACGAGAATCAGAAGTTACAGGTGAGGACCAGGTGCGGATCCGACTCACCATTTCCAGGTGAGTCCCAGATGGGAACCAGTGTCACCATGTCCAGGTGTGGCCCATGTGAAGACCAGAGATAATGGGTCCGGCTGGGTCACTGTTAGTGAACAGGGTCACCATATCCTGATGCTACCCAGGTGGGTACCAGAGACACCAGGTCCTGGTCAGGCCCAGGTGGGAGCAGAGACCTGAGATCCAGGTGAGGTCCCGATGGGATCCACAGTCACCAGGTCAGGTGAGGCCATGCTTAGGATCACAGTCACCAGTTACAGGTGAGGCCCATGTGGAGCCAGAATCACCTGGTACAGAAAAGGCCAAAGTCAGGACCTGAGGTACCAGGATCAGGTCATTCCCAGTGGGGAATAGAGTAACCATGTCCCGATGATGCCCAGGTAGAACCAGAGTCATCAGGTCCAGATGAGTCGCAGGGGGGGATCATATTCACTAGGTCCCGGTGAGGCCCAGTTGAGGACCAGAGTCACCAGGTCTAGTTGAGGCCTAGAGGGGTACCATATTCACCTGGTCTAGGTGACATCCAGATGGGGACCAGAGTCACCATGTCAGGGTGAGACCCAGAGAGGATCCAGAGTCCTCATGTCCAGATGAGGCTCAGGTGTGGAACAGAGTATCCAGATCATAATGGTCCACAGGTGAGGACCAGAATCACCAGATCTGGGTGGGGCCCAGTTAGGATCAGAGTCACCAGTTCCAGGTGAGGCCAAGAAGGAGTCCACAGCAATCAGGTCCAGGTGGGGAACAAAGTCACCAGGACTGAGTGAGGACAAGATGGGGACCAGATTCACCAGGTCCAGGTGAATCCCAGGCGGTGACCAGAGTTACCAGTTCCGGGTGAGGACCAGGCAAGGACTAGATTCACCAGGTCCAAGTGAGGCCCACGTGGGGACATGTGTCACCAGGCATGGGTGAGGCCCAGGTGGCAAGCCCACTGACCAGGTCCAGGTGAGGCTAACCTGCAGGCCATTCAGAGGAACCATGTCCCGATGATGACCAGGTAGGGACCAGACTTACCAGGTCCAAGTGAGGCCAACCTACAGTCCATGAAGTGGAACCATGTCCCGATGATGCCCAGGTAGGGACCAGAGTCACCAGGTCCAAATGAGGCCCAGATGGTGCATATTCACTAGGTCCAGGTGAGGCCCAGTGGAGGACCAGAGTCAGCAGATTTGGTTGAGGCCTAGAGGGGTACCAGAATCACCTGGTCCAGGTGACATCCAGATGGGGACCAGAGTCAACAGGTCAGGGTGAGGCCCAGAGAGTTCCAGAGTCATCATGTCCAGGTGAGGCTCAGGTGTGCAACAGAGTCAGCAGGTACCAATGATGCCCAGGGGAGGACCAGAGTCACCAGGTCTGGGTGATGCGCAGATAGGATCAGAGTCACCAGTTCTAGGTGAGGCCAAGAAGGAGTCCACAGCAATCAGGTCCAGGTGGGGAACAAAGTCACCAGGACTGGGTGAGTCTCAGATGGGGACCAGATTCACCAGGTCCAGGGGAGGCCCAGGTAGTAACCAGAGTCCCCTGGTCTAGGAGAGGACCAGGAAAGTATCAAATTCACCAGGTACAAGAGCCCCACGTGGGGACCTGAGTCACAAGGTATGGGTGAGGCCCAGTTGGCAACCCCACTCACCAGGACCAGGTGTGGCCAACCTGCAGGCCATGCAGAGGAACCATGTCCGGATGATGCCCAGGTAGGGACCAGAGTTACCAGGTCCAGGTGAGTGCAACCTACAGGCCATGCAGTGGAACCATGACCCGATGATGCCGAGGTAGTGACCACAGTTACCAGGTCCAAATGAGGCCCAGATGGAGCATATTCACTAGGGCCAGGTGAGGCCCAGTTGAGGACCAGAGTCACCAGATCTGGTTGAGTCCTAGAGGATTACCAGTATCACCTGGTCCAGGTGACATCCAGATGGGGACCAGAGTCACCAGGTCAGGGTGAGGCCCAGAGAGGTTCCAGAGTCATCATGTCCAGGTGAGGCTCAGGTGTGGAACAGAGTCACCAGGTACCAATAACTCCCAGGTGAGGACCAGAGTCACCAGATCTGGGAGACGCGCATATAGGATCGGAGTCACCAGTTCCAGGTGAGGCCAAGAAAGGGTCCACAGCAATCAGGTCCAGGTGGGGAACAAAGTCACCAGGACTGGGTGAGGCCCAGATGGGGACCAGATTCACCAGGTCCAGGTGAGGCCCAGGTGGGACCACAGTCATCAGGTCCAGGTGAGGTCCAGGTATATAAGAGAGTATCCAGGTCCCAATGATGCCCAGGTAGAACCAGAGTCACCAGGTCCAGATGAGGCGCAGGAGGGGAGCATATCCACTAGGTTCCGGTGAGGCCCAGTTGAGGACCACAGTCACCAGGTCTAGTTGAGGCCTAGAGGGGTACCAGATTCACCTGGTCTAGGTGACATCCACATGGGGACCAGAGTCACCATGTCAGGGTGAGGTCCAGAGGGGATCCAGCGTAATCATGTCCAGGTGAGTCTCAGGTGTGGAACAGAGTATCCAGATCATAATGGTCCACAGGTGAGGACCAGAGTCACCAGATCTGGGTGAGGCCCAGTTAGGATCAGAGTCACCAGTTCCAGGTGAGGCCAAGAAGGAGTCCACAGCAAACAGGTCCAGGTGGGGAACAAAGTCCCCAGGACTGCGTGAGGCACATATAGGGACCAGATTCACCAGGTCCAGGTTATTCCCAGGTGGTGAACAGACTTACCAGTTCCGGGTGACGACCAGGTAAGGACCAGATTCAACAGGTCCAAATGAGGCCCACGTGGGGACCTGAGTCACCAGGTATTGGTGAGGCCAGGTGGCAAGGCACTCCCCAGGTCCAGGTGAGGCCAACCTGCAGGCCATGCAGAGGAACCATGTCCCGATGATACCCAGGTAAGGACGAGAGTTACCACATCCAGGTGAGGCCAACCTGCCGGCAATGCAGTGGAACCATGTCCCGATGATGCCCAGGTAGGGACTAGAGTCACCAGGTCAGGGAGAGGCCCAGAGAGGTTCCATAATCATCATGTCCAGGTGAGGCTCAGGTGAGGAGGAACAGAGTCACCAGGTACCAATGATGCCCAGGTGAGTACCAGAGTCACCAGATCTGGTTGAGTCCTAGAGGATTACCAGTATCACCTGGTCCAGGTGACATCCAGATGGGGACCAGAGTCACCAGGTCAGGGTGAGACCCAGAGAGGTTCCAGAGTCATCATGTCCAGGTGAGGCTCAGGTGTGGAACAGAGTCACCAGGTACCAATAACTCCCAGTTGAGGACCAGAGTCACCAAATCTGGGAGACGCGCATATAGGATCAGAGTCACCAGTTCCAGGTGAGGCCAAGAAAGGGTCCACATCAATCAGGTCCAGGTGGGGAACAAAGTCACCAGGACTGGGTGTGGCCCAGCTGGCGACCAGATCCAGGTGCGGACCAGCTAAGGACCAGATTCACCACGCCCAAGTGAAGCCCAAGGGGTGACCAGTGTCACCAGGTAAGGGTGAGCCCCAGAGGGGAACAGGAGTAACCAGTTTAGTTTGAGGCCCAGAATGGGACCAGAGGTCCCTGGTCAAAGTGAGGCCCAGGTGTGGAATAGAGTATCCAGGTCCCAATGATGCCTGAGTGAGGACCAGAGTCACTAGGGCCATGCAGGCCCAGATCAGGAACAGAACCTCTAGGTCCTGGTGAGGCATAGAATAAGACCACAGTCACCAGTATCAGGTGAGCCCCTTGTGGGAACCAGAGCCAGTCTATCCAGATGAGTCCTAGGTGATGTGAGGCCCACGTGAGGAACAGATTCATCAGGTCGAATTGAGGCATAGCTGTGGACAAGACTCACCTGGTCTGGGTGCGGCCTAGGTGGGGCAAGATTCAGCAGTTCTGAGTTAAGTCAAAGTGGGGAAGAAAGACCAGGAACAGGTGAGTCCAAACTGAGGACCAGAGTCTCCAGATCCAGGTGAGGTCCATGTTGGAACGACAGTCACCAGGTCCAGGAGAGGCCCAGGGGGGACCAGAGTCACCAGGTCCAGCAGAGGTGCAGTTGGGGACCAGAGTCACCAGATCCACGTGAAGTCCAGGTGGGGACCAGAGTCACAAGATCCAGGTGAAGCCCAGGTGGGGACCAGAGTCACTAGGTCCAGAATAGGCCCAGGTGAGGACCAGAGCTATAAATACACGTGAGACCCCGGTGGGGATCAGAGGCAACAGGTCCATGTGAGGCCGGCTTGGGGACCATGGTCAACAGGTCTACTTGAGGCCCAGGTGTGGAACACAGTAAGCAGGTCCAGGTGAGTCCCCGGTTGCGACAAGTGTCACCACGTCCAGTTGAGGAGCAGGTGGGGACAAGGATCACAAGTTACAGGGGAGGCTCTTGAAAGAACCAGAGTCAACAGTTCGAGGTCTGGCGTAGGTGGCAACCAGGGTCAGCAGGTCCAAGTCAGGCCAAAGTGGGTTTCACAGTCACTAGGGCACGGTGAAACGCAGAGGGGGACCAGAGTGACCTGGACAGGGGACGTCCAGTTGTGGAACACAGTCACCGTGTCCCAATTTTGCCCATTTGAGGACCATGGTCAAAAGGGCCATGTGAGGCCCAGATGGGGACCGGAGTCCCCAAATCCAGGTTAATACCCAGGTGGGGACCAGAGTTACCAGATCCAGGGTAGTCTCAGGTGCAGACCAGAATCACCAGGTCCAGGTGAGGTGCAGGTGGCAACCACACTCACCAGGTCCCGGTGAGGCCCTGGTGGGGACCTGAGTCACGAGGTACATGAGAATCTAGAAACACTGCAGCCACCAGGTCCACATGATGTCTATGTGGGAACGAGAATCACCAGTGTCAGGTGAGGACCAGGTGGGGATCCGAATCACCATGTCCAGGTGAGTCCCTGGTGGGAACCAGTGACACCAGGTCTAGATGTGGCCCAGGTGAAGACCAGAGTTAATAGTTCCGGCTGGGTCACTGTTAGTGAACAGTGTAACCATATCCTGATGCTACCCTGGTGGGTACCAGAGACACCAGGTCCTGGTGAGGGTCAGGAGGGACCAGAGACATGAGGTCCAGGTGAGGTTCCATTGGGAACCACAGTCACCAGGTCTGGTGAGGCCATGCTTAGGATCAGAGTCACCAGTTAGAGGTGAGTCCCGGGTGGAGCCAGAGTCACCTGGGACAGAAGAGGCCAAATTCAGGACCACAGTTACAAGGATCAGGTCAGTCCCTGTGGGGAATAGAGTAACCATGTCCCGATGATGCCCAGGTAGAACCAGAGTCACCAGGACCAGATGAGGCGCAGGAGGGGAGCATATTCACTAGTTCCCAGTGAGGCCCAGTTGAGGACCAGAATGCCCAGGTCTAGTTGAGGCCTACAGGGGGTACCAGATTCACCTGGTCTAGGGGACATCCAGATGGGGATCAGAGTCACCATGTTAGGCTGAGGCCCAGAGGGTTCCAGAGTCATCTTGTCCAGGTGAGGCTCAGGTGTGGAACAGAGTATCCAGGTCATAATGGTCCACAGGTGAAGACCAGAGTCACCGATTCTGGGTGAGGACCACATAGCATCAGACTCACCAGTCCCAGGTGAGGCCAAGAAGGAGTCCACAGCAATCAGGTCCCGGTGGGGAACAAAGTCACCAGGACTGGGTGAGGCCCAGATGGGGACCAGATTCACCAGGTCTAGGTGATTCCCAGGTGGTGACCAGAGTTACCAGTTCCGGGTGAGGACCAGGTAAGGACAAGATTCACCAGTTCCAAGTGAGGCCCACGTGGGGACCTGTGTCACCGGTATGGGTGAGGCCCAGATGGCAACCCCACTCACCAGGTCCAGGGGAGGCCAACCTTCGGGCCATGCAGAGGAACCTTGTCCCGATAATGCCCAGGTAGGGACCAGAGTTACGAGTTGCAGGTGAGGCCCTAATGGGGACCGGAGTCACCAGGTAAATGTGAGTCTACAAGAACACCACAGTCACCAGGTCCAGGTGTGGTTCATGTGGGAACAAGAGTCACCAGGTCCAGGTGAGACCCAGGTGGGGACCACAGTCACCAGGTCCAGATTGAGGCCTAGGTGTGGGACCAGAGACATCAGGAGCAGTTGAGGCCAAAGTGTGGAGCAAAGTTATCATGTCCAGGTGAGGCCCAGGTGGGGAACAGAGTAACCATGTCCCATTGATGCCAGGTGGGAAAAGAGTCACAAGGTACAGTCGAGGCCTAAGTGAGGAGTAGATTCACCAGGTCCTATTGAGGCCCAGTTGAGGACGAGTGTCCACAGCTCTGGTGAGTCTCAGAGGGGGACCAGAGTCACCCGGTTTCTGGTGATATCCAGGTGGGGACCAGAGTCACCACGTCAGGATGAGTCCCAGAGGGGTCGAGAATCACTAGCTCCAGGTGAGGCCCGATGTGGAAACTGAGAAACCAGGTCCCATGATGCCCAAATGAGGACCTGAGTCACCAGGTCAGGTGAGATCCCTGTGGGAACCAGTCACCTCGTCCAGGTGAGGCCCAGGTGGGACTACAGTCACCAGGTCCAGGTGAGGCCCAGGTATATAAGAGAGTATCCAGGTCCCAATGATGCCCAGGTAAGGACCAGAATCAACAGGTCCAGGAGAGGCCCAAATATGGATCAGAGTCATTGTGTTCCAGGTGAGGCCAGATGGAGACCACAGGAACCAGGTCTAGGAGAGCCCCATATGGGAACCAGAGCCACCAGATCCAGGTGAGGTCCAGGTGGGACCACAGTCACAAGGTCTAGGTTGAGGCGCAGGTGGCGACAGGATTCACCAAGTACAGGTGAGGCCCAGGTGGCGACCAGTCACCACATCCAGGTGCGGACCAGCTAAGGACCAGATTCCCCAGGCTGAAGTGAAGCCCAAAGGGTGACCATAGTCACCAGGTAAGGGTGAGCCCCAGAGGGGGAACCAGAGTAACCAGTTTAGTTTGAGGCCCAGAATGGGACCAGAGGTCCCTGGTCAAAGTGAGGCCCAGGTGTGGAATAGAGTATCCAGGGTGAGGATCATTGGGTCCATCACACAATGATGCCTGGGTGAGGACCAGAGTAACTGGGGCCATGCAGGCCCAGATGGGGAACAGAATCATTAGGTCCTGGTGAGGCATACAATAAGACCACAGTCAGCAGTATCAGCTGAGCCCCTTGCGGGAACCAGAGCCACTCTATCCAGCTGAGTCCCAGGTCCAGGTGAGGCTCCCGTGAGGACCAGATTCATTAGGTCGAATTGAGGCATAGCTGGGGACAAGAGTCACCAGGTCTGGGTGCAGCCTAAGTTGGGCTAGATTCAGCAGTTCTGAGTTAGGTCAAAGTGGGCACGAGAGAGGCCAGTTCCAGGTGAGGCCAAACTGAGTACCAGAGTCACCAGATCCATGTGAGGTCCATGTTTGCAAGAAAGTCACCCAGGTCCGGGAGAGAGGTCCAGGTGGGGACCAGAGTCACCAGTTCCAGGTGAGGCCAAGAAGGAGTCCACAGAAATCAGGTCCAGGTGGGGAACAAATTCACCAGGACTGGGTGAGGCCTAGATGGGGACCAGATACACAAGGTCCAGGTGATATCCAGGGTGTGACCAGACTTACCAGTTCCGGGTGAGGACCAGGTAAGGACAAGATTTACCAGGTCCAAGTGAGGCCCACGTGGGGACCTGTGTCACCAGGCATGGGTGAGGCCCAGGTGGCAACCCCACTGACCAGGTCCAGGTGAGGCCAACCTGCAGGCCATGCAGAGGAACCATGTCCCGATGATGACCATGTAGGGACCAGACTTACCATGTCCAAGTGAGGCCAACCTGCAGGCCATGCAGTGGAACCATGTCCGATGATGCCCAGGTAGGGACCAGAGCCACCAGGTCCA
This sequence comes from Canis lupus familiaris, assembly GCF_011100685.1. Classification (NCBI taxonomy): domain Eukaryota; kingdom Metazoa; phylum Chordata; class Mammalia; order Carnivora; family Canidae; genus Canis; species Canis lupus. The sequence continues at coordinate 185,454 of NW_023330374.1, forward strand.
ACAGAGACCAGATGGTGCATATTCACTAGGTCCAAGTGAGGCCCAGTTGAGGACCAGAGTCACCACATCTGGTTGAGGCCTAGAAGGGTACCAGAATCACCTGGTCCAGGTGACATCCAGATGGGGACCAGAGTCATCAGGTCAGGGTGAGGCACAGAGAGTTTCCAGAGTCATCATGTCCAGGTGAGGCTCAGGTGTGGAAGAGAGTCACCAGGTCCCAATGATGCCCAGGTGAGGAACAGAGTCACCAGGTCTGGGTGACGCGCAGATAGGATCAGAGTCACCAGATCTTGTTGAGGCCTAGAGGGGTACCAGATTCACCAAGTCCAGGTGAGGCACAGGTGGTGACCAGAGTCCCCGTTCTGGGAAAGGACCAGGTAAAGACCAGATTCACCAGGTCCAAGAGGCCCACGTGGGGACCTGAGTCACCAGGCATGGGTGAGGCCCAGGTGGCAATAACACTCACCAGGTCCAGGTGAGGCCAACCTGCAGGCCATGCAGTGGAACGATATCCCAATGATGCCCAGGTAGGGAGAAGAGTTACCAGGTCCAGGTGAGGCCAACCTGCATGCCATGCAGTGGAAACAATATCCAGATGATGCCCAGGTAGAGACCAGACTTACCAGGTCCATGTGAGGCCAACCTGCAGGCCATGCAGTGGAACCATATCCCGATGATGCCCAGGTATGGACCAGAGTCCACCAGGTCCAAATGAGACCCAGATGGAGCATATTCACTAGGTACAGGTGAGTCCCCTTTGAAGACCAGAGGTCACCAGATCTGTTTGAGGCCTAGGGGGTACCAGAATCACCTTGTCCATGTGACATCCAGATGGGGACCAGAGTCACTAGGTCAGGGTGTGGCCCAGAGCGGTTCCAGAGTCATCATGTCCAGGTGAGGCTCAGGTGTGGTACAGAGTCACCAGGTACCAATGATGCCCAGGTGAGGACAAGAGTCACCCGGTCTGGGTGACGCACAGATAGGATCAGACTCAGCAGTCCAGGTGAGGCCAAGAAAGGGCACAGCAATCAGGTCCAGGTGGGGAACAAAATCACCAGGACTGGGTTAGGCCCAGATGGGGACCAGATTCACCAGGTCCAGGTGAGGCCCAGGTGGTGACAAGAGTCCCCGGGTCTAGGAGAGGACCGGGTAAGGACAAGATTCAACAGGTCCAAGAGGCCCACGTAGGGAGCTGAGTCACCAGGTATAGGTTAGGCCCAGGTGGCAACCCCAATCACCAGGTCCTGGTGAGACCAACCTGCAGGCCAGAGTCACCAGATCCACGTGAGTCCCTAGTGGGGACCGGATTCACCAGGTAAAATTGAGTCTACAAGAACGCAAGAGTCACCAGGTCCAGGCGTGGTTCATGTAGGAACGAGACCACCAGGTCCAGGTGAGACCCAGGTGGGGACCACAGTCACCAGGTACAGGTGTGACCAGGGGGGACCACAGTCACCAGGTCCAGATTGAGGCCTAGGTGGGGGGACCAGAGTCATCAGGACCAGTTGAGAACAAAGTGCAGAGCAAAGTTATCATGTCCAGGTGAGGCCCAGGTGGGGAACAGAGTAACCCATGTCCCATTGATGCCAAGTGGGAAAAGAGTCACAAGGTCCAGACGTGGCCTAACTGAGGATAGATTCACCAGTTCCTGTTGAGGGCCCAGATGAGGACCAGTGTCCCCCAGCTCCGTGGTGAGTCCCAGAGGGGAAACAGAGTCACCTGGTTCTGGTGATATCCAGGTGGTGACAAGAGTCAGCAGGTCAGGGTGAGGCCCAGAGCGGGACGAGAATCACTAGGTCCAGGTGAGGCCCCGATGTGGAAGTGAGAAACCAGGTCCCATGATGCCCCATATGAGGACCTGAGTCACCAGGTCCAGGTGAAGTCCCTGTGGGAACCAGTAACCTCGTCCAGGTGAGGCCCAGGTGGGACCACAGTCACCAGGTCCAGATGAGGCCCAGGTATATATGAGAGTATCCAGGTCCCACTGATGCCCAGGTAAGGACCAGAGTCAACAGGTGCAGGAGAGACCCCAAATATGGATCAGAGTCATTGTGTTCCAGGTGAGGCCAGATGGAGACCACAGGATCGAGTTACAGGAGAGCCCATATGGGAACCAGAGCCACCATATCCATGTGAGTTCCAGGTGGACCACAGTCACAAGGTCCAGGTGAAGCGCAGGTGGAAACAGGATTCACCGAGTCCAGGTGAGGCCCAGGTGGCGACCAGTCACCAGATCCAAGTGAGGACAATCTAAGGACCAGATTCACCAAGCCCAATGAAGCCCAAGGGGTGACCAGAGTCACCAGGTAAGGATGAGGCCCAGAGTGGGAACCAGAGTAAAAAGTTTAGTTTGAGGCCAAGAATGAGACGAGAGGTCCCTGGTCAGAGTGAGTTCCAGATGTGGAATAGAGTATCCAGGTCACAATGATGCCTGGGTGAGGACCATAGTCACTAGGGCCATGCAGGCCCAGATGGGGAAACAGAATACTTAGTTCCTGGTGAGGCATAGAATAAGACGACAGTCACCAGTATCAGGTGAGCCCCTTGTGTGAACAAGAGCCACTCTATGCAGCTGAGTCCCAGGTTCATGTGAGGCCCACGTGAGGACCAGATTCATCAGGTCGAATTGAGCTAGCTGGGGACAAGTGTCACCAGTTCTGGGTGCGGTCTAGTGGGGCATTATTCAGCAGTTCTGAGTTAGGTCAAAGTGGGGAAGAGAGACACCCAGTTCCAGGTAGGAGAAACTGACTACCAGAGTCCCCAGATCCAGGTGAGGTCCATGTTCAAAGAGATGTCACCAGGTCCAGGAGAGGTCCAGGTGGGGACCAGAGTCACCAGATCCAGGTGAAGTCCAGTTGGGGACCAGAGTCACCAGATCCAGGTGAAGCACAGGTTGAGTAAAGTCAATAGGTCCAGATGAGGCCCAGAGTTACCAGGTATATTGAGGCCCCGTGGGGATCAGAAGCAACAGGTCCATGTGAGGGCCGCTTGGGGACCATGTCAACAGTTCTACTTGAGGCCCAGGTGTGGAACACAGTAACCAGGTCCAGGAAGTCCCGGGGGTGACAAGATCACCACGTCCAGGTGAGGCCCACGAGGGGACCAGGATCACCAGGTACACGGGAGGTCCATTGAAAGAACCAAGTCACACTTCGAGTCAGTCGTAGCTGGCAACCAGGTTCACAGGTCCAAGTCAGCCAAAGTGGGTTCACAGTCACTAGGGCACGTGACACCCAGAGGGTCCAGAGTCACCTGGTCCAGGTGAGTTCATTTTGTGGAGCACAGTCACCGGGTCCCAATTTTGCCCAGTTTGAGGACCATGGTCAACAGGGCCAGAGGCCCAGATGGGGACCGGAGTCCCCAAGTCAAGGTGAACCCAGGTCGGAACACGTCACCGATCCGGGGTAGTCTCAGTGCAGATCAGAATCACCAGTCCAGGTGAGGTGCAGGTGGAAACCACACTCACCAGATCCCTGTGAGGCCCTGGTGGGGACCAAAGACACGAGGTACATGAGAACTAGAAACACTGCAGCCACCAGGTCCACATGATGTCCATGTGGGAACAAGAATCACCAGTTACAGGTGAGGACCAGGTTGCGATCCGACTCCCCATGTCCAGGTGAGACCAAGGTGGATACAAGTGTCACCATGTCCAGGTGTGGCCCAGGTGAAGACCAAATTAATAGTTCCCGCTGGTCACTGTTATTTAACAGAGTACCATATCCTGATGCTAACCAGGGTACCGAGACACCAGGTCCTGGTGAGGGCCAGTGGGACCAGAGTCACCATTCTGATTGAGGCCTAGAGGGGTACCAGAATCACCTGGTCCAGGTGACATCCAGATGGGGACCAGAGTCACCAGGTCAGGGTGAGGCCCAGAGAGGTCCACAGTAATCATCTGCAGGTGAGGCTCAGGTGTGGAACAGAGTCACCAGGTACCTATGATGCCCATGGAAGACAGAGTCACCAGATATGGGTGATGCGCAAATAGGATCAGAGTCACCAGATCTAGGTGAGGCGAAGAAAGTCCACAGAAAGCAGGTCCAGTGTGGTAACAAAGTCCCCAGGACTGGGTGAGGCCCAGATGGGGACCAGAATCACTAGTCCTGTTGAGGCATAGATAAGACCACAGTCAGCAGTATCATTTGAGCCCCTTACCGGAACCAGAGCCACTCTTCCAGCTGAGTCCAGGTCCCTGTGAGTCCCACGTGGACCGAGATTCATCAGGTCGAATTGAGGCATAGCTGGGGAAAAGAGTCACCAGGTCTGGGTGCGCCTAGGTGGGGCAAGATTCAGCAGTTCTGCATTAGGTCAAAGTGGGGACGAGAGCCACCAAGTCGAGGTGAGGCCAAACTGAGGACCAAGTCACCAGATGCACATGGTTCTATGTTGAAGGAGTCACCAGTACGAGAGGGTCCTGTGGTGGACCAGAGTCACCAGATCCAGGTGAAGTCCAGGTGGGGACCAGAGTCACTAGTCCAGATGAGGCCCAGGTGAGGATCAGAGTAACTAGGTTCAGATGAGGCCTAATTGAGGACCAGAGTTAACAGGTACACGTGAGGCCCCGGTGGGGATTAGAGGTAACAGGTCTATGTGAGGCCGGATTGGAGACCATGGTCAACATGTCTACTTGAGGCCCAGGTGTGGAACACAGTAAGCAATTCCATGTGAGTCCCCGGTGGTGACAAGTGTCACCACGTCCAGTTGAGGCCCAGGTGGGGACCAGTAGCCACCAGGTACAGGGAGGCCCTTGAAAGAACCAGAGTAAACATTCGAGGTCAGGCGCAGGTGTAAACCAATGTCAGCAGGTCCAAGTCAGGCCAAAGTGGGGTTCAGAGTCACTAGGGCACTGTCACAACCCAGAGACCAGAGTCACCTGTTCCATGAGATCCTTTGTGGAACATAGTCACCGGGTCCCAATTTTGCCCAGTTGAGGACCATGGTCAACAGGGCCAGTGAAGCCCAGATGGGGATCGAGTCCCCAAATCCAGGTGAAGCCCAGGTGGGGACCACAGTCACCAGATCCAGGTTAGTCTCAGTGGCAGACCAGAATCACCAGTCCAGGTGAGGTCTTGGTGGCAACAACACTCACCAGGTCCCGGTGAGGCCCTGGTGGGACCAGAGTCACAGGTACATGAGAAGCTAGAAACACTGCAGCCACCAGGTCCACATAATGTCCATGAGGGAAGGAGAACACAGTTACAGGTGAGGACCAGGCGGGGATCCGACTCACCATGTCCAGGTGAGACCCAGGTGGGAACCAGTGTCACCATGTCCAGGTGTGGCCCAGGTGAAGACCAGAGTTAAGAGTTCCGGCAGGGTCACTGTTAGTGAACACTGTAACCTATCCTGATCTACCCAGGTGGGTACCAAGACACCAGGTCCTGGTGACGCCCTTTGGGACGAGAGACATGAGGTCCAGGTGAGGTCCCGATGGGAACCACAGTCACCAGGTCAGGTGAGGCCATGCTTAGATCAGAGTCACCAGTTACAGGTGAGGCCCAGGTGGAGCCAGAGTCACCTGGTTCTGAAGAAAAAGTCAGGACCAGAGTTACAAGGATCAGGTCAGTCCCGTGGGGAATAGAGTACCATGTCCCGATGATACCCACGTAGAACCAGAGTCACCAGGTCCAGATGAGGCGCAGGTTTGGAGCATGTTCACTAGGTCCCGGTAGGCCCAGTTGATGAACAGGGTCACCAGTTCTAGTTGAGGCCTAGAGTGGTACCAGATTCACCTGGTCTAGGTGACATCCAGATGGGGACCAGAGTCACCCATGTCAGGCGAGACCCAGAGGGATCCATGGTCATCATGTCCAGGTGAGGTTGAGGTTTGGAACAAATTATCCAGGTCATAATGGTCCACAGGTGAGGACCAGAGTCACCAGATCTGGGTGAGGCCCAGTTAGGTTCAGAGTCACCATTTCCAGGTGAGGCCAAGAAGGAGTCCACAGCAATCAGGTCCAGGTGGGGAACAAAGTCCCAGGACTGGGTGAGACCCAGATGGGGACCAGATTCCAAGGTCCAGTTATCCCAGGTTTTGACCAGAGTTACCAGTTCGCGGTGGACCAGTTAAGGACGAGATTCACCAGGTCCAAGTGAGACCCACGTGGGTACCTGTGTCACAATGTATTGTGGAGGCCCAGATTACCACCCACTCACCAGGTCCAGGTGAGGCCAACCTGGAGGCCATGAAGAGGAACCATGTCCCGATGATGCCCAAGTAGGGAACAGAGTTACCAGGTCCAGGTGAAGACAACCTGCAGGCCATGCAGTGGAACCATGTCCCGATGATGCCCAGGTAGGGACAAGAGACACCAGGTCCCAATGAGGCCCAGATGGACCAAATTAACTAGGTCCAGGTGAGGCCCTGTTGAGGACAGAGTCACCAGATTTGGTTGATGCCTAGAGGGAACCAGAATCTCCTGGTCCAGGTACACCAGATGGGGACCAGAGTCACCAGGTAAGGGAGAGACCCAGAGGGGTTCCAGAGTCCATCATGTCCAGGTGAGGCTCAGGTGAGGAACGAGTCACCAGTGTACCAAGATGCCCAGGTGAGAACCAGAGTCACCAGATCTGGGTGAGGCCTATTTATGATCAGAGTCACAATTTCCAGGTGAGGCCAAAAGGAGTCCACAGCAATCAGGTCGAGGTGGGAACAAAGTCACCAGGCCTGGGAGAGGCCCAGATGGGGACCAGATTCACCAGGTCCAGGTGAGGCCCAGGTGGTAACCAGAGTCCCAGGTCTGGAGAGGAGCATGTAGGACCAGATTCACCAGGTCCAAGAGGCCTACGTCGGGACCTGAGTCACCAGGTATGGGTGACGCCCAGGTGGCGACCCCACTCACCAGGTCCAGGTGAGGCCAACGCAGGCCAGAGTCACCAGATCCAGGTGAGGCCCTAGTGGGCCCGGAGTCACCAGGTAAATGTGAGTCTACAAGAACACCACAGTCACCAGGTCCAGGTGTGGTTCATGTGGGAACAAGAGTCACCAGGTCCAGGTGAGACCCACGTGGGGACCACAGTCACCAGGTCCAGATTGAGGCCTAGGTGGTGGGACGGAGTCATCAGGACCAGGTGAGGCCAAAGTGTGGAGCAAAGTTATCATGTCCAGGTGAGGCCCAGGTGGGGAACAGAGTAACCATGTCCCATTGATGCCAGGTGGGAAAGAGTCACAAGTTCCAGACGAGGCCTATGTGAAAAGTAGATTCATCAGGTCCTGTTGAGGCCCAGTTGAGGACCAGTGTCCACGGCTCCGGTGAGTCTCAGAGGGGTACCAGAGTCACCCGTTCTGGTGATATCCACGTGGGGACCAGAGTCATCACGTCAGGGTAGACCCAGAGGGGGACAGAATCACTAGCTCCAGGTGAGGCCCGATGTGGAACTGAGTAACCAGGTCCCATGATGCCCATATGAGGATCTGAGTCACCAGGTCCAGGTGAGGTCCCTGTGGGAACCAGTCACCTCGTCCAGGTGAGGCCGAGGTGGGACCACAGTCACCAGGTCCAGGTGAGGCCCAGGTATAAGAGAGTATCGAGTCCCAATGATGTCCATAAGGTCCAGAGTCAACAGGTCCAGGAGAGGCCAAATACGGATCAGATTCATTGTGTTCCAGGTGAGGCCAGATGGAGACCACAAACCAGGCCAGGAGAGCCCCATATGTGAACCAGAGACACCAGATACAGTGAGGTCCAGGTGGGAATACAGTCACAAGGTCCAGGTGAGCGGCAGGTGCAACAGGATTCAGCAGTCCAGGTGAGGCCCAGGTGTGTGACCAGTCACAACATCCAGGTGCGGACCAGCTAAGGACCAGATTACCAAGCCCAATTGAAGCCCAGCAGTGACCCGAGTAACCGTAAGGGTAGAACCAGAGGGGAACCAGAGTAACCAGTTTAGTTTGAGGCCCAGAATGGGACCAGAGTCCCTGGTCAAACTGAGGCCCAGGTGTGGAATAGAGTATCCAGGGTGAGGATCATTGGGTCCATCACCCAATGATGCCTGGGTGAGACCAGAGTCACTAGGGCCATGTAGGCCCAGATGGGGAACAGAATCACTAGGTCCTGTTGAGGCATAGAATAAGACCACAGTCAGCAGTATCATTTGAGCCCTCTTACCGAACCAGAGCCACTCTATCCGCTGAGTCCCATGTCCATGTGAGACTCACTGGAGGACCAGATTCATCAGGTCGAATTGAGGCATAGCTGGGGACAAGAGTCACCAGGTCTGGGTGCGGCCTAGGTGGGCAAGATTCAGCAGTTCTGAGTTAGGTCAAAGTGGGGACGAGAGACACCAAGTTTTGTGAGGCCAAACTGAGGACCAGAGTCACCAGATCCACATGAGGTCCTATTTGGAAAGGAGTCACCAGGTCCAGGAGAGGTCCTGGGGTGGACCAGAGTCACCAGATCCAGGTGAAGTCCAGGTGGGGACCAGAGTCACTAGGTCCAGATGAGGCCAGGTGAGGACCAAGTTACCAGTCACGTGAGGCCCTGGTTGGGATCAGAGGCAACATGTCCATGTGAGGCCACTTTGTGGAACACAGTCTCCTGGTCCCAATTTTGCCCAGTTGAGGACAACCCCACTCACCAGGTCCAGGTGAGGCCAAACTGAGGACCAGAGTCCCAATGCAGGTCAGGTCCAGGTGGGGACCAGAGTCACAGATCCAGGTGAAGTCCAGGTGGGGACCAGAGTCATCAGATCCAGGTGAAGCCCAGGTGGGGACCAGAGTCACTAGTTCCAGATGAGAAGAGGTGAGGACCAAGTTGCCAGGTACACGTGAACACCGGTGGGGATCAGAGGCAACAGTCCATGTGAGGCGGCTTCGGAACGATGTTCAACAGGGTTCTATGCCCAGGTGTGGATCACAGTATGCAGGTCCAGGTGAGTCCCCGGTGTGACAAGGCTCACCACTTCCATTGAGCCCAGGTGGGCCAGGATCACCAGGTACAGGGGAGGCCTTGAAAGTACTAGAATCAACATTTCGAGGTCAGGCGCAGGTGGCAACCAGGGTCAGCAGGTCCAAGACAGGCCAAAGTGGGTTCACAGTCACTAGGGCACGGAGACCCAGAGGGGACCAGAGTCACCTGGTCAGGTGAGGTCCAGTTGTGGAACACAGTCACAGGGTCCCAATTTTGCCCAGTTGTGTGCCATGGTCAACAGGCCGAGTGAGGCACAGACTGGACCGAGTCCCCAAATCCAGGTGAAGCCCAGGTGGGTACCACATCACCATCCGGGTAGTCTCGTGGGCAGACGAGCATCCCAGGACCAGGTAGGTGCAGGTGGCAACCACACTCACCAGGTCCCGTGAGGCCCTGGTGGGGACCAGAGTCACGAGGTACATGAGGAGTAGAAACACTGCACCACCAGGTCCACATGATGTCCACGTGGGAACGAGAATCACCAGTTACACGTGAGGACCAGATGGGGATCCGACTCACCATGTTCAGGTGAGACCCAGGTGGAACCAGTGTCACCATGTCCAGGTGAGACCAGAGTTATAGGTCCGGCTGGAACACTGTTAGTGAACAGTGTAACCATATCCTGATCTACCCAGGTGGTACCAGAGCACAGGTCCTGGTGAGGCCCAGGTGGACACAGAGACATGATTCCAGGTGAGGTCCCATGAACCACAGTCACCAGTCAGGTGACCATGCTTAGGATCAGAGTCACCAGGTACGGTGAGGCCCAGGTGGGGCCAGAGTCACCTGGTACGAAGAGGCCAAAGTCAGGACCAGAGTTACCAGGATCAGGTCACTCCAGTGGGGAATAGAGTAACCATGTCCCGATGATGCCCAGGTAACCCAGAGTCACCAGGTCCAGATGAGGCGCAGTGGGGAGCATATTCACTAGGTCCCGGTGAGGCCCAGTTGAGGCCAGAGTCACCAGTCTAGTTGAGGCCTAGAGGGGTACAAATTTCACCTGGTCTAGGTGACATCCAGATGGGGACCAAGGTCACCATGTCAGTGAGGCCCAAGGGGATCCAGAGTCATCATGTCCATGTGAGGCTCAGGTGTGGACCAGAGTATCCAGGTGGTATTGTCTTCAGGTGAGGACTAGAATCACCAGATCTGGGTGAGGTCCAGTTAGGATCAGAGTCAGCAGTTCCAGGTGAGGCCAAGAAGGATTCCGCAGCAATCAGGTCCAGGTGGGCAACAAATTCACCAGGACTGGGTGAGGCCCAGTTGGGGACCAGATTCACCAGGTCCTGGTGACTTCCATGTGGTGACCAGACTTACCAGTTCCGGTGGAGGACCAGGTAAGGCCAAGATTCACAAGGTCCACGTGAGGCCCACGTGGGGACCTTGTCACCAGGTATGGGTGAGGCCCAGTTGGCACCCCCTCTCCCCAGGTCCAGGTGAGGCCAAAATGCAGGCCATGCAGAGGAACCATTTCACGATGAGTGCCTGGTTGGGACCAGAGTTACCAGATCCAGGTGAGGCCAACCTTCAGCCATGCAGTGGAAACATGTCCCGATGATGCCCAGGTAGTGACCAGAGTCACCAGATCCAAATGAGGCCCTAATGGAGCATATCACTAGTTCCAGGTGAGGCCCAGTTGAGGACCAGAGTCCCCAGATCTGGTTGAGGTCTAGAGGGGTACCAGAATCACCTGGTCCAGTGACATCCGATGGGAGCCAGAGTCACCAGGTCAGGGTGAGGCCAGAGATTTTCCAGAGTCATCAGGTCAAGGTGATTCTCAGGTGTGGACAGAGTCACCAGGTACCAACATGCCCAGGTGAGGACCAGAGTCACCAGGTCTGGGTGATGCGCAGATAGAATCAGTCAAAAGTTCCAGGGGAGGCCAAGAAAGAGTCCACACAATCAGGTCCAGGCGGGAATAAATCACCAGGACTGGGTGAGACCCGATGGACCAGATTCACCAGTACAGGTGAGTCCCAGGTGGTGACCAGATTCCCCGGGTCCGGGAGACGACCAGTAGGACCAGAATCACCAGGTCCAAGAGGCCCACGGAGGACCTGAGTCACCAGGTATGGGTAGGCCCAGGTGGCCACCCCAGTCCCCAGTTCCAGTGTGAGGCCAACCTGCAGGCCAGAGTCTCCAGATCCAGGTGAGGCCCTAGTGGGGGCCAGAGTCACCAGGTAAATGTGAGTCTCCAAGAACACCACAGTCACCAGGTCCTGGTGTGGTTCATGTGGGAACGAGAGTCACCAGGTCCAGGTGAGACCCAGGTGGGGACAGGGTCACCAGGTCCAAATTGAGGCCTAGGTGGGGGGACCAGTGTCATCAGGACAAGTTGATGCCAAAGTGTGGAAAAGTTATCATGTCCAGGTTAGGCCCAGGTGGGGAACAGAGTAACCATTTCCCATTGATGCCAGGTGGGAAAAGAGTCACAGGTCCGACAGGCCTAAGTGAGGAGTAGATTCACCAGGTCCTGTTGAGGAGCAGTTGAGGACCAGTGTCCCCAACTCCGGGTGGAGTCTCAAGGGGGACCAATCACCCCTTTCTGGTGATATCTAGCTGGGACCAGAGTCACCACGTCAGGGTGAGGCCCAGAGGGATGAGAATCACTAGGTCCAGGTGAGGCCCCGATGTGGAACTCAAAACCAGGTCCCATAATGCCCATATGATGACCTGAGTCACCAGGTCCAGGTGAGGTCCCTGTTGGAACCATTCAACTCGTCCAGGTGAGGCCCAGGTGGACCACAGTCACCAGGTCCAGTGTGAGGCCCAGGTATATAAAGTATCCAGGTCCCAATGATGCCCAGGTAAGGACCAGAGTCAACAGGTCCAGGAGAGGCCCAAATATGGATCAAGTCATTGTGTTCCAGGTGAGTCCAGATGGAGACCACAGGAACCAGGTCCAGAGCCCCTATGGGAACCAGAGCCACCAGATCCAGTGAGTTCCAGGTGCGACCACAGTCACAAGGTCCAGGTGACACACATTGGCAACAAATTCACCATGTCCAGGTGAGGCCCATGTTGGAAAGAGAGTCACCAGGTCCAGGAGAGATCCAGGTGAGGACCAGAGTCCTAGATCCAGGTGATGGGCAGGTGGGGACCAGAGTCACCAGATCCAGGTGAAGCCCAGTGGGGACCAGAGTCACTAGGTCCAGATGAGCCCAGTGAGGACCAAGTTACCAGGTAACGTTTGGCCCCAGTGGGGATCGGCACGTCCGTAGGCGACGTTGGGGCGCCGCTTGGGGACCATGTCCAGGTCTACTTAGCCCGTGTGGAACACATTAAGCAGGTCCAGGTGAGTCCCCGTAGTGACCAGAGTCACCACGTCCAGGTGAGTCCAGGTGGGACGCAGGATCACCAGGTACAGGGAGGCCCTTGAAAGAACCAGAGTCAATATTTGGAGGTCGAGCAGTTGACCCAGTGTCCGCGGGGCCAAGTCAGGCCAAAGTGGGTTCACAGTCACTAGGGCACGGTGAGACCCGAGGGGGACCACACCTGGTCCAGGTGACTTCCAGTTGTGGAACACAGTTACGGTCCCAATTTTGCCCAGTTGTGTACCATGTCAACAGGGCCAGGTGAGGCCCAGATGGGGACCAAGTCCCCAAATCCAAGTGAAGCCCGGTGGGGACCACAGTCACCAGATCCAGGGTAGTCTCAGGTGCAGACCAGAATCACCAGGTCCAGGTGAGGTGCAGGTGGCACACACACCAGTGCCCGGTGAGGCCCTGGTGGGGACCAGAGTCACGAGGTACATGAAAAGCTAGAACACCTGCAGCAACCAGGTCCACATGATGTCCTGAGGAAGGAGATCACCAGTTACAGGTGAGGACAGGCGGGGATCCGACTCACCATGTCCAGTGAGACCCGGTGGAACCATTGTCACCATGTCCAGGTGAAGACCGAGTTAATAGTTCCGGCAGGGTCACTGTTAGTGAACACTGTAACCATATCCTGATGCTACCCAGTTGGGTACTAGAGACCAGGTCCTGGTGAGGCCGCTGTGGGACCAGAGACATGAGGCTCAAGTGAGGTCCCGATGAGAACCACAGTCACCAGGTCAGTGAGGCCATGCTTAGGATCAGATACACCAGTTACAGGTGAGGCCCAGGTGGAGCCAGAGTCACCTGGTAAGAAAGGCCAAGAGAGGACCGGATTTACCAGAATCAGGTCAGTCCCGTGGGGAATAGAGTAAGCATGTCCATGATCCAGGTAGAACCAAGTCACCAGGTCCAGAGGAGGCGCAGGGGGGAGCATATTAACGAGGTCCCTTTGAGGCCCAGTTGAGGACCAGAGTCACCAGGTCTAGTTGAGGCCTAGAGGGGTACCAGATTCACCTGGTCTAGGTGACATACAGATGGGGACCAGAGTCTCCAGGTCAGGTGAGGCCCAGAGAGGTTCCAGAGTCATCATGTCCAGGTGAGGCTCAGTGTGGACAAGTCACCAGGTACCAGTGATGCCCAGGTGAGGACCAGAGTCACCAGGTCTGGGTGACGAGCAGATAGAATCAGAGTCACCAGTTCCAGGTGAGGCCAAGAGGAGTCCACAGCAATCAGGTCCAGGTGGGGAACAAAGTCACCAGGACTCGGTGAGGCCCAGATAGGGACCAGATTCACCAGGTCCAGGTGAGGCCCAGGTGGTGACCAAGTTACCAGTTCCACTGGGGACCAGGTAAGGACGAGATTCACCAGGTCAAGTGAGGCCCAAGTGGGGACTATGTCTCCAGGTATGGGTGAGGCCCGGGAATCCCCTCACCAGGTCCAGGTGAGGCCAACGTGTAGGCCATGCAGAGGAACCAGTCCCAATATGCCCACGTAGGGACCAGACTTACCAGGTCCAGGTGAGGCCAACCTGCAGGCCATGCAATGGAACGATGTCCCAATATGCCCAGGTAGGGAACAGAGTCACCCAGTCCGAATGAGCACAGATGGGGCATATTCACTAGTACATACATAGTCTAGTGAGGCCCAGTTGAGGACCAGAGTCACCAGATCTGGTTGAGGACTAGAGGGGTACCAGAATCACCTGGTCAAGGTGATCCAGATTGGGACCAGTGTCTCCTACAGGGTGAGGCCCAGAGAGTTCCTCCAGAGTCATATGTCAGGTGAGGCTCAGGTGTGGAACAGAGTCACCAGGTACCAATGATGCCCAGGTGAGGACCAGAGTCACCAGGTCTGGGTACGAGCGATAGAATCACAGTCACCTTTCCGTGAGGGCGCAAAGGAGTCCACAGCAATCAGTCCAGGTGGGGAACAAAGTCACCAGGACTCGGTGAGGCCCAGATAGGGACCAGATTCACCAGTGCCAGTGAGGTCCAGTGGCCCCCGGGTCTGGAGAGGACCAGGTAAGGTCCAGATTCACCAGGTCCAAGAGCCCATTTGGGGACCTGATCACCAGGTGTGGGTGAGGCCCTGGTGGCAAACCCTACTCACCAGGTCCTTGAGGCCAACCTGCAGGCCAGAGTCACCAGATCCAGGTGAGGCCCTAGTGGGGACCGGAGTCACCAGGTAAATGTGAATCTACAAACACCACAGTCACCAGGTCCAGGTGTGGTTCATGTGGGAACGAGAGTCACCAGTTCCAGGTGTAGACCCAGGTGGGAACCACAGTCATCAAGTCCAGATTGAGGCCTAGGTGGAGGACCAGAGTCATCAGGACCAGTTGAGGACAAAGAATGGAGCAAAGTTATCATGTCCAGGTGAGGCCCAGGTGGGGAACAGAGAACGATTCCCATTGATGCCAGGTGGGAAAAGAGTCACAAGGTCCAGACGAGGCCTAAGTGAGGAGTAGATTCACAAGTCCTTTGAGGCCCAGTTGAGGACCAGTGTCTCCAGCCCGAAGAGTACCAAGGGGGACAGAGTCACTCGGTTCTGGTGATTCCACGTGGGGAACAAGTCACCACGTCAGGGTGAGGGCAAGAGGGGGACGAGACATCTAGCTCCAGGTGAGGCCCAATGTGGAACTGTGAAACCAGGTCCCACGATGTCAATATGAAGACCTGAGTCACCAGGTCCCGGTGAGGTCCCTGTGGGAACCAGTCACCTCATCCGGGTGAGGCCCAGGTGGGACCACAGCCACAAGGTCCAGGTGAGGCCTAGGTATATAAAGGTATCCAGGTCCCAATGATGCCCAGGTAAGGACCAGAGTCAACAGGTCCAGGAGAGTCCCAAATATGGATCAGAGTCATTTGTTCCAGGTGGGCCAGATGGAACCACAGGAACCAGTGGCAGAGAGTCCCATATGGGAACCAGAGCCACCAGATCCGGTGAGGTCCAGGTGGGACCACAGTCAAAAGGTCCAGGTGAGCGCAGGTGGAAACAGGATTCACCGGTCCAGGTGAGGCCCAGGTGGTGACCAGTCACCAATCCAAGTGAGGACAATCTAAGGACTAGATTAACCAGGCCCAAATGAATCCCATGGGGTGACCAGAGTCACCAGGTAAGGGTAGGCCCCGAGGGGGAACCAGAGTAACCAGTTTAGTTTGTGGCCCAAATGGGTCCAGAGTGTCCCTGGTCGAGTGAGGCCCGAGTGTGGAATAGAGTATCCAGGTCCCAATGATGCCTGGGTGAGGACCAGAGTCACTAGGGCATGTAGGCCCAGATGGGGAACAGAATCACTAGGTCCTGGTGAGGCATAGAATAAGACCACAGTCAGCAGTATCATTTGAGCCCCTTACTGGAACCAGAGCCACTCTGTCCAGCTGAGTCCCAGGTCCATGTGAGGCTCACTTGAGGACCGATTCATCCGGTCGAATTGAGGCATTGCTGGTACAAGAGTCACCAGTCTGGTGCACCTAGGTGGGCAAGATTCAGCAGTTCTGAGTTAGGTCAAAGTGGGGACGAGAGACCCAGGTCCTGGTGAGGCCAACTGAGGACCAGAGTCACCAGATCCCGGTGAGGTCCATGTTGGAAAGAGAGTCACCAGGTCCAGGAGAGGTCCAGGTGGGGACCAGAGTCACCAGATCCAGGTGAAGTCCAGTGGGTACCAGAGTCACAAGACCCAGGTGAAGCCAAGGTGGGGACCAGTCAGTCAGGTCCAGATGAGACCCAGGTGAGGACCAGTGTTACCAGGTACACGTGAGGCCCCGTGGGGATCAGAGGCAACATTCCATGTGAGGGCGAGAAGAGTCCACAGCAATCAGGTCCACGTGTGGAACGAAGTCACCAGGACTGGTTGAGGCCCAGATAGGGACCAGATTCACCAGGTCCAGGTGAGCCCAGTGGTGACCAGATCCCTGGTCTGGGAGAGACCAGGTAAGGACCAGATTACCAGGTCCAAGATACACAAGTGGAGACCTGATTCACCAGTATAGTTAGGCCCAGGTGGCAACCACACTCCACCAGGTCCAGGTGAGGCCAACCTGGGCAGCCAGAGTCACCAGATCCAGGTAGGCCCTAGTGGGGACCGGAGTCACCAGGTAAATGTGAGTCTACAAGAACCCACATTCACCAGGTCCAGGTTGTTTTCATGTGGGCGAGAGTCCCCCAGGTCCAGTGAGACCCAGTTGGGGCCTCAGTCACCAGGTCCTGATTGAGGTCTAGGTGGCGGGACAGAGTAATCAGTCACGCAGTTGAGCCAAGAGTGTAGCAAAGTTATCATGTCGGTGTAGGCCCAGGTGGGAACAGTGTAACATGCCCATTTATGCCAGGTGGGAAAAGAGTCACAGGTCCAGACGAGGCCTGAGTGAGGAGTAGATTCACCAGGAACGTTTGAGGCCCAGTTAGACCAGTGTCCCAGCTCCGGGTGAGTCGCAGAGGGGACCAGAGTCACGCGTTTTGGTGATATCCAGGTGGGGACCAGGGTCACCACTGTCAGGGTGAGGCCCAGAGGGACGAGAATCACTAGGTCCAAGTGAGGCCCCAGTGGGAACTGAGAATCCAGGTCCCATGATGCCCATATGAGGACCTGAGTCACCAGGTCCAGGTGAGGTCGCCTGTGAACCATCACCTCGTCCAGGTGGGCCCAGGTGGGGACCAGGATCACCAGGTCCAGGGTAGGGCCTTGAAAGAACCAGAGTCAACAGTTCGAGGTCAGGCGCAGGCGGCAAACAGGGTCAGCAGGTCCAAGTCAGGCCAAAGTGGGTTCACAGTCACTAGGGCAGCGTTACACCACAGAAGGGGACCAAGTCACCTGGTCCAGGTGAGGTCCACTTGTGGAACACAGTCACTGAGTCCCAATTTTGCCCAGTTAGGACCATAGTCAACAGGCCAGGTGAAGCCCAGATGGGGACCGGAGTACCCAAATCCAGGTGAAGCCCAGGTGGGGACCACAGTCACCAGATCCAGGTAGTCTCAGGTGCAGACCAAATCACCAGGTCAGGTGAAGGTGCAGGTGCAACCACACTCACCAGGTCCCGGTGAGGCCCTGGGGGGGATCAGAGTCACGAAGTACATGAAGCTAGAAACGCAGCCGGCCACCAGTCCCATTATGTCCATGTCCGGAACGAGAATCACAATCCTCAACACTGTTAAAGGTTAGGACTCAGGCTGAATCCGACTCACCTTGCTCCAGTGATACCCGGTCTCACCTGGACAGGTGAGTCGGATTCCGGCCTGGTCCTCACCTACAGTGGATTCTCGTTCCGACATGGACATCATGTGACCTGGTGGCTGCAGTGTTTCTAGCTTCTCATGTACTCGTGACCTGGTCCCCACCAGGGCCTCACGGGACCTGGTGAGTGTGGTTGCCACCTGCACCTCACCTGGACCTGGTGATTCTGTCTGCACCTGAGACTACCCTGGATCTGGTACTGTGGTCCCCACCTGGGCTTCACCTGGATTTACTCCGGTCCCCTCTGGGCTCACCTGGCCCTGTTGACATGGTCCTCAACTGGGCAAAATTGGGACTCGGTGACTGTGTTCCCAAGTGGACCTCACCTGGACCAGGTGACTCTGGTCCCCTCTGGGTGTCACCGTGCCCTAGTGACTGTGAACCCACTTTGGCCTGACTTGGACCTGCTGACCCTGTTGCCCCTGCGCCTGACCTCGAACTGTTGACTCTGGTTCTTTCAAGCCCTACCCGGACCTGGTTATCCTGGTCCCCACCTGGGCCTCCCTGGACGTGGTGATCAGGTCCTCATAAGGGCATCATGGGACCTGGTTTCTCAGTTCCACATAGGCGCCTCACCTGGACCTAGTGATTCACCTTCCCCTCTGGGCCTCACCCTGACTTGGTGACTCTGGTCCCCAGCTGGATATCACCAGAAACGGGTGACTCTGTTCCCCTCTGGGACTCACCCAGAGCTGGGGACATCGGTCTTCAACTGCGCCTGAACAGGACCTGGTGAATCTACTCCTCACTTAGGCCTCGTCTGGACCTTTTAACTCTTTTACCACCTGGCATCAATGGGACATGGTTACTCTGTTCCCCACCTGGGTCTCACCTGGACATGATAACTTTACTCCGCACTTTGGACTCAACTGGTCCTGATGACTCTGGCTCACCACCTAGGCCTCAATCTGGACCTGGGGACTGTGGTCCCCACCTGGTCTCACCTGGACCTGGTGACTCTCGTTCCCACATGAATCACACTTGGACCTGGTGACTGTGCTGTTCTTGTAGACTCACTTTTACCTTGTGTCTCCGGTCCCCACTAAGGTCTCACCTGTATCTGGTGACTCTGGCCTGCATGTTGGCCTCACCTCGACCTGGTGAGTGGGGTTGCCACCTGGGCCTCACACATACCTGGTGACTCAAGTCCCCACAGGGTCCTCTTGGACCTGGTGAATCTTCTCCTTACCTGGTCCTCCCCCAGACCCGGGGACTCTGGTCACCACCTGGGCCTCACCTGGACCTGATGAATCTGGTCCCCATCTGGGCCTCACTCAGTCCTGGTGACTTTGTTCCCCACCTGGACCTGATTGCTCTGGACTCTTTCCTGGCCTCACCGGGAACTGGTGACTCTGAACCTCTCTGCGCGTCACCCAGATCTGGTACTCTGGTCCTCATCTGGGCATCATTGGTACCTGGGGACTCTGTTCCTCACCTGAGCCTCACCTGGACATGATGACTCTGGAACCTCTCTGGGCCTCTACCTGACCGGGTGACTCTAGTCCCTACCTGAGCATCATCGGGATATGGTTCCACTGCATGGCCTGCAGGTTGGCCTCACCTGGATGTGGTAACTCTCGTCCTTACCTGGGTATCATCGGGACTTGCTTCCTCTGCATGGCCTGCAGATTGGCCTCACCTGGACCTGGGGAGTGCCTTGCCACGTGGCCTCACCAATACCTGGTGACTCAGGTCCCCACGTGGGCCTCATTTGGACCTGTTTAATCTGGTCCTTACGTGGTCGTCACCCGGAACCGGTAAGTCTATTCGCCACCTGGGAATAAACTGGACCTTGTGAATCTGGTCCCCATCTGGGCCTCACCCATTCCTGGTGACTTTGTTCCCCACCTGGACCTGATTGCTGTGGACTCCTTGTCCTCACCTGGAACTGGTGACTCTGATCCTAACTGGGCCTCACCCAGATATGGTGACTCTGGTCCTCACCTGTGGACCATTATGACCTGGATACTCTGTTCCACACCTGAGCCTCACCTGGACATAATGACTCTGGATCCCCTCTGGGCCTCACCCTGACATGGTGACTCTGATCCCCATCTGGATGGTCCCAGACCAGGTGAATCTGGTACCCCTCTAGGCCTCAACTAGACCTGGTGACTCTGGTCCTCAACTGGGCCTCACCAGGACCTAGTGAATATGCTCTCCACCTGCGCCTCGTCTGACCTGGTCACTCTGGTTCTACCTGGGCATCATTGGGACATGGTTACTCTATTGACCACTGGGACTGACCTGATTCCGGTAACTCTGGTCCTGACTTTGGCCTCTTCTGTACCAGGTGACTCTGGCTCCACCTGGGCCTCACCTGTAACTGGTGTCTCTGATCCTAAGCATGGCCTCACCTGACCTGGTGACTGGTTCCAATCAGGACCTCAGCTGGACCTCATGTCTCTGGTCCCACCTGGGCCTCACCAGGACCTGTGTCTCTGGTACCCATCTGGGTAGCATCAGGATACGGTTACACTGTTCTTTAACAGTGACACACCCGGACCTATTAACTCTGGTCTTCACCTGGGCCACACCTGGACATGGTGACACTGGTTCCCACTTGGGTCTCACCTGGACATGGTGAGTCGGATTCCGGCCTGGTCCTCACCTCTAACAAGTGATTCTCGTTCCGACATGGACATCATGTGGACCTGGTGGCTGCAGTGTTTCTAGCTTCTCATGTACCTCGTGACGCTGGTCCCCACTAGGGCCTCACCGGGACCTGGTGAGTGTGGTTGCCACCTGCAACTCACCTGGACCTGGTGATTCTGGTCTGCACCTGAGACTACCCTGGATCTGGTGACTGTGGTCCCCACCTGGGCTTCACCTGGATTTGGGTACTCCGGTCCCCATCTGGGCTTCACCTGGCCCTGTTGACTATGGTCCTCAACTGGGCAAAATTGGGACTCAGTGACTGTGTTCCACAAGTGGACCTCACCTGGACCAGGTGACTCTGGTCCCCTTCTGGGTGTAACCGTGCCCTAGTGACTGTGAAACCCACTTTGGCCTGACTTGGACCTGCTGACCCTGTTTGCCGCCTGCGCCTGACCTCGAACTGTTGACTCTGGTTCTTTCAAGGCCCTACCCTGGACCTGGTGATCCTGGTCCCCACCTGGGCCTCACCTGGACGAGGTGACTGGTTCCCACAGGGACCTCACCTGGACCTGGTGACTCAGGTCCTCATATGGGCATCATGGGACCTGGATTCTCAGTTCCACATCGGGGCCTCACCTAGACCTAGTGATTCTCGTCCCCCTCTGGGCCTCACCCTGACGTGGTGACCCTGGTCCCCACCTGGATATCACCAAAACCGCGTGACTCTGGTCCCCCTCTGCGACTCACCCGGAGCTGGGGACACTGGTCCTCAACTGGGCCTCAACAGTTCCTGGTGAATCTACTCCTCACTCAGGCCTCGTCTGGACCTGTGACTCTTTTCCCACCTGGCATAAATGGGGCATGGTTACACTGTTCCCCACCTGGGCCTCACCTGGACATGATAACTTTGCTACACTCTTTGGCCTCAACTGGTACTGATTACTCTGGTCCCGCCACCTAGACCTCAATCAGGACCTGGTGACTGAGGTCCCCAACTGGGTCTCACCTGGACCTGGTGACTCTCGTTCCCACATGAAACACACCTGGACCTGGTGAATGTGGTGTTCTTGTAGACTCACATTTACCTGGTGACTCCGGTCCCCACTAGGGCCTCACCTGGATCTGGTGACTCTGGCCTGCAGGTTGGCCTCACCTGGACCTGGTGAGTGTGGTTGCCACCTGGGCCTAACCTATACCTGGTGAATCAGGTCTCCACTTGTGTATCTTGGACCTGGTGAATCTGGTCCTTACCTGGTCCTCTCCCAGACCCAGGGAATCTGGTCACCACCTGGGCCTCACCTGGACCTGGTGAATCTGGTCCCTATCTGGGCCTCAACCAGTCCTGGTGACTTCGTTCCACACGTGGACCTGATTGCTGTGGACTCTTTCTCGGCCTCACATGGACCTGTTGCCTCTGATCCCAACCGGGGCCTCACGTGTACCTGGTAACACTGGTCCTCACCTGGGTCTCATCTGGACCTAGTGACTCTGGTCCCCACCTTGGCTTCACCTGGGTCTTGTGACTCTGGTACCCACCTGGACTTCACCTGGATCTGGTGACTCTGGTCCCCACCTGGACCTCTCCTGGACCTGGTGACTCTCTTTCCAACATGGACCTCACCGGGATCTGGTGACTCTGGTCCTCAGTTTGGCCTCACCAGGACCTGGCGTCTCTCGTCCCCACTTTGACCTAACTCAGAACTGCTGAATCTTGCTCCACCTAGGCTGCACCCAGACCTGGTGACTCTTGTACCCAGCAATGCCTCAATTCGACCGGATGAATCTGGTCCTCAAGTGAGCCTCACATGGACCTGGGACTCAGCTGGACAGAGTGGCTCTGGTTCCAGTAAGGGGCTCAAATGATACTGCTGACTGTGGTCTTATTCTATGCCTCACCAGGACCTAGTGATTCTGTTCCCCATCTGGGCCTACATGGCCCTAGTGACTCTGGTCCTCACCCAGGCATCATTGGGACCTGGATACTCTATTCCACACCTGGGCCTCACTCTGACCAGGGACCTCTGGACCCATTCTGGGCCACAAACTAAACTGGTTACTCTGGTTCCCCCTCGGGGCCTCACCCTTACCTGGTGACTCTGGTCACCCCATGGGATTCATTTGGGCCTGGTTAATCTAGTCCTTAGATTGTCCTCACTTGGATCTGGTGACTGGTCACCACCTGGGCCTCACCTGGACTCGGTGAATCCTGTTTCCACCTGCGCTTCACCTGGACCTTTTGACTGTGGTCCCACCTGGACCTCACCTGGATCTGGTGGCTCTGGTTCCCATATGGGACTCTCTTGCACCTGGTTCCTGTGGTCTCCATCTGGCCTCACCTGGAACACAATGACTCTGATCCATATTTGGGACTCTCCTGGACCTGTTGACTCTGGTCCTTACCTGGGCATCATTGGGACCTGGATACTCTCTTATATACCTGGGCCTCACCTGGACCTTGTGGCTGTGGTCCCACCTGGGCCTCACCAGGATGAGGTGACTGGTTCCCACAGGGACCTCACCGGGACCTGGTGACTCAGGTCTTCATATTGACATCGTGGGACCTGGTTTCACAGTTCCACATTGGGGCCTCACCTGGAGCTAGTGATTCTCGTCCCCCTCTGGCCCTCACCCTGACGTGGTGACTCTGTTCCCCACGTGGATATCACCAGAACCGAGTGACTCTGGTCCCCCTCTGGTACTCTTCCGGAGCTGGAGACACTGGTCCTCAACTGGGCCTCAAAAGGACCTTGTGAATCTACTCCTCACTTAGGCCTCGTCTGGACCTTGTGACTCTTTTCCCACCTGGCATCAATGGGACATGGTTACTCTGTTCCCCACCTGGGCCTCACCTGGACATGATAACTTTGCTCCATTCTTTGTCCTCAACTGGTCCTGATGACTCTGGTCCTCCACCTAGGCCTCAATCTGGACTTGATGACTGTGGTTCCCACCTGGGTCTACCTGGACCTGGTGACTCTCGTTCCCACATGAACCACACCTGGACCTGGTGACTGTGGTGTTCTTGTAGATTCACATTTACCTGGTGACTCCGGTCCCCACTAGGGCCTCACCTGGATCTGGTGACTCTGGCCTGCAGGTTGGCCTCACCTGGACCTGGTGAGTAGGGTTTGCCACCAGGGCCTCACCCACACCTGGTGACTCAGGTCCCCAAATGGGCCTCTTGGACCTGGTGAATCTGGACCTTACCTGGTCCTCTCCCAGACCCGGGGACCACCTGGACCTCACCTGGACCTGGTGAATCTGGTCCCTATCTGGGCCTCACCGAGTCCTGGTGACTTTGTTCCCCACCTGGACCTGATTGCTGTGGACTCCTTCTTGGCCTCACCTGGAACTGGTGACTCTGATTCTATCCGCTCGTCACCCAGACCTGGTGACTCTGGTCCTCACCTGGGCATCATTGGTACCTGGTGACTCTGTTCCACACCTGAGCCTCACCTGGACATATTGACTCTGGAACCTCTCTGGGCCTCACCCTGACCTGGAGACACTGGTCCCAATCTGGATATCACCTTGACCAGGTGATTCTGGTACCCCTCTAGTCCTCAACCAGATCTGGTGACTCTGGTCCTCAACTGGGCCTCACCTAGACCTAGTGAATATGCTCCATCTGGGCCTCATTCGGACCTGCTGACTCTGTTCCCTACCTGGGCATCATTGGGACATCGTTCCATTGCATGGCCTGCAGGTTGGCCTCACCTGGACCTGGTAAGTCTGGTCCCTACGTGGGCATATTGGGACATGGTTCCTCTGCATGGCCTACACGTTGGCCTCACCTGGACCTGGTGAGTGGGATTTCCACCTGGGCCTCACCCATACCTGGAGACATAGTCCCCACTTGGGCCTCACTTGACCTGGTGAATCTCGTCCTTACCTGGTCCCCAGCTGGAACTGGTAACTCTGGTCACCACCTGGGCCTCACCTGGACCTGGTGAATCTGGTCCCTATCTGGGCCTCACCGAGTCCTGGTGACTTTGTTCCCCACCTGGACCTGATTGCTGTGGACTCCTTCTTGGCCTCACCTGGAACTGGTGACTCTGATTCTATCTGCTCGTCACCCAGACCTGGTGACTCTGGTCCTCACCTGGGCATCACTGGTACCTGGTGACTCTGTCCACACCTGAGCCTCACCTGGACATGATGACTCTGGAACCTCTCTGGGCCTCACCCTGACCTGGAGACTCTGGTCCCCATCTGTATGTCACCTAGACCAGGTGAATCTGGTACCCCTCTAGGCCTCAACTAGACCTGGTGACTCTGGTCCTCAACTGGGCCTCAAAGGGACCTCGTTAATATGCTCCCCACCTGCGCCTCCTCTGGACCTGGTGACTCTGGTTCTACCTGGGCATCATCGGGACATGCTTACTCTATTCCCCACTGGGACTGACCTGATTCTGGTAAATCTGGTCCTCTCTTTGGCCTCTTCTGTACCAGGTGACTCTGGCTCCACCTGGGCCTCACCTGTAACTGGTGTATCTGATCCTAAGCATGGCCTCAACTGACCTGGTGACTGTGGTTCTCATCGGGACCTCACTTGGACCTCATGTCTCTGGTCCCACCTGGGCCTCACCAGGACCTGGTGTCTCTAGTACCCAACTGGGTAGCATCAGGATATGGTTACAGTGTTCACTAACAGTGACCCTGCCGGAACTATTAACTCTGGTCTTCACCTGGACATGGTGACACTGGTTCCCACCTGGGTCTCACCTGGACATGGTGAGTCGGATCCCCGCCCTGTCCTCACCTGTAACTGGTGATTCTCCTTCCCTCATGGACATCATGTGGACCTGGTTGCTGCAGTGTTTCTAGCTTTTCATGTACCTCGTGACTCTGGTCCCCACCAGGGCCTCACCGGGACCTGGTGTGTGTTGCCACCTGCACCTCACCTGGACCTGGTGATTCTGGTCTGCACCTGAGACTACCCTGGATCTGGTGACTGTGGTCCCCACCGGGGCTTCACTTGGATTTGGGGACTCTGGTCCCCATCTGGGCCTCACCTGGCCCTGTTGACCATGGTACACAACTGGGCAAAATTGGGACCCGGTAACTGTGTTCCACAACTGGACGTCACCTGGACCAGGTGACTCTGGTCCCCCTCGGGGTCTCACCGTGCCCTAGTGACTGTGAACCCCACTTTGGCCTGACTTGGCCCTGCGGACACTGGTTGCAACCTGCTCCTGACCTCCAAATATTGACTCTGGTTCTTTCAAGGGCCTCCCCTGTACCTGGTGATCCTGGTCCCCACCTGCGACTCACCTGGACGTGGTGACTCTGGTCACTACCGGGGACTCACCTGGACCTGCTTAATGTGTTCCACACCTGGGCCTCAAGTAGACCTGTTGACCATGGTCCCCAAGGCGGCCTCACATGGACCTGTTGCCTCCGATCCCCACTGGGGCCAAACGTTACCTGGTAACTCTGGTCCTCACCTGGGCCTCATCTGGACCTAGTGACTCTGGTCCCCACCTGGGCTTCACCTGGATCTGGTGACTCTGGTCCCCACCTGCACTTCACCTGGATCTAGTGACTCTGGTCCTCACCTGGATCTCTCCTGGACCTGGTGACTCTCTTTCCAACATGGGCCTCACCTGGACATGGTGAATCTTGTTGCCACTTGTGTGTCACCTGGACCTTGTGACTGTGGTCGCACCTGGAACTCACCTGGATCTGGTGGCTCTGGTTCCCATATGGGGCTGTCCTGGACCTGGTTCCTGTGGTCTCCATCTGGACTCACCTGGAACACAATGACTCTGATCCATATTTGGGCCTCTCCTGGACCTGTTGACTCTGGTCCTTACCTGGGCATCATTGGGACCTGGATACTCTCTTATATACCTGGGCCTCACCTGGACCTGGTGACTGTGGTCCCACCTGGGCCTCACCTGGACGAGTTGACTGGTTCCAACAGGGACCTCACCTGGACCTGGTGACTCAGGTCATCATATGGGCATTATGGGACCTGGTTTCTGAGTTCCACATCGGGGCCTCACCTGGACCTAGTGATTCTCATCCCCCTTGGGCCTCACCCTGACGTGGTGACTCTGGTCCCCAGCTAGATATCACCAGAAAGGGGTGACTCTGGTCCCCCTCTGAGACTCACCCGGAGTTGGGGACACTGGTCCTCAACTGCTCCTCAACAGGACCTGGTGAATCTACTCCTCACTTAGGCCTCGTCTGGACCTGTGACTCTTTTCCCACCTGGCATCAATGGGACATGGTTACTCTGTTCCCCACCTGGGCCTAACCTGGACATGATAACTTTACTCCACACTTTGGCATCAACTTGTCCTGATGACACTGGTCCCCCCACCTAGGCCTCAATTTGGACCTGGTGACCCTGGTCCCCACCTGGGTCTCACCTGGACCTGGTGACTCTCGTTCCCACATGAACCACACCAGGACCTGGTGACTGTGGTGTTCTTGGAGACTCACATTTACCTGGTGACTCTGGCCCCCACTAGGGCCTCACCTGGATCTGGAGACTCTGGCCTGCAGGTTGGCCTCACCTGGAACTGGGGACTGGGGTGGCCACCTGGGCCTCACCCATACCTGGTGACTCAGGTCCTCTCGTGGGCCTCTTGGACCTGGTGATTCTGGTCCTTACCTGGTCGTCTCCCGGACCCGGGGAATCTGGTCACCACCTGGGACTCACCTGTACCTGGTGAATCTGGTCCCCATCTGGGTCTCACCCAGTCCTGGTGATTTATTCCCCGCCTGGACCTGATTGCTGTGGACTCTTTCTTGGCCTCCCCTGGAACTTTTGACTCTGATTCTATCTGCGCATCACCCAGACCTGGTGACTCTGGTCCTCACCTGGGCATCGTTGGTACCTGGTGACTCTGTTCCACACCTGAGACTCACCTTGACCTGATGACTCTGGAAAATCTCTGGGCCTCACCCTGACCTGGTGACTCTGGTCCCCATCTGGATGTCACCTGGACCAGGTGATTCTGGTACCCCTCTAGACCTCAACCAGATCTGGGGACTCTGGTCCTCAACTGGGCCTCACCTGGAACTAGTGAATATGCTCCATTAGGGCCTCATTTGGATCTGGTGACTCTGGTCACTACCTGGGCATCATCGGGACATGTTTCCACTGCATGGCCTGAAGGTTGGCCTCACCTGGATCTGGTAACTCTGGTCCCAACCAGGGCATCATCGTGACATGGTTCCTCTGCATGGCCTGCATTTTGGCCTCACCTGGACCTGGGGAGAGGGGTTGCCAACTGGGCCTCACCCATACCTGGTGACACAGGTCCCCACGTGGGCCTCACGTGGACCTGTTGAATCTTGGCCTTACCTGGTCCTCACCCGGAACTGGTAAGTCTGGTCACCACCTGGAAGTCACCAGGACCTGGTGAATCTGGTCCCCAACTGGGCCTCACCCAGTCCTGGTGAATTTGTTGCCCACCTGGACCTGATTGCTGCGGACTCCTTCTTGGCCTCACCTGGAACTGCTGACTCTGATCCTAACTGGACCTCACCCAGATCTGGTGATTCTAGTCCTCACCTGAAGACCAATACCACCTGGATACTCTGTTCCACACCTGAGCCTCACATGGACATGATGACTCTGGATCCCCTCTGGGCCTCACCCTGACATGGTGACTCTGGTCCCCATCTGGATGTCACCTAGACCAGGTGAAATTTGTACCCCTCTAGGCCTCAACTAGACCTGGTGACTCTGGCCTCAACTGGGCCTCACCGGGACCTAGTGAATATGCTCCCCACCTGCGCCTCATCTGGACCTGGTGACTCTGGTTCTACCTGGGCATCATCGGGACATGGTTACTCTATTCCCCACTGGGAGTGACCTGATCCTGGTAACTCTGGTCCTGACTTTGGCCTCTTCAGTACCAGGTGACTCTGGCTCCACCTGGGCCTCACCTGTACCTGGTGACTCTGATCCTAAGCATGGCCTCACCTGACCTGGTGACTGTGGTTCCCATGGGACCTCACCTGGAACTCATGTCTCTGGTCCCACCTGGGCCTCACCAGGACCTGGTGTCTCTGGTACCCACCTGGGTAGCATCAGGATATGGTTACACTGTTCACTAACAGTGTTCCAGCCGGACCTATTAACTCTGGTCTTCACCTGGACATGGTGACACTGGTTCCCACCTGGGTCTCACCTGAACATGGTGAGTCGGATCCCCATCTGGTCCTCACGTGTAACTGGTGATTCTCGTTCCCACGTGGACATCATGTGGACCTGGTGGCTGCAGTGTTTCTACTCCTCATGTACCTCGTGACTCTGGTCCCCACCAGGGCCTCACCGGGACCTGGTGAGTGTGGTTGCCACCTGCACCTCACCTGGTCCTGGGATGCTCGTCTGCACCTGAGACTACCCTGGATCTGGTGACTGTGGTACCCACCTGGGCTTCACCTGGATTTGGGGACTCCGGTCCAGTCTGTGCCTCACCTGGCCCTGTTGACCATGGCACACAACTGGGCAAAATTGGGACCCTGTGACTGTGTTCCACAACTGAACCTCACCTGGACCAGGTGACTCTGGTCCCCCTCTGGGTCTCCCCGTGCCCTAGTGACTGTGAACCCCACTTTGGCCTGTCTTGGACCTGCTGACCCTGGTTGCCACCTGCGCCTGACCTCGAAATGTTGATTCTAGTACTTTCAAGGGCCTCCCCTGTACCTGGTGATCCTGGTCCCCACCTGGGCCTCACCTGGACGTGGTGAGCCTTGTCACCACCGGGGACTCACCTGGACCTGCATACTGTGATCCACACCTGGGCCTCAAGTAACCCTGTTGAACATCGTTCCAAAGCCTGCCTCACATGGACCTGTTGCCTCTGATCCCCACCGGTGCTTCACGTGTACCTGGCAACTCTGGTCCTCACCTTCTTCTCATCTGGACCTAGTGACTCTGGTCCCCACCTGGGCTTCACCTGGATCTGATGACTCTGGTCCCCACCTGGACTTCACCTGGATCTGGTGACTCTGGTCCCCACCTGGACCTGACCTGCATCTGGTGACTCTGGTCCTCAGTTTGGCCTCACCTGGACCTGGTGAGTGGGGTTGTCCTCAACTGGGCAAAATTGGGACCAGGAGACTGTGTTCCACAAGTGGCCTCACATGGACATGTTGCCTCTGATCCCAACCAGGGCCTCACGTGTACCTGGTAACTCTGGTCCTCACCTGGGCCTCATCTGGACCTAGTGACTCTGGTCCCCACCTGGACTTCACCTGGATCTGGTGACTCTGGTCCACCCCAGGACCTCTCCTGGACCTGGTGACTCCTTTCCAACATGGACCTCATGTGGATCTGGTGACTCTGGTCCTCAGTTTGGCCTCACAAACTTGGTGTCTCTCGTCCCCACTTTGACCTAACTCAGAACTGCTGAATCTTGCCCCACCTAGGCCGCACCCAGACCTGGTGACTCTTGTCCCCAGCTATGCCTCAATTCGACCTGATGAATCTGGTCCTCAAGTGAGTCTCACATGGACATGGGACTCAGCTGGATAGAGTGGCTCTGGTTCCGGTAAGGGGCTCAAATGATACTGCTGACTGTGGTCTTATTCTATGCCTCAACAGGACCTAGTGATTCTGTTCCCCATCTGGGCCTACATGGCCCTAGTGACTCTGGTCCTCACCCAGGCATCATTGGGTGATGGACCCAATGATCCTCACCCTGGATACTCTATTCCACACCTGGGCCTCAGTTTGACCAGGGACCTCTGGTCCCATTCTGGGCCTCAAACTAAACTGGTTACTCTGGTTCCCCCTCTGGTTCTCACCCTTACCTGGTGACTCGGGTCACTGCTTGGGCTTCACTTGGGCTTGGTAATCTGGTCCTTAGCTGGTCCGCACCTGGATGTTGTGACTGGTCACCACCTGGGCCTCACCTGGACTTGCTGAATCCTGTTGCCACCTGCGCCTCACCTGGACCTTGTGACTGTATTCCCACCTGGACCTCACCTGTATCTGGTGTCTCTGGTTCACATATGGGGCTCTCCTGGACCTGGTTCCTGTGGTCTCCATCTGGCCTCACCTGGAACACAATGAATCTGATCCGTATTTGGGCCTCTCCTGGACCTGTTGACTCTGGACCTTACCTGGACATCATTGGGACCTCGATACTCTCTTATATACCTGGGCCTCACCTGGACCTGGTGACTGTGGTCTCACCTCGGCCTCACCTGGACGAGGTGACTGGTTCCCACAGGGACCTCACCTGGACCTGGTGACTCAGATCCTCATATGGGCATCATGGGACCTGGTTACTCAGTTCCACATCGGGCCTCACCTGGAGCTAGTGATTCTCGTCCCCCTCTGGGTCTCACCCTGACGTGATGACTCTGGTCCCCACGTGGATATCACCAGAACCGGGTGACTCTGGTACCCCTCTGAGACTCACCGGAGCTGTGGACACTGGTCCTCAACTGGGCCTCAACAGGACCTGATGAATCTACTTTTCACATAGGCCTCGTCTGGAACTTGTGACTCTTTTCCCACCTGGCATCAATGGGACATGGTTACTCTGTTCCCCACCTGGGCCTCACCTGGACATGATAACTTTGCTCCACACTTTGGCCTCACCTGGTCCTGATGACTCCGGTCCCACCACCTAGGCCTCAATCTGGACCTGGTGACTGTGGTCCCCACGTGGGTCTCACCTGGACCTGGTGACTCTTGTTCCCACATGAACCACACCTGGACCTGGTGACTGTGGTGTTCTTGTAGACTCACATTTACCTGGTGACTCCGGTCCCCACTAGGGCCTCACCTGGATCTGGTGACTCTGGCCTGCTTGTTGGCCTCACCTGGACCTGGTGAGTGGGGTCGCCACCTGGGCGTCACCCATACCTGGTGACTCAGGTCCCGACGTAGGCCTCTTGGACCTGGTGAATCTGGTCCTTACATGCTCCTCTCCCAGACCTGGGACTCTGGTTACCACCTGGGCCTCACCTGGACCTGGTGAATCTGGTCCCCATCTGGGCCTCTCCCAGGCCTGGTGACTTTGTTCCCCACCTCGACCTGATTGCTGTGGACTCCTTTTGGGCCTCACCTGGAACTTGTGACTCTGATCATAACTAGGCCTCACCCAGATCTGGTGACTCTGGTTCTCACCTGGGCATCTTGGTACCTGGTGACTCTGTTCCTCACCTGAGCCTCACCTGGACATGATGACTCTGGAACCCCTCTGGGTCTCTCCCTTACCTGGTGACTCTGGTCCCCATCTGGATGTCACCTGGACCAGGAGATTCTGGTTCCCCTCTAGGCATCAACCAAATCTGGTGACTCTGTCCTCAACAGGGCCTCACCTGGACCTAGGGAATTTGGTCCATCTGGGCCTCATTGGGACCTGGTGTCTCTTGTCCCTACCTGGGCATCATCGGGACATGGTTCCACTGCATGGCCTGCAGGTTGTCTTCACCTGGACCTGGTAACTCTGTTCCCTACTTGGGCATCATCGGGACATGGTTCCTCTTCATGGCCTCCAGGTTGGCCTCACCTGGACCTGGTGAGTGGGGTGGTAATCTGGGCCTCACACATACATTGTGACACAGGTACCCACGTGGGTCTCACTTGGACCTGGTGAATCTCGTCCTTAACTGGTCCTCACCCGGAACTGGTAACTCTGGTCAAAACCTGGGAATAACCTGGACCTTGTGAATCTGGTCCCCATCTGGGTCTCACCCAGTCCTGGTGACTTTGTTCCCCACCTGGACCTGATTGCTGTGGACTCCTTCTTGGCCTCACCTGGAACTGGTGACTCTGAACCTAACTGGGCCTCACCCAGATCTGGTGACTCTGGTCCTCACCTGTGGACCATTATGACCTGGATACTTTGTTCCAAACCTCAACCTCACCTGGACATGATGACCATGGATCCCCTCTGGGTCTCTGCCTGACATGGTGACTCTGGTCCCCATCTGGATGTCACCTAGACCAGGTGAATCTGGTACCACTCTAGGCCTCAACTAGACCTGGTGACCCTGTTCATCAACTGGGCCTAACCGGGACCTAGTGAACATGCTCCAAACCTGCGCCTCATCTGGACCTGGTGACTCTGGTTCTACGTGGGTATCATCGGGACATGGTTACTCTATTCCCCACTGGGACTGACCTGAT
Organism: Canis lupus familiaris; assembly: GCF_011100685.1. NCBI lineage: Eukaryota > Metazoa > Chordata > Mammalia > Carnivora > Canidae > Canis > Canis lupus. Next base: position 217,620 of record NW_023330374.1, read on the forward strand.
CCTTGTAACTCTGGTCCTGACTTTTCCTCTTCAGAACCAGGTGACTCTGGCTCCACCTGGGCCTCACCTGTAACTGGTGACTCTGATCCTAAGCATGGCCTCACCTGACCTGGTGACTGTGGTTCCATTCGGGACCTCACCTGGACCTCATGTCTCTCGTCCCAAATGGGCGTCACCAGGACCTGGTGTCTCTGGTACCCACCTGGGTAGCATCAGGATATGGTTACAGTGTTCACTAACAGTGACCCTGCCGGAACTCTTAACTCTGGTCTTCACCTGGGCCACACCTGGACATGGTGACACTGGTTCCCACCTGGGTCTCACCTGGACATGGTGAGTCGGATCCCCGCCTGGTCCTCACCTGTAACTGGTGATTCTCCTTCCCTCATGGACATCATGTGGACCTGGTGGCTGCAGTGTTTCTAGCTTCTCATGTACCTCGTGACTCTGGTCCCCACCAGGGCCTCACCGGGACCTGGTGAGTGTTGTTGCCACCAAGACCTCACCTGGACCTGGTGATTCTGGTCTGCACCTGAGACTACCCTGGATCTGGTGACTGTGGTCCCCACCTGGGCTTCACCTGGATTTGGGGACTCCGGTCCCCATCTGGGCTTCACCTGGCCCTGTTGACCATGGTCCTCAACTGGGCAAAATTGGGACCCGGTGACTATGTTCCACAACTGGATCTCACCTGGAACAGGTGACTCTGGTTCCCTCTGGGTGTGACAGTGCCCTAGTGACTCTGAACCCCACTTTGGCCTGACTTGGACCTGCTGACATTGGTTTCCACCTGCGCCTGACCTCGAACTGTTTACTCTGGTTCTTTCAAGGGCCTCCCCTGTACCTGGTGATCCTGGTCCCCACCTGGGCCTCAACTGGACGTGGTGACACTTGTCACCACCGGGGACTCACATGGACTTGCTTACTGTGTTCCACACCTGGGCCTCAAGTAGACATGTTGACCATGGTCTCCAATCCGGCCTCACATAGACCTGTTACCTCTAATCCCCACCGGGACCTCACGTGTACCTGTTAACTCTGGTCCTCACTTAGGCCTCATCTGAACCTAGTTACTCTGATCCTCACCTGGGCCTCATCTGGACCTAGTGACTCTGGTCCCCACCTGTACTTCACCTGGATCTGGTGACTCTGGTCCACCACAGGACCTCTCCTGTAACTGGTGACTGCTTTCCAACATAGACCTCATGTGCATCTGGTGACTCTGGTCCTCAGTTTGGCCTCACCTCGACTTGGTGGCTCTCGTCCCCACTTTGACCTAATGCAGAACTGCTGAATCTTGCCCCACCTAGGCCGCACCCAGACCTGGTGACTCTTTTCCCCAGCTATGCCTCAATTCGACCTGATGAATCTGGTCCTCACGTGGGACTCACAGGGACCTGGGACTCAGCTGGATAGAGTGGCTCTGGTTCCGGTAAGGGGCTCAAATGATACTGCTGACTGTGGTCTTATTCTATGCCTCAACAGGACCTAGTGATTCTGGTCCCCATCTGGGCCTCACCCAGTCCTGGGGACTTTGTTACCCACCTGGACCTGCTTGCTGTGGACACTTTCTTCGCCTCACCTAGATCTGGTGACTCTGATCCTATTTGCGCATCACCCATATCTGGTGACTCTGCTCTTCACCTGGGCATCATAGGTACCTGGTGACTCTGTTCCACACCTGAGCCTCACCTGCAGATGATTACTGTGGATCCTCTCTGGGCCTCACCCTGACCTGGTGACTCTGGTCCCCATCTGGATGTCACCTGGACCAGGTGATTCTGGTACCCCTCTAGGCCTCAATCAGATCTGGTGACTCTGGTCCCACTTGGCCCTCACCAGGACCTGGTGTCTCTGGTACCCTGGTTAGCATCAGGATATGGTACTCTGTTAAATAACAGTGACCCAGCGGGAACTATTAATTCTGGTCTTCACCTGGGCCACACCTGGACATGGTGACACTTGTATCCACCTTGGTCTCACCTGGACATGGGGAGTCGGATCGCAACCTGGTCCTCACCTGTAACTGGTGATTCTTGTTCCCACATGGACATCATGTGGACCTGGTGGCTGCAGTGTTTCTAGCTTCTCATGTACCTCGTGTCTTTGGTCCCCACCAGGGCCTCACAGGGATCTGGTGAGTGTGGTTTCCACCTGCACCTCACCTGGACCTGGTGATTCTGATCTGCACCTGAGACTACCCCGGATCTGGTGACTGTGTTCCCGACCTGGGCTTCACCTTGACTTGGGGACTCCGGTCCCCATCTGGGCCTCACCTGGCCCTGTTGACCATGGTCCTCAACTGGGCAAAATTGGGACCCGGTGACTGTGCTCCACAATTGAACCTCACCTGGACCAGGTGACTCTGGACCCCTCTGGGTGTCACCGTGCCCTAGTGACTGTGAACCCCACTTTGGCCTGACTTGGACCTGCTGACCCTGGTTGCCAGCTACGACTGACCTCGAAGTGTTGACTCTGGTTCTTTCAATGACCTCCCGTGTACCTGGTGATCCTGGTCCCCTCGTGGGCCTCACCTGGACGTGGTGACTCTTGTCACCCCCGGGGACTTCCTGGACCTGGTTACTGTGTTCCACACCTGGGCCTCAAGTAGACCTGTTGACCATGGTCCCCAAGCCGGCCTCACATGGACCTGTTGCTTCTGATCCCCACCGGGGCCTCAAATATACCTGGTAACTCTGGGCCTCATCTGGACCTATTGACTTTAGTCCCACCTGTGCTTCACCTGGATCTGGTGACTCTGGTCCCCAACTTGACTTCACCTGGATCTGGTGACTCTGGTCCCCACCTGGACCTCTCCTGGACCTGGTGACTCTCTTTGAACATGGACCTCACCTGGATCTGGTGACTCTGGTAGTCAGTTTGCCCTCACCTGGACCTGGTGTCTCTCTTCCCCACTTTGACCTAACTCAGAACTGCTGAATAATGCCCCACCTAGACCGCACCCAGAACTGGTGACACTTGTCCCCAGCTATGCCTCAATTCGACCTGATGAATCTGGTCCTCACGTGGGCCTCACATGAACCTGGGACTCAGCTGCATAGAGTGGCTCTTGTTCACACAAGGGGCTCACCTGATACTGGTGACTGTCGTCTTATTCTATGCCTCACCAGGACCTAGTGATTCTGTTCCCCATCTGGGCCTGCATGGCCCTAGTGACTATGGTCCTCACCCAGGCATCATTGTGACCTGGATACTCTATTCCACATCTGGAACTCACTCTGACCAGGGACCTCTCGTCTCATTCTTGGCCTCAAACTAAACTTTTTACTCTGGTTCCCACTCTGGGCCTCATCCTTACCTGGTGACTCTGGTCACCCCTTGGGCTTCATTGGGCTTGGTGAATCTGGTCCTTAGATTGTCCTCACTTGGATCTGGTGACTGGTCGCCACCTGGGCCTCACCTGGACTCGGTGAATCCTGTTTCCACCTGCGCTTCACCTGGACCTTGTGACTGTGGTCCCACCTGGAACTCACATGGATATGGTGGCTCTGGTTCCCATATGGGGCTCTCCTGTAACTCGATCCTGTGGACTCCATCTGGCCTCACCTGGAAAACAATGACTCTGATCCATATTTGGGTCTCTCCTGCACCTGTTGACTCTGGTCCTTACCTGGGCATCATTGGGACCTGGATACTCTCATATATACCTGGGCCTCATCTGGACCTGGTGACTGTGGTCCCACCTGGGCCTCACCTGGACGAGGTTACTGGTTCCCACAGGGACTTCACCTGGACCTGGTGACTCAGGTCCTCATATGGGCATCATGGGACCTGGTTTCTCACTTCCACATCGGGGCCTCACCTGGACCTAGTGATTCTCGTCCCGCTCTGGGCCTCACCCTGACCTGCTGACTCTGGTCACCACCTGGATATCACCAGAACCAGTGACTCTGTTTCCCCTCTGGGACTCACCAGGAGCTGGGGACACTGGTCCTCATCTGGGCCTCAACAGGAACTGGTGAATCTACTCCTCAGTTAGGCCACGTCTGGACCTTGTGACTCTTTTCCCACTTGGCATCAATGGGACATGGTTACTCTGTTCCCCACCTGGGCCTCACCTGGACATGATAACTTTGCTCTGCACTTTGTTCTCAACTGGTCCTGATGACTCTGGTCCCCCCACCTAGGCCTCAATCTGGACCTGGTGACTGTGGTCCCCCCCTGGTCACACCTGTACCTGGTGACTGTGGTCCCCACCTGGGTCTCACCTGGACCTGGTGGTCTCGTTCCTACATGAACCACGCCTGGACCTGGTGACTCTGGCGTTCTTGTAGACTCAATTTTACCTGGTGAATCCGGTCCCCACTAGGGACTCACGTGGATCTGGTGACTCTGGCCTGCAGGTTGGTCTCACCAGGACCTGGTGATTGGGGTTGCCACCTGGGCCTAACCTATACCTGGTGACTCAGCTCCCTACGTGGGCCTCTTGGACCTGGTGAATCTTGTCCTTACCCGGTCCTCTCCTAGACCCGGGGACTCTTGTCACCACCTGGGCCTCACCTGGACCTGGTGAATCTGGTCCCCATCTGGGCCTAACCCAGTCCTGGTGATTTTGTTCCCCACCTGGACCTGATTGCTGTGCCCTTTCTTGGCCTCACCTGGACTGCTGAGTCTGATCCTATCTGTGCGTCACCAGACCGGGTGACTCTTGTCCTCACCTGGGCATCATTGGTACCTGGTGACTCTGTACCACACCTGAGCCTCACCTGGACATGATGACTCTGGAACCGCTCTGGGCCACACCCTGACCTAGTGACTCTGGTCCCCATCTGGATGTCACATGGACAAGGTGATTCTGGTACCCCCTAGGCCTCAAACAGATCTGGTGACTCTGGTCTTCAAAGGGGACTCACCTGTACCTAGTGAATATGCTCCATCTGGGTCTCATTTGGACCTGGTGACTCTGGTCCATACCTGGGCATCATCGGGATATGGTTCCACTGCATGGCCTGCAGGTTGGCCTCACCTGGACCTGGTAAGTCTGGTCTCTACCTGGGCATCATCTGGATATGTTTCCACTGCATGGCATGCAGGTTGGCCTCACCTGGACCTGGTAACTCTTCTCCCTACCTGGGCATCATTGGGATATGGTTCCACTGCATGGCCTGCAGGTTGGCCTCACCTGGACCTGGTGAGTGTTATTGCCACCTGGGCCTCACCCATGCCTGGTGACTCAGGTCCCCACGTGGGCCTCTTGGACCTGGTGAATCTGGTCTTTACCTGGTCCTTTCCCAGAACGGGGACTCTGGTCACCACCTGTGCCTCACCTGGACTTGGTGAATCTGGTACCCCTCTAGGCCTCAACAAGATCTGGTGACTCTGATCCTATCTGCGCGTCACCCAGACCTGGTGACTCTGTTCCTCACCTGGGCATCATTGGGACCTGGTGACTCTCTTCCACACCTGAGCCTCACCTGGACATGATGACTCTGGAAACTCTGTGCCTCACCCTGACCTGATGACTCTGGTCCCCATCTGGATGTCACCTGGACCAGGTGATTCTGGTACCCTTCTAGGCCTCAACCAGATGTGGTGACTCTGGTCCTCAACTGGGCCTCACTTGGACCTAGTGAATATGCACCATCTGGTCTCTGTTGGACCTGGTGGCTCTGGTCCCTACCTGGGCATCATCGGACATGGTTCCACTGCATGTCCTGCAGGTTGGCCTCACTTGGACATGGTAAGTCTGGTCCCTACATGGTCATCATCGGGACATGGTTCCTCTGCATGGCCTGCAGGTTGGCCTCACCTGGACCTGGTCAGTGGGGTTGCCACCTGGGCCTCACCCATGCCTGGTGACACAGGTCCCCACGTGGGCCTCACTTGGACCTGGTAAATCTTGTCCTTACCTGGTCCTCACCCGGAACTGGTAAGTCTGGTCACACCCTGGATATCACCTGGACCTTGTGTATCTGGTCCCCATCTAGGCCTCACCCAGTCCTGGTGAATTTGTTCCCCACCTGGACCTGATTTCTGTGGACTCCTTCTTGGCCTCACCTGGAACTGGTGACTCTGGTCCCCACCTGGACCTCTCCCGGACCTGGTGACTTTCTTGCAAACATGGACGTCACATGGATCTGGTGACTCTGGTACTCAGTTTGGCCTCACCTGGAACTGGCCTCTCTCGTGCCCACTTTGACCTAACTCAGAACTGCTGAATCTAGCCCAACTTAGGCTGCACCCAGACCTGGTGACTCTTGTCCCCAGCTATGCCTCAATTCGACCTAATGAATCTGGTCCTCACGGGAGCCTCACCTGGACCTGGGACTCAGCTGGATAGAGTGGCTCTGGTTCCCGCAAGGGGCTCAGCTGATACTGCTGACTGTGGTCTTATTGTATGCCTCACCAGGACCTAATGATTCTGTTCCCCATCTGGGCCTGCATGGCCCCAGTTACTCTGGTCCTCACCCAGGCATCATTGTGTGATGGACCCAATGATCCTCACCCTGGATACTCTATTCCACACCTGGGCCTCACTTTGACCAGGGACCTCTGGTCCCATTCTGGGCCTCAAACTAAACTGGTTACTCTGGTTCCCCCTCTGGTTCTCACCCTTACCTGGTGACTATGGTCACCCTTTGGGCTTCACTTCGGCCTGGGGAATCTGGTCCTTAGCTGGTCCGCACCTGGATGTGGTGACTGGTCGCCACCTGGGCCTCACCTGTACTTGGTGAATCCTGTCGCCACCTGCGCCTCAACCTAGACCTTGTGACTGTGGTCCCACCTGGACCTCACCTGGATCTGGTGGCTCTGGTTCCCATATGGGGCTCTCCTAGACCTGGTTCCTGTGGTCTCCATCTGGCCTCACCTGGAACACAATGACTCTGATCCATATTTGGGCCTCTCCTGGACCTGTTGATTCTGGTCCTTACCTGGGCATCATTGGGACCTGGATACTCTCTTATATACCTGGGCCTCACCTGGACCTGGTGACTGTAGTCCCACCTGGGCCTCACCTGGACGAGGTGACTGGTTCCCACAGGGATCTCACCTGGACCTGGTGACTCAGGTCCTCATTTGGGCATCATGGGACCTGGTTTCTCAGTTCCACATCGGGCCTCACCTGGAGCTAGTGATTCTCGACCCCTCTGGGACTCATCCTGACGTGGTGACTCTGGTCCCCACCTGGATATCACCAGAACCGGGTGACTCTGGTCCCCCTCTGAGACTCACCGGAGCTGTGGACACTCGTCCTCAACTGGGCCTCAATAGGACCTGGTGAATCTACTCCTCACTTAGGCCTCGACTGTACCTTGTGACTCTTTTCCCACCTGGCATCAATGGGACATGGTTACTCTGTTCCCCACCTGGGCCTCACCATGGACATGATAACTTTGCTCCACACTTTGGCCTCAACTGCTCCTGATGTCTCTGGTCCCACACCTAGGCCTCAATCTGGACCTGGTGACTGTGGTCCCCACCTGGGTCTCACCTGGACCTGGTGACTCTTGTTCCCACATGAACCACACCTGGACCTGGTGACTGTGGTGTTCTTGTAGACTCACATTTACCTGGTGACTCCGGTCCCCATTAGGGCCTCACCTGTAACTCGTAACTCTGGTCCCTACCTGGGCATTATCGGGACAAGGTTCCTCTGCATGGCCCGAAGGTTGGCCTCCCCTGGACCTGGTGAGTGGGGTTGCCATCTGGGCCTCACCCATACCGGTGACACAGGTCCCCACGTGGGCCTCACTTGGAACTGGTGAATCTTGTCCTTACCTGGTCCTCACCCGGAACTGGTAACTCTGGTCACCACCTGGGAATCACCTAGACCTGGTGAATCTGGTCCCCATCTGGGCCTCACCCAGTCCTGGTGACTTTGTTCCCCACCGGGACCTGATTGCTGTGGACTCCTTCTTGGCCTCACCTGGGACTGGTGAGTCTGATGCTATGTGGTCCTCACCCAGAATCGGTGACTCTGGTCTTCACCTGTGGACCATTATGACCTGGATACTCTGTTCCACACCTGAGCCTCACCTGGACAAGATGACTCTGGAACCCTCTGGGCCTCAGCCTAACATGGTGACTCTGATCCCCATCTGGATGTCCCCTAGACCAGGTGAATCTGGTACCCCTGTAGGCCTCAACTAGACCTGGGCATTCTGGTCCTCAACAGGGCCTCACTGGGAACTAGTGAATATGCTCCCCTCCTGCGCCTCATCTGGTCCTGGTGACTCTGGTTCTACCTGGGCATCATCGGGACATGGTTACTCTATTCCCCACAGGGACTGACCTGATCCTTGTAACTGTGGTCCTGAATTTGGCCTCTTCTGTCCCAGGTGACTCTGGCTCCACCCGGGACTCACCTCTAACTGGTGACTCTGATCCTAAGCATGGCCTCACCAGACCTGGTGACTGTGGTTCCCAATGGAACCTCACCTGGACCTCATGTCTCTGGTCCCTCCTGACCCTCACCAGGACCTGGTGTCTCTGGTACCCACCAGGGTAGCATCAGGATATGGTTACACTGTTCACTAACAGTGACCCAGCCGGAACTATTAACTCTGGTCTTCACCTGGGCCACATCTAGACCTGGTGTCACTGGTTCCCACCAGGGACTCACCTGGACATGGTGATTCGGATCCCCACCTGGTCCTCACCTGACACTGGTGATTCTCGTTCCCACATAGACATCATGTGGACCTGGTGGCTGCAGTGTTTCTAGATTCTCATGTACCTCGTGACTCAGGTCCCCACCAGGGCCTCACCGGGACCTGGTGAGTGTGGTTGCCACCTGCACCTCACCTGGACCTGGTGATTCTGGTCTGCACCTGAGACTACCCTGGATCTGGTAACTCTGGTCCCCACCTGGGGATTAACCTGGATTTGGGGACTCCGGTCCCCATCTGGGCCTCACATGGCCCTTTTGACCATGGTCCTCAAATGGGCAAAATTGGGACACGGTGACTGTGTTCCACAACTGGACGTCCCCTGTCCAGGTCACTCTGGTCCCCCTCTGCGTTTCACCGTGCTCTAGTGACTGTGAAACCCACTTTGGCCTGACTTGGACCTGCTGACCCTGGTTGCCACCTACGCCAGACCTCGAACTGTTGACTCTGGTTCTTTCAAGAGCCTCCCCTGTAACTGGTGATCCTTGTCCCCACCTGCTCCTCAACTGGACGTGGTGACACTTGTCGCAACCGGGGACTCACCTGGACCTGCTTACTGTGTTCCACACCTGGGCCTCAAGTAGACCTGTTGACCATGGTCCCCAAGCCGGCCTCACATGGACCTGTTGCCTCTGATCCCCACCGGGGTCTCACGTGTATTTATAGCTCTGGTCCTCACCTGGGCCTATTCTGGACCTAGTGACTCTGGTCCCCACCTGGGCTTCACCTGGATCTGGTGACTCTGGTCCCCACCTGGACTTCACGTGGATCTGGTGACTCTGGTCCCCAACTGCACCTCTGCTGGACCTGGTGACTCTGGTCCCCCCTGGACCTCTCCTGGACCTGGTGACTGTCGTTCCAACATGGACCTCACCTGGATCTGGAGACTCTGGTCCTCAGTTTGGACTCACCTGTTCCTGGTCTTTCTTCCCCACTTTGACCTAACTCAGAACTGCTGAATCTTGCCCCACCTAGGCCGCACCCAGACCAGGTGAGTCTTGTCCACAGCTATGCCTCAATTCGACCTGATGAATCTGTTCCTCACGTGGGCCTCACATCACCTAGGACTCATCTGGATAGACTGGCTCTGGTTCCCACAAGGGGCTCACCTGATACTGGTGACTGTGGTCTTATTCTATGCCTCACCAGGACCTAGAGGTTCTGTTCCTGATCTGGGCCTGCATGGCCCTAGTGACTCTGGTCCTCACTCAGGCATCATTGGGACCTGGATACTCTATTCCACACCTGGGCCTCACTTTGACCAGGGACCTCTGGTCCCATTCTGGGCCTCAAACTAAACTGGTTACTCCTGTTCCCCTCTGGGGCTCACCCTTACCTGGTGACACTGGTCACCCCTTGGGCTTCACTTGGGCCTGGTGAATCTGGTCCTTAGCTGGTCCGCACCTGGATCTGGTCGCCAGCTGGGCCACACCCAGTCCTGGTGACTTTGTTCCCCACCTGGACCTGATTGATGTGGACCCTTTCTTGGCCTCACCTGGAACTGGTGACTCTGATCCTATATGCGCGTCTCCCAGATTTGGTGACTCTGGTCCTCAACTGGGAGTTATTGGTACCTGGTGACTCTGTTCCACACCTGAGCCTCACCTGGACATGATGACTCTGGAACCTCTCTGGGTCTCACCCTGACCTGGTGACTCTGGTCCCCATCTGGATGTCACCTGGACCAGGTGATACTGGTAATCCTCTAGGACTCAACCAGATCTGGTGACTCTGGTACTCACCTGGGCATCATTGGTACCTGGTGACTCTGTTCCTCCTCACCTGAGCCTCACCTGGACATGATGATTATGGAACCTCTCTGGGCCTCTCCCTGACCTGGTGACTCTAGTCCCTACCTGGGCATCATCGGGACATGGTTCCACTGCATTGCCGGCAGGTTGGCCTCACCTGGATGTGGTAACTCTCGTCCTTACCTGGGTATCATCGGGACATGGTTCCTCTGCATGGCCTGCAGGTTGGCCTCACCTGGACCTGGGGAGTGCCTTGCCACCTGGCCTCACCAATACCTGGTGACTCAGGTCCCCACGTGGGCCTCATTTGGACCTGTTGAATCTGGTCCTTACCTGGTCGTCACCCGGAACTGGTAAGTCTGTTCACCACCTGGGAATAACCTGGACCTGGTGAATCTGGTCCCTATCTGTGCCTCACGCAGTCCTGGGGACTTTGTTCCCCACCTGGACCTGTTTGCTGTGGACTCCTTCTTGGCCTCACCTGGAACTGGTGACTCTGATCCTAACTGGGCCTCACCCAGATCTGGTGACTCTGGTCCTCACCTGTGGACCATTATGATCTGGATACTCTGTTCCACACCTGAGACTCACCTGGACATGATTACGCTGGATCCCCTCTGGACCTCACCCTGACATGGTGACTCTGGTCCCCATGTGGATGTCACCTAGACCAGGTGAATCTGGTACCCCTCTAGGCCTCAACTAGACCTGGTGACTGTGGTCCTCAACTGGGCCTCACCAAGACCTAGTGGATATGCTCCCCTCCTGCGCCTCATCTGGACCTGGTGACTCTGGTTCTACCTGGGCATCATTGGGACCTGGATACTCTCTTATATACCTGGACCTCACCTGGACCTGATGACTGTGGTCCCACCTGGGCCTCACCTGGACCTGGTGAATCTGGTCCCCATCTGGGCCTCACCCAGTCCTGGTGACTTTGTTCCCCACCTGGACCTGATTGCTGTGGACCCTTTCTTGGCCTCACCTGGAACTGGTGACTCCGATCCTATATGCGCGTCTCCCAGATCTGGTGACTCTGGTCCTCACCTGGGAGTTATTGGTACCTGGTGACTCTGTTCCACACCTGAGCCTCACCTGGACATGATGACTCTGGAACCTCTCTGGGCCTCACCCTGACCTGGTGACTCTGGTCCCCATCTGGATGTCACCTGGACCAGGTGATACTGGTAATCCTCTAGGACTCAACCAGATCTGGTGACTCTGGTCCTCAACTGGGCCTCACCTGGCCCTAGTGAATATGCTCCATCTGGGCCTCATTTGGACCTGGTAACTCTGGTCACTACCTCGGCATCATCGGGTCATGGTTCCACTGCATGGCCTGTAGGTTGCACTCACCTGGACCTGGTAACTCTGGTCCCTACCTGGGCATCATCCGGACATGGTTCCTCTGCATGGCCTGCAGGTTGGCCACACCTGGTCCTGGTGAGTGGGGTTGCCAACTGGGCCTCACCCATACCTTGTGACTCAGGTCCCCACGTGGGGCTCTTGTACCTGGTGAATTTGATACTTTCCTGGTCCTCTCCTAGACCAGGGGACTCTGGTTACTACCTGGGACTCCCCTGGACCTGGTGAATCTGGTCCCCATCTGAGACTCACCCAGTCCTGGTGACTTTGTTCCCCACCTGGACCTGATTGCTGTGGACTCCTTCTTGGCCTCACCTAGAACTGGTGACTCTGATCCTATCTGCGCATCACCCAGACCTGGTGACTCTGGTCCTCCCCTGGGCATCATTGGTACCTGCTGACTCTGTTGCACACCTAAGCCTCACCTGGACATGATGACTCTGGAACTCTCTGGGCCTCACCCTGACCTGTTGACTCTGGTCCCCATCTGGATGTCACCTGGACCAGGTGAATCTGGTACCCCTCTAGGCCTCAACCAAATCTGCTGACTCTGGTCCTCCACTGGGCCTCACCTGGACCTAGTGAATATGCACCATCTGGGCCTCATTTGGACCTGGTGACTCTGGTCCCTACCTGGGCATCATCGGGACATGGTTCCACTTCATGGACTGCAGGTTGGCCTCACTTGGACCTGGTAAGTCTGGTCCCTACCTGGTCATCATCGGGACATGGTTCCTCTGAATGGCCTGCAGGTTAGCCTCACCTGGACCTGGTCAGTGGGCTTGCCACCTGGGCCTCACCCATGCCTGGTGACACATGTCCCCACGTGGGCCTCACTTGGACCTGGTGAATCTAGTCCTTGCCTGGTCCTCACCCGGAACTGGTAACTCTGGTCACCGCCTGGGATTCACCTGGACCTGGTGAATCTGGTCCCCATCTTGTCCTCACTCAGTCCTGGTGACTTTGTTCCCCACCTGGACCTGATTGCTGTGGACTCCTTCTTGGCCTCACCTGGAACTGGTGACTCTGATCCTAACTGGGCCCCACCCAGATCTGGTGACTTCTGGTCCTCACCTGTGGACCATTATGATCTGGATACTCTGTTCCACACCTGAGCCTCATCTGGACATGAGGACTCTGGATCCTCTCTGGGTCTCACCCTGACATGGTGACTCTGGTCCCCATCTGGATGTCACCTAGACCAGGTGAATATGGTACCCCTCTAGGCCTCAACTAGACCTGGTGACTCTGGTCCTCAACTGGGCCTCACCGGGACCTAGTGAATATGATCCCCCCCTGCGACTCATCTGGACCTGATGACTCTGGTTCTACCTGGGCATCATCGGGACATGGTTACTCTATTCCCCACTGGGAATGACCTGATCCTGGTACCTCAGGTCCTGACTTTGGCCTTTTCTGTACCAGGTGATTCTGGCTCCACATGGGCCTCACCTGTAACTGGTGACTGTGATCCTAAGCATGGCCTCACCTGACCTGGTGACTGTGGATCCCATCGGGACCTGACCTGGATCTCAGGTCTCTGCTCCCACCTGGGCCTGACCAGGACCTGGTGTCTCTGGTACCCACCTGGGTAGCATCAGGATATGGTGACCCTGTTCACTAACAGTGACCCAGCCGGACCCATTATCTCTGGTCTTCACATGGGCCACACCTGGACATGGTGACACTGGTTCCCATCTGGGACTCACCTGGAAATGGTGAGTCGGATCCGCACCTGGTCCTCACCTGTAACTTCTGATTCTCGTTCCCACATGGACATCATGTGGACCTGGTGGCTGCAGTGTTTCTAGATTCTCATGTACCTCGTGACTCTGGTCCCCACCAGGGCCTCACAGGGACCTGGTGAGTGTGGTTGCCACCTGCACCTCACCTGGACCTTGTGATTCTGGTCTGCACCTGAGACTACCCTGGATCTGGTGACTCTGGTCCCCACCTGGTCTTCACCTGGATTTGGGGACTCCGGTCCCCATCTGGGCCTCACCTGGTCCTGTTCACCATGGTCCTCAACTGGGCAATATTGGGACCCGGTGACTGTGTTCCACAATTGGACCTCACCTGGACCAGGTGACTCTGGTCCCCCTCTGGGTCTCACCGTGCCCTAGTGACTGTGAACCTCACTTTGGCTGACTTTGACCTGCTTACCCTGGTTGCCACCTGCGCCTGACCTCGAGCTGTTGACTCTGGTTCTTTCAATGGCCTCCCCTGGACCTGGTGATCCTGGTCCCCACCTGGGCCTACCTGGATGTGTTTCCTCTTGTCACCACCGGGGACTCACCTGCACCTGCTTACTGTGTTCCACACCTGGGCCTCAAGTAGACCTGTTGACCATGGTCCCCAAGTCGGCCTCACATGGACCTGTTGCCTCTGAACCCCACCGGGGCCTCAGGTGTACCTGGTATCTCTGGTTCTCACCTGAGGCTCATCTGGACCTAGTGACTCTGGTCCCCACCTGGGCTTCACCTGGATCTGGTGACTCTGGTCCCCACCTGGACTTCACCTGGATCTGGTGACTCTGGTCCCCACCTGGACCTCACCTGCATCTGGTGACTCTGGCCTGCAGGTTGGCCTCACCTGGACCTGGGGAGTGGGGTTGCCACCAGGGCCTCACACATAGCTGGTGACTCAGGTCCCCACGTGGGCCTCATTTGTACCTGTTGAATCTGGTCCTTAGCTAATCCTCTTCCAGACCCGAGGACTCTGGTCACCACCTGGGAATAACCTGGACCTGGTGAATCTGGTCCAAATCTGGGCCTTACCAAGTCCTGGTGACTTTCTTCACCACCTGGACCTGATTGCTGTGGACGCCTTCTTGGCGTCACCTGGAACTTGTGACTCTGATCCTATCTGCGAGTCACCAAGAACTGGTGACTCTGGTCCTCACCTGGGCATCATTGGTACCTGGTGATTCTGTTCCACATCTGAGCCTCACCTGGACCCGATGACTCTGGAACCACTCTGGGCCTCACCCTGACCTGGTGACTCTGGTCCCCATCTGGATATCACCTCGATCAGGTGATTCCGCTACCCTTCTAAGCCGAACCAGATATGGTGAAACTGGTCCTCAACTGGGCCTCACATGGACCATGTGACTCTGGTCCCCCTCTGGGTCTCACCGTGCCCTAGTGACTGTGAACCCCTGTTTGGCCTCACTTGGACCTGCTGATCCTGGTTGCCACCTGCGCCTGACCTCGAACTGTTGACTCTGGTTCTTTCAAGGGCCTCCCCGGGACCTGATGATCCTGGTCCCCACCTGGCCCTCACCTGGACGTGGTCACTCTTGTCACCACTGGGGACTCACCTGGACCTGCTTACTGTGTTCCACACCTGGGCCTCAAGTAGATCTGTTGACCATGGTCCCCAAGCCGGCCTCACATGAACCTGCGGCCTCTGATCCCCACCAGGGCTTCACGTGTACCTGATAACTCTGGTCCTCACCTGGGCCTCATCTGGACCTAGTGACTCTGATCCCCACCTGGGCTTCACCTGGATCTGGTGACTCTAGTTCCCACCGGGACCTCTCCTGATCCTGGTGACTCTCTTTCCAACATGGACCTCAACTGGATATGGTGACTCTGGTCCTCAGTTTGGCCTCACCTGGACCTGGCGTCTCTCGTCCCCACTTTGACCTAACTCAGAACTGCTGAATCTTGCCCCACCTAGGCCGCACCCAGACCTGGTGACTCTTGTCCCAAGCTTTGCCTCATTTCGACCTGATGAATATGTTACTAACGTGCGCCTCCCATGGACCTGGGACTCAGCTGGATAGAGTGGCTCTGGTTTCCACAAGGGGCTCACCTGATACTGCTAACTGTGGTCTTATTCTATGACTCATCAGGACCTAGTGATTCTGTTCCCCATCTGGGCCTGCATGGGCCTAGTGACTCTGGTCCTCACTCAGCCATCATTGGGACCTGGATACTCTATTCCAAACCTGGGCCTCACTTTGACCAGGGACCTCTGGTCCAATTCGGGGCCTCAAACTAAACTGGTTACTCTGGTTCCCCCTCTGGGCCTCACCCTTACCTGGTGACTCTGGTCAACCCTTGGGCTTCACTTGGTCCTGTGAATCTGGTCCTTAGATGGTCCGAACCTGGATCTGGTGACTGGTCGCCACCTGGGCCTTTCCTGGACTTGGTGAATCCTGTTGCCACCTGCGCGTCACCAGGATCTTGTGACTGTGGTCCCACCTGGACCTCACCTGGATCTGGGGGCTCTGGTTCCCATATGGGGTTCTCCTGGACCTGGTTCCTGAGGTCTCCATCTGGCCTCACCTGGAACACAATGACTCTGTTCCATATTTGGGCCTCTCCTGGACCTGTTGACTCTGGTACTTACCTGGGCATCATTGGGACCTGGGTACACACTTATATACCTGGCCTCACCTGGACCTGGTGACCGTGGTCCCACCTGGGCCTCACTTGGATGAGGTGACTGGTTCCCACAGCGACCTCACCTGGACCTGGTGACTCAGGTCCTCATATGGGCATTATGGGACCTGGTTTCTCAGTTCCACATCGGGGCCTCCTCTGGACCTAGTGATTCTCGTCCTACTCTGGGCCTCACTCTGACGTGGTGACTCTGGACCCCACCTGGATATCACCAGAACCGGGTAACTCTGGTCCCCCTCTGGGACTCACCCGGAGCTGGGGACACTGGCACTCAACTGGGTCTCAACAGGAGCTGGTGAATCTACTCCTCACTTAGGCCTCGTCTGGACCTTGTGACTCTTTTCCCACCTGGCATCAATGGGACTTGGTTACTCTCTTCCCCACCTGGGCTTCACCTCGACATGATAACTTTGCCCCACACTTTAGCTTCAACTGGTCATGATGACTCTGGTCCCCCCGCCCAGGCCTCAATCTGGACCTGGTGACCGTTGTCCCCACCTGGGTCTCACCTTGACCTGGTGACTCTCGTTCCCACATGAACCCCACCTGGATCTGGTGACTGTGGTGTTCCTGTAGACTCACATGTACCTGGTGACTTCGATCCCCACTAGGGCCTCACCTGGATCTGGTGAATCTGGCCTGCAGCTTGGCCTCACCTGGACCTGTTGAGTGGGGTTGCCACATGGGCCTCACCCATTCCTTGTGACTCAGGTCCCCACCTGGGCCTCTTGGACCTGGTGAATCTGGTCCTTACCTGGTCCTCTCCCAGACCCGCAGACTCTGGTCACCACCTGGGCCTCACCTGGACCTGGTGAATCTGGTCCCCATCTGGGCCTCACCCAGTCCTGGTGAATTTGTCCCCACCTGGATCTTATTGCTGTGGACACTTTCTTAGCCTCACCTGGAACTGGTGACTCTGATCCTATCTGCGTGTCACCCATACCTGGTGACTCTGGTCCTCACCTGGGCATCATTGGTACTTGGTGACTCTGTTCCACGCCTGAGCCTAACCTGGACATGATGACTCTGGAACCACTCTGGGCCTCACCCTGACCTGGTGCCTCTGATCCCCATTTGGATGTCACCTGGACCAGGTGATTGTGGTACCCCTCTAGTCCTCAACCTGATCTAGTGACAGTGGTCCCCAACTGGGCCTCACTAGACCTAGTGAATATGTTCCATCTGGGCCTCATTTGGACCTGGTGACTCTGGTCCCTAACTGGGCATCATCGGGACATGGTTCCACTGCATGGCCTGCAGGTTGGCCTCACCTGGACCTGGTAACTCTAGTCCCTACCTGGGCATCATCGGGATATATTTCCTCTACATGGCCTGCAGGTTGGCCTCATCCTGGACCTGGTGAGTGGGGTTGCCACCTGGGCCTCACTCATACCTGGTGACAAAGGCCCCACGTGGGCCTCACTTGGACCTGGTGAATCTGGTCCTTACTTTGTAATCACCCGGAACTGGTAACTCTGGTCACCACCTGGGAATCACCTGCACCTGGTGAATCTGGTCCCCATCTGGGCCTCACCCAGTCCTCGTGACTTTGTTCCCCACCTCGACCTGATTTCTGTGGACTCCTTCTTGGCCTCACCTGGAACTGGTGACTCTGATCCTAACTGGGCCTCACACAGATCTGGTGACTCTGGACCTCACCTGTGGACCATTATGACCTGGATCTCTGTTCTACACCTGAGCCTCACCTGTACATGATGACTCTGGATCCCCTCCGGGCCTCACCCTGACATGGTGGCTCTGGTCCCCATCTGAATGTCACCTAAACCAGGTGAATCTGGTACCCCTCTATGCCTAAACTAGACCTGGGTATTCAGGTCCTCATCTGGGCCTCACCGAGACCTAGTGAATATGCTCCCCACCTGCTCCTCATCTGGACCTGGTGACTCTGGTTCTACCTGTGCAGCATCGGTACATGGTTACTCTATTCACCCCTGGGACTGAACTGATCCTGGTAACTCTGGTCCTGACTTTGGCCTCTTCTGACCAGGTGACCCTGGCTCCACCTGGGCCTCACCTGTAACTGGTGATTCTGATCCAAAGCGTGGCCTCACCAGACCTGGTGACTGTGGTTCCCATCGGGACCTCACCTGGACCTCAAGTCTCTGTTCCCAACTGGGCCTCACCAGGACCTGGTGTCTCTGGTACCCACCAGGGTAGCATCAGGATATGGTTACACTGTTCACTAACAGTGACCATGCCTGACCTATTAACTCTGGTCTTCACCTGGGCCACACCTGGACATGGTGACACTGGTTCCCACTTGGGTCTCACCTGGACATGCTGAGTCGGATCCCCACCTGGTCCTCACCTGTAATTGGTGATTCTTGTTCCCACATGGACATCATGTGGACCTGCTGGCTGCAGGGTTTCTAGCTTCTCATGTACCACGTGACTCTGGTCCCCACCAGGGCCTCAACGGTACCTGGTGAGTGTGGTTGCCACCTGCACCTCGCCTGGACTTGGTGATTCTGGTCTGCACCTGAGACTACCCTGGATCTGGTGACTGTGGTCCCCACCTGGTCTTCACCTGGATTTGGGGACTCCGGTCCCCATCTGTGCCTCACCTGGCCCTGTTGACCATGGTCCTCAACGGGGCACAATTGGGGCCCGGTGACTGTGTTCCACAAATGGACCTCACCTGGACCATGTGACTCTGGTCCCCCTCTGGGTCTCACCGTGCCCTAATGACTGCGAACCCCACTTTGGCCTGACTTGGTCCTGCTGACCCTGGTTGCCACCTGTGCTTGACTTCGACCTGTTGACTCTGGTTCTTTCTTTTTTCTTTTTTTTTAATTTATTTTTTATTATTGGTGTTCTATTTACTAACATACAGAATAACCCCCAGTGCCCGTCACCCATTCACTCCCAACCCCCGCCCTCCTCCCCTTCTACCACCCCTAGTTCGTTTCCCAGAGTAGCAGTCTTTACGTTCTGTCTCCCTTTCTGATATTTCCCACACATTTCTTCCCCCTTCCCTTATATTCCCTTTCACTATTATTTATATTCACCAAATGAATGAGAACATATAATGTTTGTCTTTCTCCGACTGGCTTACTTCACTCAGCATAATACCCTCCAGTTCCATCCACTTTGAAGAAAATGGTGGGTATTTGTCATTTCTGATAGCTGAGTAATATTCCATTGTATACATAAACCACATCTTCTTTATCCATTCATCTTTCGTTGGACACCGAGGCTCCTTCCACAGTTTGGCTATCGTGGCCATTGCTGCTATAAACATCGGGGTGCAGGTGTCCCGGCGTTTCATTGCATTTGTCTCTTTGGGGAAAATCCCCAACAGTGCAATTGCTGGGTCGTAGGGCAGGTATATTTTTAACTGTTTGAGGAACCTCCACACAGTTTTCCAGAGTGGCTGCACCAGTTCACATTCCCACCAACAGTGTATGAGGATTCCCTTTTCTCCGCATCCTCTCCAACATTGGTTGTTTCCTGTCTTGTTAATTTTCCCCATTCTCACTGGTGTGAGGTGGTATCTCATTGTGGTTTTGATTTGTATTTCCCTGATGGCAAGTGATGCGGAGCATTTTCTCATGTGCATGTTGGCCATGTCTATGTCTTCCTCTGTGAGATTTCTGTTCATGTCTTTTGCCCATTTCATGATTGGATTGTTTGTTTCTTTGGTGTTGAGTTTGATAAGTTCTTTATAGATCTTGGAAACTAGTCCTTTATCTGATATGTCATTTGCAAATATCTTCTCCCATTCTGTAGGTTGTCTTTGAGTTTTGTTGACTGTATCCTTTGCTGTGCAAAAGCTTCTTATCTTGATGAAGTCCCAATAGTTCATTTTTGCTTTTGTTTCTTTTGTCTTCGTGGATGTATCTTGCAAGAAGTTACTATGGCCGAGTTCAAAAAGGGTGTTGCCTGTGTTCTTCTCTAGGATTTTGATGGAATCTTGTCTCACATTTAGATCTTTCATCCATTTTGGTTTATCTTTGTGTATGGTGAAAGAGAGTGGTCTAGTATCATTCTTCTGCATGTGGATGTCCAATTTCCCAGCACCATTTATTGAAGAGACTGTCTTTCTTCCAATGGATAGTCTTTCCTCCTTTATCGAATATTAGTTGCCCATAGAGTTCAGGGTCCACTTCTGGATTCTCTATTCTGTTTCACTGATCTATGTGTCTGTTTTTGTGCCAGAAGACTCTAGTTCTTTCAAGGGCCTCAACTGTACCTGGTGATCCTGGTCCCCACCTGGGACTCACCTGGACGTGGTGACTCTTTTCACCACCGGGGACTCACCTGGACCTGCTTACTGTGTTCTACACCTGGGCCTCATGTAGACCTGTTGACCATGGTCGCCAAGCCGGCCACACATGGACCTGTTGCCTCTGATCCCTACCGGGGACTCACGTGTACCTGGTAACTCTGGTACTCACCTGGGCCTCATCTGGACCTAGTGACTCTGGTCCCCACCTGGGCTTCACCTGAATCTGGTGACTCTGGTCCCCACCTGGACTCACCTGGATCTGGTGGCTCTGATTCCCACCTGGACTTCACCTGTATCTGGTGACTCTGGTCCCCACCTGGACCTCTCCTGGACCTGGTGACTCTCTTTCCAACATAGACATCACCTGGATCTGGTGACTCTGGTCCTCAGTTTGGCCTCACCTGGACCTGGCGTCTCTCGTCCCCACTTTGACCTAACTCAGAACTGCTGAATATTGACCCACCTAGGCCGCACCCAGACCTGGTGACTCTTGTCCGCAGCCATGCCTCAATTCGATCTGATGAATCTGGTCCTCACGTGGGCCTCACATGGACCTGGGACTCAGCTGGAGAGAGTGGCTCTGGTTCCCACAAGGGGCTCACCTGATACTGCTGACTGTGGTCTTATTCTGTGCCTCACCAGGACCTGGTGATTCTGTTCCCCATCTAGGCCTGCATGGCCATAGTAACTCTGTTCCTCACCCAGGCATCATTGGGACCTGGATACTCTATTCCACACCTGGGCCTCACTCTGACCAGGGCCCTCTGGTCCCATTCTGGGCCTCAAACTAAACTGGTTACTCTGGTTACCCCTCTGGGCCTCACCCTTACCTGGTGAAGCTGGTCACCCCTTTTACTTCTTTTGGGCCTGGTGAATCTGGACCTTAGCTGGTCCGCAACTGGATGTGGTGACTGGTCGCCACCTGGGCCTCCCCTGGACTTGGTGAATCCTGTTGCCAATTGCGCATCACATGGACCTTGTGACTGTGTTCCCACCTGGACCTCACCTGGATCTGGTGGCTCTGGTCCCATATTGGGCTCTCCTGGACCTAGTTCCTGTGGTCTCCATCTGGCCTCACATGGAACACAAAGACTCTGATCCATATTTGGGCCTATCCTGGATCTGTTGTCTCTGGTCCTTACCTGGCCTCATTGGGACCTGGATACTCACTTATATACCTGGGCCTCACCTGGACCTGGTGACTGTGGTCCCACCTGGGCCTCACTTGGACGAGGTGCCTGGATCCCACAGGGACCTCACCTGGACCTGGTGACTCAGGTCCTCATATGGGCATCATGGGACCTGGTTTCTCAGTTCCACATCGGGGCCTCACCTGGACCTAGTGATTCTCGTCCCCCTCTAGGCCTCACCCTGACGTGGTGACTCTGGTCTCCAGCTGGATATCACCAGAATCGGGTGACTCTGGTCCCCCTCTGGGACTCACCCGGATCTGGGGACACTGCTCCTCAACTGGGCCTCAACAGGCCCTGGTGAATCTACTCCTCACTTAGACCTCGTCTGGACCTTGGGACTCTTTTCCCACCTGGCATCAATGGGACATGGTTACTCTGTTCCCCACCTGCGCCTCACCTGGACATGATAACTTTGCTCCACACTTTGGCCTCAACTGGTCCTGATGACTCTGGCTCCCCACCTAGGCCTCAATCTGGACCTGGTGACTGTGGTCCCCACCTGGGTCTCACCTGGACCTGGTGACTCTCGTTCCCACATGAATCACACCTGGACCTGGTGACTGTGGTGTTCTTGTAGACTCTCTTTTACCTTGTGACTCCGGTCCCCACTAAGATCTCACCAGTATCTGGTGACTCTGGCCTGCAGGTTGGCCTCACCTGGACCTGGTGTGTGGGGTTGCCACCTGGGCATCACCCATATCTGGTGACTCAAGTCCCCACAGGTGCCTCTTGGACCTGGTGAATCTTCTCCTTACCTGGTCCTGCCCCAGACCCGGGACTCTGGTAACCACCTGGGGCTCACCTGGACCTGGTGAATCTGTTCCACACCTGGGCCTCACCCAGTCCTGGTGACTTTGTTCCCCACCTGGAACTGATTGCTGTGGACTCTTTCTTGGCCTCACCTGGAACTGGTGACTCTGATCCTATCTGGGCGTCAACGAGACCTGGTGACTCTGGTCCTCACCTGGGCATCCTTGGTACCTGGTGACTCTGTTCCACACCTGAGCCTCACCTGAACATGATTACTCTTGAAGCTCTCTGGGCCTCACCCTGACCTGGTGACTCTGGTCCCCATCTGGATGTCACCTGGACCAGGTGATTCTGGTATCCTTCTACGCCTCAACAAGATCTGGTAACTATGGTCCTTAACTGGGTCTCACCTGGACCTAGTGAATATGCTCCATCTGGGCCTCACCTGGACCTGGTAACTCCGGACCCTACCTGGGCATCATTGGACACGGTTCCTCTGCATGGCCTGCAGGTTGGCCTCACCTGGAACTGGTGAGTGGGGTTGCCACCTGTGCCTCACCCATACCTGGTGACACAGGCCCCACGTGGTCCTCAATTGGACCTAGTGAATCTGATCCTTACCTGGTCCTCACCCGGAACTAGCAACTCTTGTCAACACCGGGGAATCACCTGGACCTGGTGAATCTGGTCCCCATTGGGCCTCACCCAGTCCTGGTGACTTTGTTCCCCACATGGACCTAATTGCTGTGGTCTCCTTCTTGTCCTCACCTGGAACTGGTGACTCTGATCCTCACTGGGCCTCACCCAGATCTGGTGACTCTGGTCCTCACCTGTGGACCATTATGACCTGGATACTCTGTTCCACACCTGAGCCTCACCTGTACATGATGACTCTGGATCCCCTCTGGGCCTCACCCTGACATGGTGACTCTGGTGCCAATCTGGATGTCACCCAGACCAGGTCAATCTGGTACCCCTGTAGGCCTCAACTAGACCTGGTGATACTGGTCCTCAACTGGGCCACAGGGACCTAGTGAATATGCTCCCCACCTGCGCCTCATCTGACCTGGTCACTCTGGTTATACCTGGGCATAATTGGGACATGGTTACTCTATTGCCCACTGGGACTGACCTGATTCCGGTAACTCTGTTCCTGACTTTGGCCTCTTCTGTACCAGTTGACTCTGGCTCCACTTGGGCCTCAGCTGTAACTGGTGACTCTGATCCTATGCATGGCCTCATCTGACCTGGTGACTGTGGTTCCCATCGGGACCTCACCTGGACCTCATGTCTCTGGTCCCTCCTGACCCTCACCAGGACCTGGTGTCTCTGATACCCACCTGGGTAGCATCAGGATATGGTTACACTGTTCACTAACAGTGACCCTGCCGGACCTATTAACTCTGGTCTTCACATGGGCCACACCTGAACATGGTGACACTGGTTCCCACCAGGACCTCACCTGGACATGGTGAGTCGGATCCCCACCTGGTCATCACCTGTAACTGGTGATTCTCGTTCCCACTTGGACATCATGTGGACCTGGTGGCTGCAGTTTTTCTAGCTTCTCATGTACCCTCGTGACTCTGATCCCCACCAGGGCCTCACCGGGACCTGCTGAGTGTGGTTGCCACCTGCACCTCTCCTGGACCTGGTGATTCTGGTCTGCACATGAGACTACCCTGTCTCTGGTGACTGTGGTCCCCACCTGGGCTTCACCTGGATTTGGGGACTCCGGTCCCCATCTGGGCTTTACCTGGCCCTGTTGACCATGGTCCTCAACTGGGTAAAATTGGGACCCGTTGACTGTGTTCCACAAGTGGCCTCACCTGGACCAAGTGAATCTGGTCCCCCTCTGGGTGTCACCGTGCCCTAGTGACTGTGAACCCCACTTTGGCCTGACTTGGACCTGCGGACCCTGGTTGCCACCTGCGCCTGACCTCGAACTGTTGACTCTGGTTCTTTCAAGGGCCTCCCCTGGACCTGGTGATCCTGGTCCCCATCTGGGCCTCACCTGGACGTGGTGACTCTTGTCACCACCGGGGACTCACCTGGACCTGCTTACTGTGTTCCACACCTGGGCCTCAAGTAGACTTGTTGACTATGGTCCCCAAGGCAGACTCACATGGACATGTTGCCTCTGATCCCCACCGGGGCCTCACGTGTACCTGGGAACTCTGGTCCTCACCTGGGCCTCATCTGGACCTAGTGAATATGCTCCATCTGGGCCTCATTTGGACGTGGTGACTCTGGTCACTACCTGGGCAACATCGGGGCATGATTCCACTGCATGGCCTGCAGGTTGGACTCACCTAGACCTGGAAAATCTGGACCCTCCCTGGGCATCATCGGGACATGGTTCTTCTGCATGGCCTGCACTTATGCCTCACCTGGCACTGGTGAGTGGGTTTTCCACCTGGGCCTCACCCATACCTGGTGACACAGGTCCCGACGTGGGCCTCACTTGGACCTGGTGAATCTTGTCCTTACCTGGTCCTCACCGGAACTGGTAACTCTGGTCACCACTTGGGAATCACCTGGACCAGTGAATCTGGTCCCCATCTGGGCCTCACCCAGTCCTGCTGACTTTGTTCCCCACCTGGACCTGATTGCTGTGGACGCTTACTTGGCCTCACCTGGAACTGGTTACTCTGATCCTATCTGCGCGTCAGCCAGATCTGGTGACTCTGGTCCTCACCTGGGCATCATTGGTACCTGGAGACTCTGTTCCACACCTGAGCCTCACCTGGACATGATGCCTCATCTGGGCCTCACTCTGACCTGGAGACTCTGGTTCCCATCTCGATGTCACTTGGACCAGGTGATACTGGTACCCCTCTAGGCCTCAACCAGATCTGGTTACCCTTGTCCTCTAATGGGCCTCACCTGGACCTAGTGAATATGCTCCATCTGGGCCTCATTGGACCTGGTGACTCTGGTCCCTACCTGGGCATCATCGGGACATGGTTCCACTGCATGGCCTGCAGGTTGGCCTCACCTGGACCTGGTAAATCTAGTCCCTACCTGGGCATCATCGAGACATGGTTCCTCTGCATGGCCTGTAGGTTGGCCTCACCTGGACCTGGGGAGTGGGGTTGCCACCTGGGCCTCACATATGCATAGTGACATAGGTCCCCACTTTGGCCTCACTTGGACCTGGTGAATCTTGTCCTTTCCTGATCCTCACCCAGAATTGGTAACTCTGGTCACAACCTGGGAATCACCTGGACCTGGTGAATCTGTTCCCCATCTGGGTCTCACCCAGTCCTTCTGACTTTGTTCCCCTCCTGGATCTGATTGCTGTGGACTCCTTCTTGGCCTCTCCTGGAACTGGTGACTCTGATCCTAACTGGGCCTCACCCAGATCTGGTGACTCTGGTCCTCACCTGTGGACCATTATGACCTGGATACTCTGTTCCACACCTGAGACTCACCTGGACATGATGACTCTGGATCTACTCTGGGCGTCACCCTGACATGGTGACTCTGGTCCCCATCTGGATGTCACCTAGACCAGGTGAATCTGGTACTCCTCGAGGCCTCATCTATACCTGGTGACTCTGGTCCTCAACTCGGCCTCACCGGGACCTAGTGAATATGCTCCCAACCTGCGCCTCATCTCGACCTGTTGACTCTCGTTCTACCTGGGCATCATCGGGACATGGTTACACTATTCCCCACTGGGACTGACCTGATCCTGGTAACTCTGGTCCTGACTTTGGCCTCTTCTGTACCAGGTGACTCTGGCTCCACATGGGCCTCACCTGTAACTGGTGACTCTGATCCTAATCATGGCCTCACCTGACCTGGTGACTGTGGTTCCCATCGGGAACTAAACTGGACCTCATTTCTCCGGTCCCACCTGGGCCTCACCTGGACCTGGTGTCTCTGGTACCTCCCTGGGTAGCATCAGCATATGGTTACACTGTTCACTAACAGTGACCCAGCCGGACCTATTAACTCTGGTCTTCACCAGGGCCACACCTGGACATGGTGACACTGGTTCCCACCTGGGTCTCACCTGGACATGGTGAGTCGGATCCCCACCTGGTCCTCACCTGTAACTGGTGATTCTCCTTCCCACATGGTCATCATGTGGACCTGGTGGCTGTAGTATTTCTAGCTTCTCATGTACTTCGTGACTCTGGTCCCCACCAGGACCTCACCGGGTCCTGGTGAGTGTGGTTGCCACCTGCACCTCACCTGGACCTGGTGATTCTGGTCTGCACCTGTGACTACCCTGGATCTGGTGACTGTGGTCCCCACTTGGGCTTCACCTGGATTATGGTCTCCGGTCCCCATCTGGGCCTCACCTGGCCCTGTTGACCATGGTCCTCAACTGGGTAAATTGGGACCCGGTGACTGTGTTCCACAACTGGACCTCACCTGACCAGGTGACTCTGGTACCCCTCTGGGTCTCACCGTGTCCTAGTGACTGTGAATCCCACTTTGGCCTGACTAGGACCTGCTGAACCTGGTTGCCTCCTGCGCCTGACCTCGAACTGTTGACTCTGTTTCTTTCAAGGGCCTTTCCTGTACCTGGTGATTCTGGTCCCCACCTCGGCCTCACCTGGACGTGGTGACTCTTGTCACCACCGGGGACTCACATGGACCTGCTTACTGTGTTCCACACCTTGGCCTCCAGTAGACCTGTTTACCATGGTCCCCAAGACGGCCTCACATGGACATGATGACTCTGGAACCACTCTGTGCCTCACCCTGACCTGGTGACTCTGGTCTCCATCTGGATGTCACCTGTACCAGGTGATTCTGGTACCCCTCTGGGCCTCAACCAGATCTGGTGACTCTGGTCCTCAACTGGGCCTCAACGGGACCTAGTGAATATGCTCCATCTGAGCCTCATTTGGACCTGGTGACTTTGGTCCCTCCCTGGGCATCATCGGGACATGGTTACACTGCATGGCCTACAGGTTGGACTCACCAGGACCTGGTAACTCTGGTCCCTACATGGGCATCATCGGGACACGGTTCCTCTGCATGGCCCAAGGGTTGGCCTCACCTGGACCTGGTGATTGGGGTTTCCACCTGAGCCACCTAGGCCGCACCCAGAACTGGTGACTCTTGTCCCCAGCTATGCCTCCCCTGTACCTGGTGACCCATGCACCCATGTGGGCCTCACTTGGACCTGGTTAATCTGGTCCTTAAGTGGTCCTCACCTGGAACGGTTAACTCTGGTCACCACCTGGGAATCACCTGGACCTGGTGAATCTGGTCCCCATCTGGGCCTCACCCTATCCTGGTGACTTTGTTCCCCAACTGGACCTGATTGCTGTGGACACCTTCTTGGCCTCACCTGGAAGTGGTGAGTGTGATCCTAACTTGGCCTCACCGAGAACTGGTGACTCTGGTCCTCACCTGTGGACCATTATGATCTGGATATTCCGTTCCACACCTGAGCCTCACTTGGAGATGATGACTCTGGATCCCCTCTGGGCCTCACCCTGACATGGTGACTCTGGTCCCCATCTGGATGTCACCTAGACCAGGTGAATCTGGTACCCCTCTAGTCCTCAACTAGACCTGGTGACTCTGGTCCGCAACTGGGCCTCACCGGCCCGAGTGAATATGCTCCCCACCTGCGCCTCATCTGCACCTGTTGACTCTGGTTCTACCTGGGCATCCTCGGGGCATGGTTACTCTATTCCCCACCGGGACTGACCTGATCCTGGTAACTCTCGTCCTGACTTTGGCGTCTTCTGTACCAGGTGACTCTGGCTCAACATGGGCCTCACCTGTAACTGGTGACTCTGATCCTAAGCATGGCCTCACCTGACCTGGTGACTGTGGGTCCCATCGGGACCTCTTCTGGACCTCATGTCTCTGGGCCCACCTGGGCCTCACCAGGACCTGGTATCTGTGGTTCCCACCTGGGTAGCATCAGGATATGGTGACCCTGTTCACTAACAGTGACCCAACTGGACCTATTAACTCTGGTCTTCACCTGGGCCACACCTGGACATGGTGACACTGGTTCCCACCTGGGACTCACCTGGACATGGTGAGTCGGATCCTCACCTGGTCCTCACCTGTAACTGGTGATTTTCTTTCCCACATGGACATAATGTGGACCTTGTGGCTGCAGTGTTTCTAGCTTCTCATATACCTCGTGAATCTGGTCCCCACCAGGGCCTCAACGGTACCTGGTGGGTGTGGTTGCCACCTACACAACACCTGGACCTGGTGATTCTGGTCTGCACTTGAGACTACCCTGCATCTGGTGACTGTGGTCCCCACCTGCTCTTCACCAGGATTTGGGGACTCCGGTCCCATCTGGGCCTCACCTGGCACTGTTGATCATGGTCCTCACCTCGGCACAATTGGGGCCCGGTGACTGTGTTCCACAAATGGACCTCACCTGGACCATGTGACTCTGGTCCCCCTCTGGGTCTCACCGTGCCCTAATGACTGTGAACCCCACTTTGGCCTGACTTGGACCTGCTGACCCTGGTTGCCACCTGTGCTTGATTCGACCTGTTGTCTCTGGTTCTTTCTTTTTTCTTTTTTTTTTTAATTTATTTTTTATTATTGGTGTTCTATTTACTAACATACAGAATAACCCCCAGTGCCCGTCACCCATTCACTCCCACCCCCCGCCCTCCTCCCCTTCTACCACCCCTAGTTCGTTTCCCAGAGTTAGCAGTCTTTACGTTCTGTCTCCCTTTCTGATATTTCCCACACATTTCTTCCCCCTTCCCTTATATTCCCTTTCACTATTATTTATATTCACCAAATGAATGAGAACATATAATGTTTGTCTTTCTCTGACTGGCTTACTTCACTCAGCATAATAAACTCCAGTTCCATCCACGTTGAAGCAAATGGTGGGTATTTGTCATTTCTGATAGCTGAGTAATATTCCATTGTATACATAAACCACATCTTCTTTATCCATTCATCTTTCGTTGGACACCGAGGCTCCTTCCACAGTTTGGCTATCGTGGCCATTGCTGCTATAAACATCGGGGTGCAGGTGTCCCGGCGTTTCATTGCATTTGTCTCTTTGGGGAAAATCCCCAACAGTGCAATTGCTGGGTCGTAGGGCAGGTATATTTTTATCTGTTTGAGGAACCTCCACACAGTTTTCCAGAGTGGCTGCACCAGTTCACATTCCCACCAACAGTGTATGAGGATTCCCTTTTCTCCGCATCCTCTGCAACATTGGTTGTTTCCTGTCTTGTTAATTTTCCCCATTCTCACTGGTGTGAGGTGGTATCTCATTGTGGTTTTGATTTGTATTTCCCTGATGGCAAGTGATGCAGAGCATTTTCTCATGTGCATGTTGGCCATGTCTATGTCTTCCTCTGTGAGATTTCTGTTCATGTCTTTTGCCCATTTCATGATTGGATTGTTTGTTTCTTTGGTGTTGAGTTTGATAAGTTCTTTATAGATCTTGGAAACTAGTCCTTTATCTGATATGTCATTTGCAAATATCTTCTCCCATTCTGTAGGTTGTCTTTGAGTTTTGTTGACTGTATCCTTTGCTGTGCAAAAGCTTCTTATCTTGATGAAGTCCCAATAGTTCATTTTTGCTTTTGTTTCTTTTGCCTTCGTGGATGTATCTTGCAAGAAGTTACTATGGCCGAGTTCAAAAAGGGTGTTGCCTGTGTTCTTCTCTAGGATTTTGATGGAATCTTGTCTCACATTTAGATCTTTCATCCATTTTGAGTTTATCTTTGTGTATGGTGAAAAAGAGTGGTCTAGTTTCATTCTTCTGCATGTGGATGTCCAATTTTCCCAGCACCATTTATTGAAGAGACTGTCTTTCTTCCAATGGATAGTCTTTCCTCCTTTATCGAATATTAGTTGCCCATAAAGTTCAGGGTCCACTTCTGGATTCTCTATTCTGTTTCACTGATATATGTGTCTCTTTTTGTGCCAGTAGACTCTAGTTCTTTCAAGGGCCTCAACTGTACCTGGTGATCCTGGTCCCCACCTGGGCCTCACCTGGACGTGGTGACTCTTTTCACTACCGGGGACTCACCTGGACCTGCTTACTGTGTTACACACCAGGGCCTCAAGTAGACCTGTTGACCATGTTCCCCAAGCCGGCCTCACATGGACCTGTTGCCTCTGATCCCCACCGGGGCCTCACGTGTACCTGGTAACACTGGTCCTCACCTGGGCCTCATCGGGACCTAGTGACTCTGGTCCCCACCTGGGCTTCACCTGGATCTGGTGACTCTGGTCCCCACCTGGAATTACCTGGTTCCGTTGACTCTGGTCCCCACCTGGACCTCTCCTGGACCTGGTGACTCTCTTTCCAACATGGACCTCACCTGGATCTGGTGACTCTGGTCCTCAGTTTGGCCTCACCTGGACCTGGTGTCTCTCGCCCCACTTGAGCCTAACTCAGAACTGCTGAATCTTGCACCAAACTAGGCCGCATCCAGACCTGGTGACTCTTGTCTCCACCTATGCCTCAATTCCACCTGATGAATCTGGTCCTCACGTGGGCCTCACATGGACCTGGCACTCAGCTGGACCTGGGACTCAGCTGGATAGAGTGGCTCTGGTTCCCACAAGGGGTCACCTGATACTGGTGACTGTGGTTTTATTCTATGCTTCATCAGGACCTAATGATTCTGTTCCTCATCTGGGACGGCATGGCCCTAGTGACTCTGGTCCTCACCCAGGCATCATTGCGACCTGGATACTCTATTCCCACTTGGGCCTCACTGACCAGGGCCCTCTGGTCCCATTCTGGGCCTCAAACTAAACTGGTTACTCTGGTTCCCCCTCTGGGCCTCACCCTTACCTGGTGAAGCTGGTCACCCCTTTTACTTCTCTTGGGCCTGGTGAATCTGGACCTTAGCTGGTCCGCACCTGGATGTGGTGACTGGTCGCCACCTGGGCCTCCCTGGACTTGGTGAATCCTGTTGCCAATTGCGCATCACATGGACCTTGTGACTGTGTTCCCACCTGGACCTCACCTGGATCTGGTGGCTCTGGTCCCATATTGGGCTCTCCTGGACCTAGTTCCTGTGGTCTCCATCTGGCCTCACATGGAACACAAAGACTCTGATCCATATTTGGGCCTATCCTGGATCTGTTGTCTCTGGTCCTTACCTGGCCTCATTGGGACCTGGATACTCACTTATATACCTGGGCCTCACCTGGACCTGGTGACTGTGGTCCCACCTGGGCCTCACTTGGACGAGGTGCCTGGATCCCACAGGGACCTCACCTGGACCTGGTGACTCAGGTCCTCATATGGGCATCATGGGACCTGGATTCTCAGTTCCACATCGGGGCCTCACCTGGACCTAGTGATTCTCGTGCCCCTCTAGGCCTCACCCTGACGTGGTGACTCTGGTCTCCAGCTGGATATCACCAGAACCGGATGACTCTGGTCCCCCTCTGGGACTCACCCGGATCTGGGGACACTGCTCCTCAACTGGGCCTCAACAGTCCTGGTGAATCTACTCCTCACTTAGGACCTCGTCTGGACCTGGGACTCTTTCCCACCTGGCATCAATGGGCATGGTTACACTGTTCCCCACCTGCGCCTCACCTGGACATGATAACTTTGCTCCACACTCTTTGGCCTCAACTGGTCCTGATGACTCTGGCTCCCGCCACCTAGGCCTCAATCTGGACCTGGTGACTGATGGTCCCCACCTGGGTCTCACCTGGACCTGGTGACTCTCGTTCCCACATGAATCACACCTGGACCTGGTGACTGTGGTGTTCTTGTAGACTCTCTTTTACCTTGTGACTCCGGTCCCCACTAAGATCTCACAGTATCTGGTGGACTCTGGCCTGCAGGTTGGCCTCACCTGGACCTGGTGTGTGGGGTTGCCACCTGGGCATCACCCCATATCTGGTGACTCAAGTCCCCACAGGTGCCTCTTGGACCTGGTGAATCTTCTCCATTACCTGGTCCTGCCCCAGACCCGGGACTCTGGTAACCCACCTGGGGCTCACCTGGACCTGGTGAATCTGTTCCACACCTGGGCCTCACCAGTCCTGGTGACTTTGTTCCCCACCTGGAACTGATTGCTGTGGACTCTTTCTTGGCCTCACCTGGAACTGGTG
This sequence comes from Canis lupus familiaris, assembly GCF_011100685.1. Taxonomy (NCBI): domain Eukaryota; kingdom Metazoa; phylum Chordata; class Mammalia; order Carnivora; family Canidae; genus Canis; species Canis lupus. Next base: position 250,023 of record NW_023330374.1, read on the forward strand.
ACTCTGATCCTATCTGGGCGTCAACGAGACCTGGTGACTCTGCGTCCTCACCTGGGCATCCTTGGTACCTGGTGACTCTGTTCCACACACCTGAGCCTCACCTGAACCTGATTACTCTTGAAGCTCTCTGGGCCTCACCCCTGACCTGGTGACTCTGGTCCCCATCTGGATGTCACCTGGACCAGGTGATTCTGGTATCCTTCTACGCCTCAACAAAGATCTGGTAACTATGGTCCTTAACTGGGTCTCACCTGGACCTAGTGAATATGCTCCATCTGGGCCTCACCTGGACCTGGTAACTCCGGACCCTACCTGGGCATCATTGGACACGGTTCCTCTGCATGGCCTGCAGGTTGGCCTCACCTGGAACTGGGAGTGGGGTTGCCACCTGTGCCTCACCCATACCTGGTGACACAGGCCCCACGTGGTCCTCAATTGGACCTAGTGAATCTGATCCTTACCTGGTCCTCACCCGGAACTAGCAACTCTTGTCAACACCGGGGAATCACCTGGACCTGGTGAATCTGGTCCCCATTGGGCCTCACCCAGTCCTGGTGACTTTGTTCCCCACATGGACCTAATTGCTGTGGTCTCCTTCTTGTCCTCACCTGGAAACTGGTGACTCTGATCCTCACTGGGCCTCACCCAGATCTGGTGACTCTGGTCCTCACCTGTGGACCATTATGACCTGGATACTCTGTTCCACACCTGAGCCTCACCTGTACATGATGACTCTGGATCCCCTCTGGGCCTCACCCTGACATGGTGACTCTGGTGCCCATCTGGATGTCACCCAGACCAGGTGAATCTGGTACCCCTGTAGGCCTCAACTAGACCTGGTGATACTGGTCCTCAACTGGGCCACAGGGACCTAGTGAATATGCTCCCCACCTGCGCCTCATCTGACCTGGTCACTCTGGTTATACCTGGGCATCATTGGGACATGGTTACTCTATTGCCCACTGGGACTGACCTGATTCCGGTAACTCTGGTCCTGACTTTGGCCTCTTCTTCTGGCTCCCCTGGGCTCAGCTGTAAATGGTGACTCTGATCCTAGCATGGTCCATCTGACCTGGTGACTGTGTGTTCCCATCGGGACTCACCTGGACCTATGTCTCTGGTCCCTCCGACCTCACCAGGACCTGGTGTCTCCTCACTTAGGCCTCGTCGGACCTGTGACTCTTTTCCCACCTAGCATCAATGGGACATGGTTACTCTGTTCCCCACCTGGGCCTAACCTGGACATGATAACTTGGCTCCACACTTTGGCATCAACTTGTCCTGATGACACTGGTCCCCCCACCTAGGCCTCAATTTGGACCTGGTGACCCTGATCCCCACCTGGGTCTCACCTGGACCCGGTGACTCTCGTTCTCACATGAACCACACCAGGACCTGGTGACTGTGGTGTTCTTGGAGACTCACATTTACCTGGTGACTCTGGCCCCCACAAGGGCCTCACCTGGATCTGGAGACTCTGGCCTGCAGGTTGGCCTCACCTGGAACTGGGGAGTGGGGTGGCCACCTGGGCCTCACCCATACCTGGTGACTCAGGTCCCCCCGTGGGCCTCTTGGACCTGGTGAATCTGGTCCTTACCTGGTCCTCTCCCGGACACGGGGAATCTGGTCACCACCCGGGACTCACCTGTACCTGGTGAATCTGGTCCCCATCTGGGTCTCACCCAGTCCTGGTGATTTATTCCCCGCCTGGACCTGATTGCTGTGGACTCTTTCTTGGCCTCCCCTGGAACTGGTGACTCTGATTCTATCTGCGCCTCACCCAGATCTGGTGACTCTGCTCCTCACTTGGGCATCATTGGTACCTGGTGACTCTCTTCCACACCTGAGCCTCACCTGGACCCGATGACTCTGGAACCACTCTGGGCCTCCCCCTGACCTGGGGACTCTGGTCCCTATCTGGATATCACCTGGACCAGGTGATTCTGGTACCCTTCTAAGACTCAAGTAGATATGGTGAAACTGGTCCTCAACTGGGCCTCACCTGGACCTAGAGAATATGCTCCATCTGGGCCTTATTTGGACCTGGTGACTCTGGTCCCTACCCGGGCATCATCGGGACATGGTTCCACTGCATGGCCTGCAGATTGGCCTCAACTGGACCTGGTAAATCTGGTCCCTACCTGAGCATCACCGGGACATGGTTCCTCTGCATGGCCTGCAGGTTGGCCTCACCTGGACCTGGTGAGTGTTATTGCCACCTGGGCCTCACCCATACCTGGTGACTCAGGTCCCCACGTGGGCCTCTTGGACCTGGTGAATCTGGTCCTTACCTGGTCCTTTCCCAGAACTGGGACTCTGGTCACCACCTGTGCCTCACCTGGACCTGGTGAATCTGGTACCCCTCTAGGCCTCAACAAGATCTGGTGACTATGATCCTATCTGCGCGTCACCCAGACCTGGTGATTCTGTTCCTCACCTGGGCATTATTGGGACCTGGTGACTCTCTTCCACACCTGAGCCTCACCTGGACATGATGACTCTGGAACCTCTCTGGGCCTCACCCTGACCTGGTGACTCTGGTCCCCATGTGGATGTCACCTGGACCAGTTTATTCTGGTACCCTTCTAGGCCTCAACCAGATCTGTTGACTCTGGTCCTCAACTGGGCCTCACTTGGACCTAGTGATTATGCACCATCTGGGCCTCTTTTGGAACTGGTGACTCTGGTCCCTACCTGGGCATCACTGGGACATGGTTCCACGGCATGGCCTGCAGGTTGGTCTCACTTGGACCTGGTAAGTCTGGTCCCTACATGGTCATCATCGGGACATGGTTCCTCTGCACGGCCTGCAGGTTGGACTCACCTGGACCTTGACAGTGGCGTTGCCACCTGGGCCTCACCTATGCCTGGTGACACAGGTCCCCACGTGGGCCTCACTTGGACCTGGTGAATCTCGTCCTTACCTGGTCCTCACCCGGAACTTGTAAGTCTGGTCACCACCTGGATATCACCTGGTCCTTGTGTATCTGGTCCCCATCTAGGCCTCACCCTGTCCTGGTGACTTTGTTCCCCACCTGGACCTGATTTCTGTGGACTCCTTCTTGGCCTCACCTGGAACTGGTGACTCTGGTCCCCACCTGGACCTCTCCCGGACCTGGTGACTTTCTTTCAAACATGGACCTTACATGGATCTGGTGACTCTGGTACTCAGTTTGGCCTCACCTGGAACTGGCGTCTCTCGTCCCCACTTTGACCTAACTCACAACTGCTGAATCTAGCCCAACTTATGCTGCACCCAGACCTGGTGACTTTTGTCCCCAGCTATGCCTCAATTCGACCTAATGAATCTGGTCCTCACAGGAGCCTCACCTGGACCTGGGACTCAGCTGGATACAGTGGCTCTGGTTCCCGCAAGGGGCTCAGCTGATACTGCTGACTGTGGTCTTATTGTATGCCTCACCAGGACCTAGTGATTCTGTTCCCCATCTGGGCCTGCATGGCCCCAGTAACTCTGTTCCTCACCCAGGCATCATTGGGACCTGGATACTCTATTCCACACCTGGGCCTCACTTTTACCAGAGACCTCTGGTCCCATTCTGGGCCTCAAACTAAACTGGTTACTCTGGTTCCCCCTCTGGGCCTCACCCTTACCTGGTGACTCTGGTCACCCCTTGGGCTTCATTTGGGCCTGGTGAATCTGGTCCTTAGGTGGTCCGCACCTGGATCTGGTGATTGGTCGCAACCTGGGCCTCTCCTGACTTGGTGAATCCTGTTGCCACCTGGGCCTCACTTGGACCTTGTGACTGTGGTCCCACCTGGACCTCACATGGATCTGGTGGCTCTGGTTCCCAAATGGGGCTCTCCTGGACCTGGTTCCTGTTGTCTCCATCTGCCCTCACCTGGAACACAATGACTCTGATCCATATTTGGGCCTCTTCTGCACCTGTTGACTCTGGTCCTTACCTGGGCATCATTGGGACCTGGATAATCTCTTATATACCTGGGCCTCACCTGGACCTGGTGACTGAGGTCCCCCCTTGGCCTCACCTGGATGAGGTGACTGGTTCCCACTGGGACCTCACCTGGTCCTGGTGACTCAGGTCCTCATATGGGCATCATGGGACCTGGTTTCTCAGTTCCACATCGGGGCCTCAACTGGACCTAGTGATTAACCTTCCCCTCTGGGCCTCACCCTGACGTGATGACTCTGGTCCCCACCTGGATATCACCAGAACCGGCTTACTCTGGACCCCCTCTGAGACTCACCCGGAGCTGTGGACACTGGTCCTCAACTAGGCCTCAACAGGACCTGATGAATCTACTTTTCACTTAGGTCTCGTCTGGACCTTGTGACTCTTTTCCCACCTGGCATCAATGGGACATGGTTACTCTGTTCCCCACCTGGGCCTCACCTGGACATGATAACTTTGCTCCATTATTTGGCCTCAACTGGTCCTGATGACTCTCGTCCCCCCACCTAGGCCTCAATCAGGACCTGGTGACTGTGGTCCCCACCTGGGTCTCCCCTGGACCTGGTGACTCTCGTTCCTACATGAACGACACCTGGACTTGGTGACTGTGGTGTTCCTGTAGACTCACATTTCCCTGGTGATTCCGGTACCCACTAGGGCCTCACCTGGATCTGGTGACACTGGCCTGCCGGTTGGCCTCACCTGGACTTGGTGAGTGGGGTTGACACGTGGGTGTCACCCATACCTGGTGACTCAGGTCCCCACGTGGGCCTCTTGGACCTGGTGAATCTGGTCCTTACCTGGCCTCTCCCAGACCCAGGGACTCTGGTCACCACCTGGTCCTCACCTGGACCTGGTGATACTGGTCCCCATCTGGGCCTCACCCAGTCCTGGTGACTTAGTTCCCCACCTGGACCTGATTGCTGTGGACTCTTTCTTGACCTCACCTGAAACTGGTGACTCTGATCCTATCTGTGCGTCACACAGACCTGGTGACTCTCGTCCTCACCTGGGCATCATTGGTACCTGGTGACTCTGTTCCACACCTGAGCCTCACCTGGACATGATGAGTCTGGAACCTCTCTGGGCCTCACCCTGACCTGGTGACTCTGGTCCCCATCTGGATGTCACCTAGACCAGGTGAATATGGTACCCCTCTAGGCCTCAACTAGACTGGGGGAATCTGGTCCTAAACTGGGCCTCACCGGGACCTAGTGAATATACTCCCCACCTGCGCCTCATCCGGACGTGGTGACTCGGGTTCTACCTGGGCATCATCGGGACATGGTTACTCTATTCCCCACTGGGAATGACCTGATCCTGATAACTCTGGTCCTGACTTTGGAGTCTTCTCTACTTGGTGACTCTGGCTCCACCTGGGCCTCACCTGTAACTGGTGACTCTGATCCTAAGCATGGTCTCACCTGACCTGGTGACTGTGGTTCCCATCGGGACCTCACCTGGACCTCATGTCTCTGGTCCCACCTAGACCTCACCAGGACCTGGTGTCTCTGGTACCCACATGGGTCGCATCAGGATATGGTTACACTGTTCACTAACAGTGTCCCAGCCAGACCTATTAACTCTGGTCTTCACCTGGGCCACACCTGTACATGGTGACACTGGTTCCCACCTTGGTCTCACCTGGACATGGTGAGTCGGATCCCCGCCTGGTCCTCACCTGTAAGTGGTGATTCTCCTTCCCTCATGGACATCATGTGGACCTGGTTGCTGCAGTGTTTATAGCTTCTCATGTACCTCGTGACTCTGGTCCCCACCAGGGCCTCAGCGGGACCTCTTGAGTGTTGTTGCCACCTGCACCTCACCTGGACCTGGTGATTCTGGTCTGCACCTGAGACTACCCTGGATCTGGTGACTGTGGTCCCACCTGGGCTTCACCTGGATTTGGGGACTCTGGTCCCCATCTGGGCCTCACCTGGCCCTGTTGACCATGGTACACAACTGGGCAAAATTGGGACCCGGTGACTGTGTTCCACACCTGGACCTCACCTGGACCAGGTGACTCTGGTCCCCCTCTGGGTCTCACCGTGCCCTAGTGACTGTGAACCCCACTTTGGCCTGAATTGACCTGCAGACACTGGTTGTCACCTGCTCCTGACCTCCAAATGTTGACTCTGATTCTTTCAAGGGCCTCCCCTGTACCTGGTGATCCTGGTCCCCACCTGGGCCTCACCGGGACGTGGTGACTCTTGTCACTACCGGGGACTCACCTGGACCTGCTTAATCTGTTCCACACCTGGGCTTCAAGTAGTCCTGTTGACCATGGTCCCCAAGCCGGCCTCACATGGACCTGTTGCCTCCGATCCCCACCGGGGCCAAACGTGTACCTGGTAACTCTGGTCCTCTCCTGGGCCTCATCTGGGCCTAGTGACTCTGGTCACCACCTGGGCTTCACCTGGATCTGGTGACCCTGGTCCCCACCTGGACTTCGCCTGGATCTGGTGAATCTGGTCCCCAACTGGACCTCTCCTGGACCTGGAGACTCTCTTTCCAAAATGGACCTCACCTGGATCCGGTTATTCTGCTCCTCAGTCTGGCCTCACCTGGATCTAGTGTCTCTCATTCCCACCTTGACCTAACTCAGAACTGATGAATCTTGCCCCACCTAGTCCGCACCTAGACCTGGTGACTCTTCTCCCCAGCTATCCCTCAATATGACCTGATGAATCTGGTCTTCTCCTGGGCCTCACATGGACCTGGGACTCAGCTGGATAGAGTGGCTCTGGTTCCCGCAAGGGGCTCAAATGGTACTGCTGACTGTGGTCTTATTCTATGCCTCACCAGGACCTAGTGATTCTGTTCCCCATCTGGGTCTGCATGGCCCTAGTGACTCTGGTCCTCACCAAGGCCTCATTGGGAGCTCGATACTCTATTCCACACCTGGGACTCACTCTGACCACGGACCTCTGGTCCCATTCTGGTCCTCAAACTAAACTGGTTACTCTGGTTCCCCCTCTGGGCCTCACCCTTACCTGGTGACTCTGGTCACCCCTTGGGCTTCACTTGGGCCTGGTGAATCTGGTCCTTGGCTGGTCCTCACCTGGATCTGGCGACTGGTCGCCCCCTGGGCCTCACCTGGACTTGGTGAATCCTGTTGCCACCTGCGCGTCACCTGGACCTTGTGACTGTGGTCCCACCTGGACCTCACCTGGATCTGGTGGCTCTGCTTCCCATATGGGGCTCTCCTGTTCCGTGTTCCTGTGGTCTCCATCTGGCCTCACCTGGAACACAATGACTCTGATCCATATCTGGGCCTCTCATGGACCTGTTAACTCTGGTCCTTACCTGGGCATCATTGGGACCTGGGTACTATATTATATACCTGGGCCTCACCTGGTCCTGGTGACTGAGGTCCCACCTTGGCCTCACCTGGAAGAGGTGACTGGTTCCAACAGGGACCTCACCTGGTCCTGGTGACTCAGGTCCTCATATGGGCATCATGGGACCTGGTTTCTCAGTTCCACATCGGGGCCTCACCTGGACCTACTGATTCACCTCCCACTCTGGGCCTCACCCTGACGTCGTGACTCTGGTCCCCACCTGGATATCACCAGAACCGGGTGACTCTGGTCCTCCTCTGAGACTCCTCCTGAGCTGTGGACACGGGTCCTCAACTGGGCCTCAACAGGACCTGATGAATCTACTCTTCACTTAGGCCTCGTCTGGACCTTGTGACTCTTTTCCCACCTGGCATCAATGGGACATGGTTACTCTGTTCCCCACATGGGCCTCCCCTGGACATGATAACTTTGCTCCATTCTTTGGCCTCAACTGGTCCTGATGACTCTCTTCCCCCCAACTAGGCCTCAATCAGGACCTGGTGACTGTGGTCCCCACCTGGGTCTCCCCTGGACCTGGTGACTCTCGTTCCTACATGAACGACACCTGGACTTGGTGACTGTGGTGTTCTTGTAGACTGAGATGTACCTGGTGACTCCGGTCCCCACTAGGGCTTCACCTGTATCTGGTGACTCTGGCCTGCAGGTTGGCCTCACCTGGACTTGGTGAGTGGGGTTCCCACCTGGGCCTCACCCATACATGGTGAATCAGGTCCCCACGTGGTCCTCTTGGACCTGGTGAATCTGGTCCTTACCTGGTCCTCTCCCATACCCTGGGACTCTGGTCACCACCTGGGCCTCACCCAGTCCTGGTTAATTTGTTGCCCACCAGGACCTGATTGCTGTGGAATCCTTCTTGGCCTCACCTGGAACTTGTGACTCTGATCCTAACTGGGCCTCACCCAGATCTGGTGACTCTGGTCCTAAACTGAGGACCATTATGTTCTGGATACTCTGTTCCACACCTGAGCCTCACCTGGACATGAGGACTCTGGATCCCCTCTGGGCCTCACCCTGACATGGTGATACAGGTCTCCATCTGGATGTCACCTAGACCAAGTGATTCTGCTACTCCTCTAGGCCTCAACAAGACCTGGTGACCCTTTTCCTCTTCTGGAGCTAGTGAACATGCTACCCACATGGGCCTCACCTGGACCTTGTAACTCTGGTCCCTACCTGGGCATTATCGGGACATGATTCCTCTGCAGGGCCTGCAGGTTGGCCTCACCTGGGCCTCGTGAGTGTGGTTCCCACCTGGGCCTCACCAATACCTGGTGACTCAGGTCCCAACGTGGGCCTCTTGGACCTGGTGAATCTGGTCCTTACCTGGTCCTCTCCCAGACCCGGGGACTCTGGTCACCACCTGGGCCTCAACTGTACCTGGTGAATCTGGTCTCCATCTGGGCCTCACCCAGTCCTGGTGACTTTGTTCCCCACGTGGACCTGATTGCTGTGGACTCTTTCTTGGCCTCACCTGGAACTGGTGACTCTGATCCTATCTGCGTGTCACCCAGACCTGGTGACCTGGTCCTCACATGGGCATCATTGGTACCTGGTGACTCTGTACCACACCTGAGCCTCACCTGAACAGGATGACTCTGGCACCTCTCTGGGCCTCACCCTGACCTGGTGACTCTGGCCTGCATGTTGACCTCACCTGGACCTGGTGAGTAGGGTTTGCCACCAGGGCCTCACCCATACCTGGTGACTCAGGTCCCCACGTGGGCCTCTTGGACCTGGTGAATCTGGACCTTATCTGGTCTTCTCCTGGAACTGGTAACTCTGGTCACCACCTGGGCCTCACCAGGGCCTGGTGTCTCTGGTACCCACCTGGGTAGCATCAGGATATGGTTACACTGTTCACTAACAGTGTCCCAGCCGGACCTATTAACTCTGGTCTTCACCTGGACATGGTGACACTGGTTAACACCTGGGTCTCACATGGACATGGTGAGTCGGATCCCCACCTGGTCCTCACGGGTAACTGGTGATTCTCGTTCCCACGTGGACATCATGTGGACCTGGTGACTGCAGTGTTTCTACTCCTCATGTACTTCGTGACTCTGGTCCCCACCAGGGCCTCACCGGGACCCGGTGAGTGTGGTTGCTACCTGCACCTCACCTGGTCCTGGGATTCTCGTCTGCACCTGAGACTACCCTGGATGTGGTGACTGTGGTACCCACCTGGGCTTCACCTGGATTTGGGGACTCCGGTCCCCATCTGGGCCTCACCTGGCCCTGTTGACCATGGCACAAAACTGGGCAAAATTGGGACTCGATGACTGTGTTCCACAACTGGACCTCACCTGTACCAGGTGACTCTAATCCCCCTCTGGGTCTCCCCGTGCCCTAGTGACTGTGAACCCCACTTTGGCCTGACTTGCACCTGCTGACCCTGGTTGCCACCTGTGCATGACCTCGAAATGTTGATTCTGGTTCTTTCAAGGGCCTCCCCTGTACCTGGTGATCCTGGTCCCCACGTGGGCCTCACCTGGACGTGGTGACCCTTGTCACCACCGGGGACTCACCTGGACCTGCATACTGTGTTCCACACCTGGGCCTCAAGTAGCCCTGTTGAACATGGTCCCCAAGCCGGGCTCACATGGACCTGTTGCCTCTGATCCCCACCGGGGCCTCACGTGTACCTGGTAACTCTGGTCCTCACTTGGGCAAATTGGATATGGTGACTCTGGTCCCAACCTGGACTTCACCCGGATCTGGTGACTCTGTCCCCACTGGACCTCTCCTGGACCTGGTGACTCTCTTTCCAACATGGACCTCACCTGGATCTGGTGAGCTTGGTCCTCAGTTTGTCCTCACCTGGACCTGGTGTCTCTCGTCCCCAGTTTGACCTAAATCAGAACTGCTGAATCTTGCCCCACCTAGCCCGCACCCAGACCTGGTGACTCTTGTCCCCAGCTATGCCTCAATAGGACCTGATGAATCTGGTCCTCACGTGGGCCTCACATAGACCTGGGACTCAGCTGCATAGAGTTGCTCTGGTTCCCACAAGGGGCTCACCTGATACTGCTGACTCTGGTCTTATTCTATGCCTAACGAGGACCTAGTGATTCTGTTCCCCATCTGGGTCTGCATGGCCCTAGTGACTATGGTCCTCACCCAGGCATCATTGGGACCTGGATACTCTATTCCACCCCTGGGCCGCACTTTGACCAGGGACCTCTGGTCCCATTCTGGGCCTCAAACTAAACTGGTTACTCTGGTTCCCCTTCTGGGCCTCACCATTACCTGGTGACTCTGGTCACCCCTTGGGCTTCACTTGGGCCTGGTGAATCTGGTCCATAGATGGTCCGCACCTGGATCTGGTGACTGGTCTCCACCTGGGCCTCAGCTGGACATGGTGAATCCTGTTGCCACCTGTGCCTCACCTGGACCTTGTGACTGTGGTCCCAACTGGACCTCACCTGGATCTGGTGGCTCTGGGTCCCATATGGGGCTCCCCTGGAACTAGTTCCCGTGGTATCCATCTGGATTCACCTGGAACAAAATGACTCTGATCCAATTTGGGCCTCTCTTGGGCCTGTTGACTCTGGTCCTAACCTGGGGATCATTGGTAACTGGATACTCTCTTATATACGTGGGCCTCACCTGTACCTGGTGACTGTGGCCCCACCTGGGCCTCACCTGGACGAGTTGACTGGTTCCAACAGCGACCTCACCAGGACCTGGTGATTCAGGTCCTCATATGGGCATCATGGGACCTGGTTTCAGTTCCACAGCGGGGCCTCACCTGGACCTAGTGATTCTCATCCCCTTCTGGGCCTCACCCTGACGTGGCGACTCTGGTCCCCAGCTGGATAGGCCCAGAAGCGGGTGACTCTGGTCCCCCTCTGGGACTCACCCGTAGCTGGGGACACTGGTACTCAACCGGGCCTCAACAGGACCTGGTGAATCTACTCCTCACTTAGGCCTCGTCTGCACCTTAGGACTCTTTTCCCACCTGGCATCAATGGGACATGGTTACTCTGTTCCCACCTGGGCCTCACCTGGACATGATAACTTTGCTCCACACTTTGGCCTCAAATGTTCCTCATGACTCTGGTCCCTCCAGCTAGGCCTCAATCTGGACCTGGTGACTGTTGTCCCCACCTGGGTCTCACCTGGACCTGGTGACTCTCGTTCCCACATGAACCACACCAGGACCTGGTGACTGTGGTGTTCTTGTAGACTCACATTTACCTGGTGACTCCGGTCCCTACTAGGGCCTCAACTGGATCTGGTGACTCTGCCATGCAGGTTGGACTCACCTGGACCTTGTGAGTGGGATGGCCACCTGGGCCTTACCCATACCTGGTGACTCAGGTCCCCCCGTGGGCGTCTTGGACCTGGTAAATCTGGTCCTTACCTCGTCCTCTCCCAGACCCGGGAAATCTGGTCACCACCTGGGCCTCACCTGGACCTGGTGAATCTGGTCCCCATCTGGGCCTCACCCAGTCCTGGGGACTTTGTTCCCCACCTGGACCTGCTTGCTGTGGACACTTTCTTTGCCTCACCCAGATCTGGTGACTCTGATCCTATCTGCGCATCACCCATATCTGGTGACTCTGGTCCTCACCTGGGCATCATTGGTACCTGGTGACTCTGTTCCACACCTGAGCCTCACTTGGATTGATGACTGTGGAACCTCTCTGGGCCTCACCCTGACCTGGTGACTCTGGTCCCCATCTGGATGTTACCTGGACCAGGTGATTCTGGTACCCCTCTAGGCCTCAACCAGATCTGGTGTCTCTGGTCCCACTTGGCCCTCACCAGGTCCTGGTGTCTCTGTTACCCACCTGGTTAGCATCAGGATATGGTACTCTGTTAACTAACTGGGCTTCACCTGGATTTGGGGAGTCCGGTCCCCATCTGGGACTCACCTGGCCCTGTTGACCATGGTCTTCAAATGGGCAAAATTGGGACCCGGTGACTGTGTTCCACAACTGCACCTCACCTGAACCAGGTGACTCTGGTCCCCCTCTGCATGTCAATGTGCCCTAGTGACTGTGAACCACACTTTGGTCTGACTTGGACCTGCTGACCCTGGTTGCCACCTGCTCCTGACCTCGAAGTGTTGACTCTGGTTCTTTCAATGGCCTCCCGTGTACCTGGTGATCCTGGTCCCCACGTGGGCCTCACCTGGATGTGGTGAATCTTGTCACCACCGGGGACTTCCTGGACCTGCTTACTGTGTTCCACACCTGGGCCTCAAGTAGACCTGTTGACCATGGTCCCAAGCCGGCCTCACATGGACCTGTTGCTTCTGATCCCCACCAGGGCCTCACGTGTACCTAGTAACTCTGGTCCTCACCTGGGCCTCATCTTGACCTATTGACATTGGTCCCCACCTGTGCTTCACCTGGATCTGGTGACTCTGGTCCCCACCTGGACTTCACCTGGATCTGGTGACTCTGGTCCCCACCTGGACCTCTCCTGGACCTGGTGACTCTCTTTGAACATGTACCTCACCTGGATCTGGTGACTCTGGTCCCCACCTGGAACTCACCTGCATCTGGTGACTCTGGCCTGCAGGTTGGCCTCACCTGGACCTGGGGAGTGGGGTTGCCACCTAGGCCTCACACATAGCTGGTGACTCAGGTCCCCACGTGGGCCTCATTTGGACCTGTTGAATCTGGTCCTTAGCTGGTCTTCTCCCAGAACCGAGGACCCTGGTCAGCACCTGGGAATAACCTGGACCTGGTGAATCTGGTCCAAATCTGGGCCTCACCAAGTCCTGGTGACTTTCTTCACCACCTGGACCTGATTGCTGTGGACGCCTACTTGGCGTCTCCTGGAACTGGTGACTCTGATCCTATCTGCGTGTCACCCAGGTCTGGTGACTCTGGTCCTCACCTGGGCATCATTGGTACCTGGTGATTCTGTTCCACACCTGAGCCTCACCTGGACCCGATGACTCTGGAACCACTCTGGGCCTCACCCTGACCTGGTGACTCTGGTCCCCATGTGGATATCACCTCGATCAGGTGATTCTGGTACCCTTCTAAGCCGAACCAGATATGGTGAAACTGGTCCACAACTGGGCCTCACCTGGACCAGGTGACTCTGGTCCCCCTCTAGGTCTCACCGTGCCCTAGTGACTGTGAACCCCACTTTGGCCTGACTTGGACCTGCTGACACTTGTTGCTACCTGCGCCTGACCTCGAACTGTTGACTCTGGTTCTTTCAAGGGCCTCCCCGGGACCTGATGATCCTGGTCCGCACCTGGGTCTCACCTGGACGTGGTCACTCTTGTCACCACTGGGGACTCACCTGGACCTGCTTACTGTGTTCCACACCTGGGCCTCAAGTAGATCTGTTGACCATGGTCTCCAAGCCGGCCTAACATAGACCTGTGGCCTCTGATCCCCATCGGGGCCTCACGTGTACCTGATAACTCTGGTCCTCACCTGGGCCTCATCTGGACCTAGTGACTCTGATCCCCACCTGGGCTTCACCTGGAACTGGTGACTCTAGTCCCCACCTGGACCTCTCCTGTACCTGGTGACTCTCATTCCAACATGGACCTAAACTGGATATGGTGACTCTGGTCCTCAGTTTGGCCTCACCTGGACCTGGCGTCTCTCGTCCCCACATTGACCAAACTCAGAACTGCTGAATCTTGCCCCATCTAGGCCGCACCCAGTCCTGGTGACTCTTGTCCCCAGCTATGCCTCATTTCGACCTGATGAATATGTTACTCACGTGGGCCTCCCATGGACCTGGGACTCAGCTGGATATAGTGGCCCTGGTTTCCACAAGGGGCTCACCTGATACTGCTGACTGTGGTTTATTCTATGACTCATCAGGACTTAGTGATTCTGTTCCCCATCTGGGCCTGCATGGCCCTAGTGACTCTGGTCCTCACTCAGTCATCATTGGGACCTGGATACTCTATTCCACACCTGGGCCTCACTTTGACCAGGGACCTCTGGTCCAATTCGGGGCCTCAAACTAAACTGGTTACTGTGGTTCCCCCTCTGCGCCTCACCCTTACCTGGTGACTCTGGTCACCCCTTAGGCTTCACTTGGGCCTGGTGAATCTGGTCCTTAGATGGTCCGAACCTGGATCTGGTGACTGGTCGCCACCTGGGCCTCTCCTGGACTTGGTGAATCCTGTTGCCACCTGCGCCTCACCTGGACGTTGTGACTGTGGTCCCACCTGGACCTCACCTGGATCTGGTGGCTCTGGTTCCCATATGGGGCTCTCCTGGTCTTGGTTCCTGTGGTCTCCATCTGGACTCACCTGGAACACAATGACTCTGTTCCATATTTGCCCTCTGCTGGACCTGTTGACTCTGGTACTTACCTGGGCATCATTGGGACCTGGGTACACTCTTATATACCTGGGCCTCACCTGGAACTGGTGACTGTGGTCCCACCTGGGCCTCACCTGGATGAGGTGACTGGTTCCCACAGGGACCTCTCCTGGACCTGGTGACTCAGGTCCTCATATGGACATTATGGGACCTGGTTTCTCAGTTCCCCATCGGGGCCTCCCCTGGACCTAGTGATTCTCCTCCCACTCTGGGCCTCACTCTGACGTGGTGACTCTGGTCCCCACCTGGATATCACCAGAACCGGCTTACTCTGGTCCCCCTCTGGGACTCACCCGGAGCTGGGGACACTGGCACTCAACTGGGCATCAACAGGACCTGGTGAATCTACTCCTCACTTAGGCCTCGTCTGGACCTTGTGGCTCTTTTCCCACCTGGCATCAATGGGACTTGGTTACTCTCTTCCCCACCTGGGCTTCACCTCGACATGATAACTTTGCCCCACACTTTGGTTTCAACTGGTCATGATGACTCTGGTCCCGCCACCTAGGCCTCAGTCTGGACCTGGTGACCGTTGTCCCCGCCTGGGTCTCACGTGGACCTGGTGACTCTCGTTCCCACATGAACCCCACCTGGACCTGGTGACTGTAGTGTTCTTGTAGACTCACATATACCTGGTGACTCTGGTCCCCACTAAGGCCTCACCTGGATCTGATGAATCTGGCCTATAGCTTGGCCTCACCTGGACCTGTTGAGTGGGGTTGCCACATGGGCCTCACCCATTCCTTGTGACTCAGGTCCCCACATGTGCCTCTTGGACCTGGTGAATCTGGTCCTTACCTGGTCCTCTCCCAGACCCGGGGACTCTGGTCACCACCTGGGCCTCACCTGGTCCTGGTGAATCTGGTCCCCATCTGGGCCTCACCCAGTCCTGGTGACTTTGTTCCCAACCTGGACCTGATTGCTGTGGACTCTTTCTTAGCCTCACCTGGAACTGGTGACTCTGATCCTATCTGCGTGTCACCCATACCTGGTGACTCTGGTCCTCACATGGGCATCATTGGTACTTGGTGACTCTGTTCCACGCCTGAGCCTAACCTGGACATGATGACTCTGGAACCACTCTGGGCCTAACCCTGTCCTGGTGCCTCTGGACCCCATTTGGATGTCACCTGGTCCAGGTGACTTTGGTACCCCTTTAAGCCTCAACCAGATCTGGTGACAGTCGTCCCCAACTGGGCCTCACTGGACCTAGTGAATATGATCCATCTGGGCCTCATTTGGACCTGGTGACTCTGGTCCCTACCTGGGCATCATCGGGACATGTTTCCACTGCATGGCCTGCAGGTTGGCCTCACCTGGACCTGGTAACTCTAGTTCCTACCTGGGCATCATCGGGACATGGTTCCTCTGCATGTCCTGCAGTTTGGCCTCACCTGGACATGGAGAGTCGGGTTGCCACCTGGGCCTCACCCATGCTTGGTGACACAGGTCCCCACGTGGGCCTCACTTGGACCTGGTGAATCTGGTCCTTACCTTGTAATCACCCGGAACTGGTAACTCTGGTCACCACCTGGGAATCACCTGGACCTGGTGAATCTGGTCCCCATCTGGGCCTCACCCAGTCCTCGTGACTTTGTTCCCCACCTGGACCTGATTTCTGTGGACTCCTTCTTGGCCTCACCTGGACCTGGTGACTCTGATCCTAACTGGGCCTCACACAGATCTGGTGACTCTGGTCCTCACCTGTGGATCATTTTGACCTGGATCTCTGTTCTAAACCTGAGCCTCACCTGAACATGATGACTCTGGATCCCCTCCGGGCCTCACCCTGACGTGGTGACTCTGGTACCCAGCTGGATATCACCAGAACCGGGTGACTCTGGTCCCCCTCTGAGACTCACCGGAGCTGTGGACACTGGTCTTCAACTGGGCCTCAACAGGACCTGATGAATCGACTCTTCACATAAGCCTCGTCTGGAACTTGTGACTCTTTTCCCACCTGGCATCAATGGGACATGGTTACTCTGTTCCCCACCTGGGCCTCACCTGGACATGATAACTTTGTTCCACACGTTGGCCTCACCTGGTCCTGATGACTCTGGTGACTGTGGTTCCTTTCGGGACCTCACCTGGACCTCATGTCTCTGGACCCACCTGGGCCTCACCAGAAGCTGTTGTCTCTGGTACCCACCTGCGTAGCATCAGGATATGGTTACATTGTTCACTAACAGTGACCCAGCCAAACCTATTAACTCTGTTCTTCACCTGCGCCACACCTGGACATGGTGACACTGGTTCCCACCTGGGTCTCACCTGGACATGGTGAGTCGGATCCCCACGTGGTCCTCACCTGTATCTGGTGATTCTCGTTCCCACATGGACATCATGTGGACCTGGTGGCTGCAGTGTTTCTAGCTTCTCATGTACCTCGTGACTCTGGTTCCCACCAGGGCCTCACCGGAACTTGGTGAGTGTGGTTGCCACCTGCACCTAACCTGGACCTGGTGATTCTGGTCTGCACCTGAGTCTACCCTGGATCTGGTGACTGTGGTCCCCACCTCGGCTTCACCTGGATTTGGGGACTCCGGTCCCCATATTGGCCTCCCCTGGCCCTGTTGACCATGGTCCTCAACTGGGCAAATTTGGGACCCGGTGACTGTGTTCCACAACTGGACTTCACCTGGACCAGGTGACTCTGGTCCTCCTCTGGGTGTCACCGTTCCCTAGTGACTGTGAACCCCACTTTGGCCTGACTTGGACCTGCTGACCCTGGTTGCCACCTGTGCCTGACCTCGAACTGTTGACTCTGGTTCTTTCAAGGGCCTCCACTGTACCTGGTGATCCTGGTCCACACCTGGGCCTCACCAGGACGTGGTGAGTCTTGTCACCACCGGGGACTCAGCTGGACCTGGTGACTCTCGTTCCCACATGAACCACACCTGGACCTGGTGACTGTGGTGTTCTTGTAGACTCACATTTACCTGGTGACTCCGGTCCCCACTAGGGCCTCACCTGGATCTGGTAACTCTGGCCTGCAGGTTGGCCTCACCTGGACCTCCTGAGTGGGGTTGCCTCCTGGGCCTCAACCATACATGGTGGCTCAGTTCCCCACGTGAGCCTCTTGGAACTGGTGAATCTGGTCCTTTACCTGGTCCTCTCCCAGACCCGGAGACTCTGGTCAACACCTGGGCCTCACCTGGACCTGGTGAATCTGTTCCCCATCTGGGCCTCACCCAGTCCAGGTGACTTTGATCACCTCCTGGACCTGTTTGTTGTGGACCCTTTCTTGGCCTCATCTGGAACTGGTGACTCTGATCCTATCTGTGCGTCTCCCAGATCTGGTGACTCTGGTCCTCACCTGGGCATCATTGGTACCTGGTGACTCTGTTCCTCACCTGAGCCTCACCTGGACATGATGACTCTGGAACCTCTCTGGGCCTCTCCCTGACCTGGTGACTCTGGTCCCCATCTGCATGTCACCTGGACGAGGTGATTCTGGTACCCCTCTAGGCATCAACTAAATCTGGTGTCTCTGTCCTCAACTGGGCCTCACCTGGACCTAGTGAATTTGCTCCATCTGGGCCTCATTTGGACCTGGTGTTTCTGGTCCCTACCTGGGCATCATCGGCACGTGGTTCCACTGCATGGTCTGCAGGTTGTCCTCACCTGGACCTGGTAACTCTGTTCCTTACCTGGGCATCATCGGGACATGGTTCCTCTGCATGGCCTGCAGGTTGGCCTCACCTGGACCTGGTGAGTGGGGCGGCAATCTGGGCCTCAGACATGCATTGTGACACAGGTCCCCACGTGGGTCTCACTTGGACCTGGTGAATCTCGTCCTTACCTGGTCCTCACCCAGAACTGATAACTCTGGTCACCACCTGGGAATAACCTGGATCTTGTTAATCTGGTCCCCATCTTGTCCTCACCAAATCCGGGTGACTTTGTTCCCCACCTGGACCTGATTGCTGTGGACACCTTCTTGGCCTCACCTGGAACTGGTGACTCTGATCCTAACTGGGTCTCACCCAGATCTGGTGACTCAGGTCCTCACCTGAGGACCATTATGACCTGGATACTCTTTTCCACATCTGAGCCTCACCTGGACATGATGACTCTGGATCCTCTCTGGGCCTCAGCCTGACATGGTGACTCTGGTCCCCATCTGGATGTCACCTAGACCAGGTGAATCTGGTACCCCTCTAGACCTCAACTAGACCGGGGGATCTGGTCCTCAACTGGGCCTCACCGGGACCTAGTGAATATACCCCCACCTGCGCCTCATCTGGACGTGGTGACTCGGGTTCTACCTGGGCATCATCGGGACTTCACCTGGATCTGGTGACTCTGGTCCCCAACTGGACCTGACCTGCATCTGGTGACTCTGGTCCTCAGTTTGGCCTCACTTGGACCTGGTGTCTCTCGTCCCCACTTTGACCTAACTCAGAACTGCTGAATCATGCCCCACCTAGACCGCACCCAGACTTTGTGACTCTTGTCCCTAGCTATGCCTCAATTCGACCTGATGAATCTGGTCCTCACGTGGGCCTCACATGGACTTGGGACTCTGCTGGATAGAGTGGCTATGGTTCGCACAAGGGGCTCACCTGATACTGGTGACTGTGGTCTTATACTATGCCTCACCAGCACCTAGTGATTCTGTTCCCCATCTGGGCCTGCATGGCCCTAGTGACTCTGGTCCTCACCCAGGCATCATTGGGTCCTGGATACTCTATTCCACATCTGGGACTCACACTGAACAGGGACCTCAGTTCCCATTCTTGGCCTCAAACTAAACTGGTACTCTGGTTCCCCCTCTGGGCCTCACCCTTACCTTGTGACACTGGTCACCCCTTGGGCTTCATTGGGCCTGGTGAATCTGGTGTTTAGCTTGTCCTCACTTGGATCTGGTGACTGGACGCCACCTGGGCCTCACCTGGACTCAGTGAATCCTGTTTCCAACTGCGCCTCACCTGGACCTTGTGACTGTGGTCCCACCTGGTTCTCACCTAGATCTGGTGGCTCTGGTTCCCATATGGGGCTCTCCTGTAACTGGTTCCTGTGGTCTCCATCTGGCCTCACCAGGAACACAATGACTCTGATCCATATTTGGGCCTCTCCTGCACCTGTTGACTCTGGTCCTTACCTGGGCATCATTGGGAATTGGATACTCTCTTATACACCTGGGCCTCACCTGGACCTGGTGAGTGTGGTCCCACCTGATCCTCACCTGGACGAGATGACTGGTTCCCACAGGGACCTCACCTGGACCTGGTGACTCAGGTCATCATATGGGCATCATGGGACCTGGTTTCTCAGTTCCACATCGGGGCCTCACCTGGACCTAGTGATTCTCGTCCCGCTCTGGGCCTCACCCTGACGTGGTGACTCTGGTCACCACCTGGATATCACCAGAACCAGTGACGCTGGTCCCCCTCTGGGACTCACCCGGAGCTGAGAACACTGGTCCTAAACTGGGCATCAACAGGACCTGGTGAATCTACTTCTCACTTAGGCCTCGTCTGGACCTTGTGACTCTTTTCCCACCTGGCATCAATGGGACATGGTTACTCTGTTCCCCACCTGGGCCTCACCTTGACATGATAACTTTGCTCCGCACTTTGGCCTCAACTGGTCCTGATGACTCTGGTCCCCCCACCTAGGCCTCAATCTGGACCTGGTGACTGTGGTCCCCACCTGGGTCTCACAAGGACCTTGTGACTCTCGTACCCACATGAACCACACCAGGACCTGGTGACTGTGGTATTCTTGTAGACTCACATTTACCTGGTGACTCCGGTCCTCACTAGGGCCTCACCTGCATCTGGAGACTCTGGCCTGAAGGTTGGACACACCTGGACCTGGTTAGTGGGGTTGCCAAGTGGGCCTCACCCATACCTGGTGACTCAGATCCCCACGTGGGCCTCTTGGACCTGGTGATTCTGTTCCTTACCTGGTCCTCTCCCGGACCCGGGGACTCTGGTCACCATCTGGGACTCACCTGAACCTGGTGAATCTGGTCCACATCTGGGTCTCACCCAGTCCTGGTGATTTGTTCCCCACCTGGACCTGATTGCTGTGGACACTTTCTTGGCCTCACCTGGAACTGGTGACTCTGATTCTATCTGTGCATCACCCAGACCTGGTGACTCTGGTCCTCACCTGGGCATCTTTGGTACCTGGTGACTCTATTCCACACCTGAGCCTCACCTGGACATGATGACTCTTGAAAATATCTGGCCCTCACACTGACCTGGTGACTCTTGTCCCCATCTGGATGTCACCTGGACCAGGTGATTCTGGTACCCCTCTAGGCCTCAAACAGATCTGGAGACTCTGGTCCTCAACTGGGCCTCACCTGGACCTAGTGAATATGCTCCATCTGGGCCTCATTTGGACCTGGTGACTCGGTCTCTACCTGGGCATCATCGGGACATGGTTCCACTGCATGGCCTGCAGGTTGGCCTGACATGGATCTGGTAACTTTGGTCCCAACCAGGGCATCATCGTGACATGTTTCCTCTGCATGGCCTGCAGGTTTGCCTCACCTGGACCTGGGGAGTGGTGTTGCCCCCTGGGCCTCACCCATACCTGGTGACACAGGTCCCCACGTGGGCCTCACGTGGACCTGTTGAATCTTGTCCTTACCTGGTCCTCACCCAGAAATGGTAACTTTGGTCACCACCTGGAAGTCACCTGGACCTGGTGAATCTTGTCCCCATCTGGGCCTCACCCAGTCCTGGTGAGTTTGTTCCCCACCTGGACCTGATTGCTGTGGACTCCTTCTTGGCCTCACCTGGAACTGGTGACTCTGATCCTAACTGGGCCTCACCCAGATATGGTGACTCTGGTCCTCACCTGTGGACCATTATGACCTGGATCTCTGTTGCACACCTGAGCCTCAACTGGACATGATGACTCTGGATCCCCTCTGGGCCTCACCCTGACATGGTGCCTCTGGTCCCCATCTGGATATCACCAAGACCAGGTGAATCTGGTACCCCTCAATGCCTCAACTAGACCTGGTGTCTCTGGTCCTCAACTGGGCCTCAACGGGACCTAGGGAACATGCTCCCCACCTGCGCCTCATCTGGACCTGGTGACTCTGATTCTACCTGGGCATCATCGGGACAAGGTTACTCTATTCCCCACTGGGACTGACCTGATCCTGGTAACTCTAGTCCTGACTTTGACCTCTTATGTACCAGGTGACTCTGGCTCCACCTGGGCCTCACCTGTAACTGGTTACTCTGACCTAAGCATGGCCTCACCTGACCTGGTGAGTCTGGTCCCCACCTGGGCTTCACTGGACCTGGTGACTCTGGTCCGCACCTGGTCTTCACCTGGATCTGGTGATTCTGGTCCCCACCTGGACCTCTCCTGGACCTGGTGACTCTCTTTCCAACATGGACCTCACCTGGATCTGGTTACTCTGGTCCCCACCTGGACCTCACCTGGATCTGGTGACTCTGGTCCTCAGTTTGGACACACCTGAACCTGGTGTCTCTCGTCCCCACTTTGACCTAACGCAGAACTGCTGAATCTTGCCCCACTTAGGCCGCACCCAGACCTGGTGACTCTTGACCCCAGCTATGCCTCAATTCGACCTGATGAATCTGGTCCTCACGTGGGCCTCACATGGACCTGGTACTCAGCTGGATAGAGTGGCTCTGGTTCCCACAAGGGGCTCACCTGATACTGCTGACTGTGATCTTGGTCTATGCCACCCCAGGACCTGGTGATTCTGTTCCCAATCTGGGCCTGCATGGCTCTAGTGACTCTGGTCTTCACCCAGGCATCATTGGGACCTGGATACTCTATTCCACACCTGGGCCTCACTTGGACTAGGGATCGCTGGTCGATTCTGGGCCTCAAATTAACTGGTTACTCTGGTTCCCCCTCTGGGCCTCACCCTTACCTGGTGACTCTGGACACCCCTTGGGCTTCACTTGCGCCTGGTGAATTTGGTCCTTAGCTGCTCCACACTTGGATGTGGCGACTGGTCGCCACCCAGGCCTCAGCTGGACTTGGTGAATCCTGTTGCCACCTGTGCCTCACCTGGACCTTGTGGCTGTGGTCCCACCTGGACCTTACCTGGATCTGGTGGCTCTGGTTAACATATGGGGCTCTCCTGGACCTGGTTCCTGTGGTCTCCATCTGGCCTCACCTGTAACACAATGACTCTGATCCATATTTGGGCCTCTCCTGGACCTGTTGACTCTGGTCCTTACCTGGAAATCATTGGGAGCTGGATACTCTCTTATATACTTGGGCCTCACCTGGACCTGGTGACTCTGGTCCCACCTGAGCCTCACCTGGACGAGGTGACTGGTTCCCACAGGGACCTCAACTGGACCTGGTGACTCAGGTCCTCATATGGGCATCATGGGACCTGGTTTCTCAGTTCCACATCGGGGCCTCACCTGGACCTAGTGATTCTCGTCTCCCTCTGGGCCTCACCCTGACGTGGTGACTCTGGTCCCCACCTGGACGTCACCAGAACCGGGTGACTCTGGTCCCCCTCTGGGACTCACCCGGAGATGGGGACACTGGTCCTCATCTGGGCCTCAACAGGACCTGGTGAATCTACTCCTCACTTAGGCCTCGTCTGGACCTTGTGACTCTTTTTCCACCTGGCATCAATGGGACATGTTTACTCCGTTCCCTACTTGGGCCTCACCTGGACATGATAACTTTGCTCCACACTTTGGCCTCAACTGGTCCTGATGAATCTGGTCCCCCCACCTAGGCCTCAATCTGGACCTGTTGACTGTGGTCCCCAACTGGGACTCACCTGGACCTGGGGACTCTCGTTCCCACATGAACCACACCTGGACCTGGTGACTGTGGTGTTCTTGTAGACTCACATTTACCTGGTGACTCTGGTCCCCACTAGGGCCTCACCTGGTTATGGTGACTCTGGCCTGCAGGTTGGCCTCACCTGGACCTGGTGAGTGGGGTTGCCACCTGGGCCTCACCCATACCTGGTGACTCAGTCCCCACGTGGGCCTCTTGGACCTGGTGAATCTGGTCCTTACCTGGTCCTCTCCCAGACCCGGGGACTCTGGTCACCACCTGGGCCTCACCTGGACCTGGTGAATCAGGTCCCCATCTTGGCCTCACCCAGGCCTGGTGACTTTGTTCCCCACCTGGATCTGATTGCTGTGGACTCTTTCTTGGCCTCACCTGGAACTGGTGAATCTGATCCTATCTGCGCGACTCCCAGACCTGGTGAATCTGGTCCTCACCTGGGCATTATTGGTTACTGGTGACTCTGTTCCACACCTTAGGCTCACCTGGACATGATGTCTCTGGAACCTCTCTGGGCCTCACCCTGACATGGTGACTCTGGTCCCCATCTGGATGTCACCTAGACCAGGTGAATCTGTTACCCCACTAGGGCTCAAATAGACCTGGTGACTCTGGTCCTCAACTGGGTGTCACCGAGACCTAGTGAATATGCTCCCCACCTGCGCCTCATCTGGACCTGGTGACGCTGGGTCTACCTGGGCATCATCGGGACATGGTTACTAGGTTCTCTACTGGGACTGACCTGATCCTGGTATCTCTGGTCCTGACTTTGGCCTCTTCTGTACCAGGTGACTCTGGCTCCACCTGGGCCTCACCTGTAACTGGTGACTCTGATCCAAAGCATGGCCTCTCCTGACCTGGTGACGGTGGTTCCCATCGGGACCTCACCTGGACCTCATGTCTCTGGTCCCACCTGGGCCTCACCAGGGCCTGGTGTCTCTGGTACCCACCTGGGTAGCATCAGGATATGGTTACACTGTTCACTAACAGTGACCCAGCCGGACCTATTAACTCTGATCTTCACCTGTGCCGCACCTGGACATGGTGACACTCGTTCCCACCTGGCTCTCACCTGGAAATGGTGAGTCAGATACCCACCTGGTCCTAACCTATAACTGTTGATTCTCGTTCCCACATGGACAACATGTGGACCTGGTCGATGCACTGTTTCTAGCTTCTCATGTACCTCGTGACTCTGGTCCCCACCAGGGCCTCACCGGGACCTGCTGAGTGTGGTTGCCACCTGCACCCCACCTGGACCTGCTGATTCTGGTCTGGACCTGAGAATACCCTGGATCTGGTGACTGTGGTCCCCACCTGGGCTTCACCTGGATTTGGGGACTCCGGTCCCCATCTGGGCCTCACCTGGCCCTGTTGACCATGGTCCTCAACTGGGCAAACTTGGGACCATGTGACTGTGTTCCACAACTGGACCTCACCTGGACCAGGTGACTCTGGTCCCCCTCTGGGTCTCACCGTGCCCTAGTGACTGTGAACCCCACTTTGGCCTGACTTGGACCTGCTGACCCTGGTTGCCACCTGTGCCTGACCTCGAACTGTTGACTCTGGTTCTTTCAAGGGCCTCCCCTGAACCTGGTGATCCTGGTGCCCACCTGGGCCTCACCTGCACGTGGTGTCTCTTGTCACCACCGGGGACTCACCTGGACCTGCTTACTGTGTTCCACACCTGGGCCTCAAGTACACCTCTTGACCGTGGTCACCAAGCTCGCCTCAAATGGACCTGTTGCCTCAGATCCCCACTGGTGCCTCACGAGTACCTGGTAACTCTGGTACTCACCTGGGCCTCATCTGAACCTAGTGACTCTGTTCCCCACCTGGACTTCACCTGGTTTTGGTGACTCTGGTCCCCACCTGGAACTCACCTGTATCTGGAGACTCTGGTCTCAGTTTGGCCTCACCTGGACCTGGTGTCTCTCGTCCCCACTTTGACCTAACTCAGAACTGCTGAATCTTGCCCCACCTAGGCCGCACCAAGACCTGATGACTCTTGTCCCCAGCTATGCCTCAATTCGACCTGATGAATCTGATCTTCACGTGGGCCTCACATGGACCTGGGACTCAGCTGGATAGAGTGGCTCTGGTTCCCACAAGGGGCTCACCTGATACTGGTGACTGTGTTCTTATTCTATGCCTCACCGGGAACTAGTGATTCTGTTCCCCATCTGGGCTTGCATGGCCCTAGTGACTCTGGTCCTCACCCAGGCATCATTGGGACCTGGATACTCTATTCCACACGTGGGCCTCACTTTGTCCAGGGACCTCTGGTCCCATTCTGGGCCTCAAACTAAACTGGTAACTCTGGTTCCCCCTCTGGGCCTCACCCTTACCTGGTGACTCTCGTCACCCCTTGGGCTTCACTTGGGCCTGGTGAATCTGGTTCTTAGCTGGTCCGCACATGGATCTGGTGACAGGTCACCACGTGGGTCTCACCTGGACTTGGTGAATCATGTTGCCACCTGCGCCTCACCTGGACCTTGTGACTGTGGTCCCTCCTGGACCTCACCTGGATCTGGTGTCTCTGGTTCCCATATGGGGATCTCCTGGAACTGGTTCCTGTGGTCTCCATCTGGCCTCACCTGGAACACAATGACTCTGATCCATATTTGGGCCTCTCCTGGACCTGTTGACTCTGGTCCTTACCTGGGCAACATTGGGACCTTGATACTCTCTTATATACCTGGGCCTCACCAGGACCTGGTGACTTTGGTCCCACCTGGGCCTCACCTGGACGGGGTGACTGGTTCCCACAGGGACATCACCTGGACCTGGTGACTCAGGTCCTCATATGGGCATCTTGGGACCTGGTTTCACAGTTCCACATCGGGGCCTCACCTGGACCTAGTGATTCTCGTCCCCCTCTGGGCCTCACCCTAACTTGTGACACTGGTCCCCACCTGGATATCACCAGAACCGGGTGACACACCCGGAGCTGGGGACACTGCTCCTCAGCTGAGCCTCAACAGGACCTGGTGAATCTACTCCATACTTAGGCTTCCTCTGGACCTTGTGACTCTTTTCCCACCTGGCATCAATGGGACATGGTTACTCTGTTCCCCACCTGGGCCTCACCTGGACATGATAACTTTGCTGCACACTTTGGCCTCAACTGGTCCTGATGAATCTCGTCCCCCAACCTAGGCCTCAACCTGGACCTGGTGACTGTCGTCCCCAACTGGGTCTCAGCTGGACCTGGTGACTCCCGTTCCCACATGAACCACACCTGGACCTGGTGACTGTGGTGTTCTTATAGACTCACATTTACCTTGTGACTCCCGTCCCCACTAGGGCCTCACCTGGATCTGGTGACTCTGGCTTGCAGGCTGGGCTCACCTGGACCTGGTGAGTGGGGTTGCCACCTGGGCCTCACCCATACCTGGTGACTCAGGTCCCCACGTGGGCCTCTTGGACCTGGTGAATCTGGTCCTTACCTGGTCCTCTCCCAGAACCGGGTACTCTGATCACCACCTGGGCCTCACCTGGACCTGGTGAATCTGGTCCCCATCTGGGCCTCACCCAGTCCTGGTGACTTTGTTCCCCACCTGGACCTGATTGCTGTGGAATCTTTCTTGGCCTCACCTGGACCCGGTGACTCTGATCCTATCTGCGCGTCACCCAGATCTGGTGACTCTGGTCCTCACCTGGTCATCATTGGTACCTGGTGACTCTGTTCCACAGCTGAGCCTCAGCTGGACATGATGACTCTCGCACCTCTCTGTGCCTCACCCTGACCTGGTGACTCTTGTCCCCACTGGATGTCACCTGGACCAGGGGATTCTCGTACCGCTCTCGGCCTCAACCAGATCTGGTGACACTGGTCCTCAAGCGGGCCTCACCTGTACCTAGTGAATATGCTCCATCTGGGCCTCATTTGGACCTGGTGACTCTGGTCCCTACGTGGGCAACATCGGGACATGGTTCCACATAATGTTCTGCAGGTTGGCCTCTTCTTGACCTGGTATCTCTGGACCCTACCTGGGCATCATCGGGACACGGTTCCTCTGCATGGCCTGCAGGTTGGCCTCACCTGGACCTGGTGAGTGGGCTTGCCACCGGGGCCTCACCCATACATGGTGAGACAGGTCCCACGTGGGCCTCACTTGGACCTGGTGAATCTGGTCCTTACCTGGTCCTCACCCGGAACTGGTAACCCTTGTCACTACCTGGGAATCACCTGGACCTGGTGAATCTGGTCCTCATCTGGGCCTCACCCAGTCCTGGTGACTTTGTTCCCCACCTGGACCTGATTGCTGTGGACTCCTTCTTGGCCTCAACTGGAACTTGTGACTCTGCTCCTAACTGGACCTCACCCAGATCTGGTGACTCTGGTCCTCACCTGTGAACCATTATGACCTGGATACTCTGTTCCACACCTGAACCTCACATGGACATGATGACTCTGGAACCCCTCTGGGCCTCACCCTGACATGGTGACTCTGGTCCCCATCTGGATGTCCCCTAGACCAGGTAATCTGGTACCCCTCTAGGCCTCAACTAGACCTGGTGACTCTGGTCCTCATCTGGACCTCACCTGGACCTAGTGAATATTCTCCCCACCTGCGCCTCGCTGGACCTGTTGACTCTGATTCTACCTGGGCATCATTGGGACATGGTTACTGTATTACCCACTGGGTATGACCTGTTCCTGGTAACTCTGGTCCTGACTTTGGCCTCTTCTGTACCAGGTGACTCTGGCTCCACCTGGGCCTCACCTGTACCTGGTGACTCTGATCCTAAGCATCGCCTCACCTGACCTGGTGACTGTGGTTTCCATCGGTACCTCACCTGGAACTCATGTCTCTGGTCCCACCTGGGCCTCACCAGGATCTTGTATCTGGTACCCACCTGGGTAACATCAGGATATTGTTACACTGTTCACTAACAGTGACCCAGCTGGACCTATTAACTCTGGTCTTCACCTGGGCCACAGCTGGACATGGTGACACTGGTTCCCACCTGGATCTCACCTGGACATGGTGAGTCGGATCCCCACCTGGTCCTCACCTGTAACTGGTGATTGTCATTCCCACGTGGACATGATGTGGACCTGGTGGCTGCAGTGTTTCTAGCTTCTTATGTACCTCGTGACTCTGGTCCCCACCAGGGCCTCACCGGGACCTGGTGAGTGTGGTTGCCACCTGCACCTCACCTGGACTTGGTGATTCTGGTCTGCACCTGAGACTACCCTGGATCTTGTGACTGTGGTCTCCACCGGGGCTTCACCTGGATTTGGGGACTCAGGTCCCCATCTGGGCGTCACCTGTCCCTGTTGACCATGGTACTCAACTGGGCAAAATTGGGACCCGGTGACTGTGTTCCACACCTGAGCCTCAAGTAGACTTGTTGTCCATGGTCCCCAAGCCTGACTCACATGGACCTGTTGCTTCTGATCCCCACCGGGGCCTCTTGTGTACCTGGTAACTCTGGTCCTCACCTGGGCATCATTGGTCCTGGTGACTCTGTTCCATACCTGAGGCTACCCTGGACATGATGACTCTGGTACCTCTCTGGCTATCAACCTGACCTAGTGACTCTGGTCCTCATATGGATGTCACCTGGACAAGGTGATTATGGTACCCCTCTGGGCCTCACCCAGGTCTGGTGACTCTGGTCCTCAACTGGGCCTCACCTGGACCTAGTGAATATGCTCCATCTGGGCCTCATTTGGACCTGGTGATTCTGGTCCCTACCTGGGCATCATCGGGACATGGTTCCACTGCATGACTTGCAGGTTGGCCTCACCTGGACCTGGTAACTCTGGTCCCTACCTGGGCATCATCGGGACATGGTTCCACTGCATGGCCTGTAGGTTGGCCTCACCTGGACCTGGTAACTCTCGTCCCTACCTGAGCATGTTTGGGACCTGGTTCCTCTGCATGGCCTGCAGGTTGGCCTCACCTGGAACTGGTGAGTGGGTTTGTCACCTGGGCCTCACCCTTGCCTAGTGACACAGGTCCCCACGTGGGCCTCACTTGGACCTGGTGAATCTGGTCCTTACCTGGTTGTCACCCGGAACTGGTAACTCTGATCACCACATGGGAATCACCTGGGCCTGGTGAATCTGGTCCCCATCTGGGCCACACCCAGTCCTGTTGACTTTCTTCCCCACCTGGACCTGATTGCTGTGGACTCCTTCTTGGCTAACCTGGAACTGCTGACTCTGATGCTAACTGGGCCTCACCCAGATCTGGTGACTCTGGTCCTCACCTGTGGACCATTATGACCTGGATACTCTGTTCCACACCTGAGCCTCACCTGGATATGTTGACTCTGGATCCTCTCTGGGCCTCAGCCTGACATGGGGACTCTGGTCCCCATCTGGATGTCACCAGACCAGGTGAATCTGGTACCCCTCTAGGCCTCACCTAGACCTGGTGACTCTGGTCCTCAACTGGGCCACAACGGGACCTAGTGAACATACTCCCCACCTGCGCCACATCTGGGCCTGGTGACTCTGGTTCTACCTGGGCATAATCGGGACATGGTTACTCTATTCCCAATTGGAGTGACCTGATCCTCGTAACTCTGGTCCTCACTTTGGCCTCTTCTGTACCAGGTGACTCTAGCTCCACCTGGGCCTCACCTGTAACTGGTGACTCTGATCCTAAACATGGCCTCACCTGACCTGGAGACTGTGGTTCCCATCGGGACCTCACCTGGACCTCATGTCTCTGGTCCCACCTGGGCCTCGCCAGTACCTGGTGTCTCTGGTACCCACCTGGGTACCATCAGGATATGGTTACACTGTTCACTCACAGTGACCCAGCCGGTCTTATTAACTCTAGTCTTCACCTGGGACACACCTGGACATGGTGACACTGGTTCCCACCAGGGTCTCACCTGGACATGGTGATTCAGATCCCACCTGGTCCTCACCTGTAACTGGTGATTCTCGTTCCCACATGGACATCATGTGGAATTGGTGGCTACAGTGTTTCTAGCTTCTCATGTACCTCGATAATCTGGTACGCACCTTGCCTCACCGGGACCTGGTGACTGTGGTTGCCTACTGCACCTCACCAGGACCTGGTGATTCTGGTCTGCACCTGAGACTACCCTGGATTATGTGACTGTGGTCCCCACCTGGGCTTCACCTGGATTTGGGGACTCCGGTCCCCATCCGGCCCTCCCTGGCCCTGTTGTCCATGGTCTTCAAGTGGACAAAATTGGGACCCGGTGACTGTGTTCCACAACTGGACCTCACCTGGACCAGTTGACTCTGGTCCCCCTCTGGGTCTCACCGTGCCCTAGTGACTGTGAACCCCACTTTGGCCTGACTTGGACGTGCTGACCCTGGTTGCCACCTGCGGCTGACCTCGAACTGTTGACTCAGGTTCTTTCAAAGGCCTCCCCTGTACCTGGTGATCCTGGTCCCCAATTTGGCCTCAACTGGACGTGGTGACTCTTGTCACTACTGGGGACTCACCCAGACAGGCTTACAGTGTTCCACACCTGGGCCTCAGGTAGACCTGTTGACCATGGTCCCCAAGCCATCGGGGTGCAGATGTCCCGGCGTTTCATTGCATTTGTCTCTTTGGGGAAAATCCCCAACAGTGCAATTGCTGGGTCGTAGGGCAGGTATATTTTTAACTGTTTGAGGAACCTCCACACAGTTTTCCAGAGTGGCTGCACCAGTTCACATTCCCACCAACAGTGTATGAGGATTCCCTTTTCTCCGCATCCTCTCCAATATTGGTTGTTTCCTGTCTTGTTAATTTTCCCCATTCTCACTGGTGTGAGGTGGTATCTCATTGTGGTTTTGATTTGTATTTCCCTGATGGCAAGTGATGCAGAGCATTTTCTCATGTGCATGTTGGCCATGTCTATGTCTTCCTCTGTGAGATTTCTGTTCATGTCTTTTGCCCATTTCATGATTGGATTGTTTGTTTCTTTGGTGTTGAGTTTGATAAGTTCTTTATAGATCTTGGAAACTAGTCCTTTATCTGATATGTCATTTGCAAATATCTTCTCCCATTCAGTAGGTTGTCTTTGAGTTTTGTTGACTGTAATCTTTGCTGTGCAAAAGCTTCTTATCTTGATGAAGTCCCAATAGTTCATTTTTGCTTTTGTTTCTTTTGCCTTCGTGGATGTATCTTGCAAGAAGTTACTATGGCCGAGTTCAAAAAGGGTGTTGCCTGTGTTCTTCTCTAGGATTTTGATGGAATCTTGTGTCACATTTAGATCTTTCATCCATTTTGAGTTTATCTTTGTGTATGGTGAAAGAGAGTGGTCTAGTTTCATTCTTCTGCATGTGGATGTCCAATGTTCCCAGCACCATTTATTGAAGAGACTGTCTTTCTTCCAATGGATAGTCTTTCCTCCTTTATCGAATGTTAGTTGCCCATAAAGTTCAGGGTCCACTTCTGGATTCTCTATTCTGTTTCACTGATCTATGTGTCTGTTTTTGTGCCAGTAGACTCTAGTTCTTTCAAGGGCCTCAACTGTACCTGGTGATCCTGGTCCCCACCTGGGACTCACCTGGACGTGGTGACTCTTTTCACCACCGGGGACTCACCTGGACGTGCTTACTGTGTTACACATCAGGGCCTCAAGTAGACCTGGACCTCACCTGGATCTGGTGGCTCTGGTTCCCATATGGGGCTCTCCTGGACCTGATTCCTGTGGTCTCCATCAGGCATCACCTGGAACAAATGACTCTGGTCCATATTTGGGCCTCTCCTGGACTGTTGACTCTGGTCCTTACCTGGGCATCATTGCGACCTGGATACACTCTTATATACCTGGGCCTCACCTGGATCTGGTGACTGTGGTCCCACTTGGGCCTCACCTGGACGAGGTGACTGGTTCCCACAGGGACCTCACCTGGACCTGCTGACTCAGGTCCTCATATGGGCATCATGGGACCTGGTTTCAGTTCCACATCGGGGCCTCACCTGGAGCTAGTGATTCTCGTCCCCCTCTGGGCCTCACCCTGACGTGGTGACTCTGGTCCCCACCTGGATATCACCGGAGCCGGGTGACTCTGGTCCCCCTCTGGGACCCACCCGGAGCTGGGGACACTGGTCCTCAACTGGGCCTCACCTGGACCTGGTGAATCTGGTCCCCATCTGGGCCTCACACAGTCCTGGTGACTTTGTTCCCCACCTGGACCTGCTTGCTGTGGACTCTTTCTTGGCCTCCCCTTGGAACTGGTGACTCTGAACCTATCTGCGTGTCACCCAGATCTGGTGACTCTGGTCCTCACCTGGGCATCATTGGTACCTGGTGACTCTGTTCCACACCTGAGCCTCACCTGGACATGATGACTCCGGATCCCCTCTGGGCCTCACCCTGACATGGTGTCTCTGGTCCCCATCTGGATGTCATGTAGACCAGGTGAATCTGGTACCCCTCTAGGCCTCAACTAGACCTGGTGACACTGGTCCTCAAGTGGGACTCACCGGGACCTAGTGAATATGCTCCTCACCTGAGCCTCATCTGGACCTGGTGTCTCTGGTTCTTCCTGGGCATCATCGGGATATGGTTACTGTATTCCCCACAGGGACTGCCCTGATCCTGGTAACTCTGGTCCTGACTTTGGCCACTTCTGTACCAGGTGACTCTGGCTCCACCTGGGCCTCACCTGTAACTGGTGACTCTGATCCTAAGCATGGCCTCACCTGACCTGGTAACTGTGGTTCCCATCGGGACCTCCCCTGGACCTCATGTCTCTGGTCCCACCTGGGCCTCACCAGGACCTGGTGTTTCTGGTACCCACCAGGGTAGCATCAGGATATGGTTACCCTGTTCACTAACAGTGACCCTGCCGGACCTATTAACTCTGGTCTTTACCTGGGCCACACCTGGACAAGGTGACACTGGTTCCCACCTGGGTCTCACCTGGAAATGGTGAGTAGGATCCCCAGCTGGTCCTCACCTGTAACTAGTGATTCTCGTTCCCACATGGACATCATGTGGACCTGGTGGCTGCAGTGTTTCTAGCTTCTCATGTAGCTCGTGACTCTGGTCCCCACCAGGGCCTCACCGGGACCTGCTGAGTGTGGTTGCCAATGGCAACTCACCTGGACCTGGTAATTCTGGTCTGCACCTGAGACTACCCTGGATCTGGTGAATGTGGTCCCCACCTGGGCTTCACCTGGATTGGGGGACTCCACTCCCCATCTGGGCCTCACCTGGCCCTGTTGACCATGGTACTAAACTGGGCAAATTTGGACCCGGTGACTGTGTTCCACAACTGGACCTCACCTGGACCAGGTGACTCTGGTCCCCCTCTGGGTCTCACCATGCCCTAATGACTGTGAACCCCACTTTGGCCTGACTTGGACCTGTTGACCCTGGTTGCCACCTGCGCCTGACCTCGAACTGTTGACTCTGGTACTTTCAAGGGCGTCCACTGGACATGGTAATCCTGGTGCTCACATGGGCCTCACCTGGACCTGGTGACTCTTGTCATCACCGGGAACTCACCTGGATCTGCTTACTGTGTTCCACACCTGGGCCTCAAGTAGACCTATTGTCCATGGTCCCCACGCCGGCCTCACATGGACCTGTCCATCTAATCCCAAACGGGGATTCACGTGTACCTGGCAACTCTGGTCTTCACCTTCGCATCATCTGGACCTAGTGACTCTGGTCCCCACCTGGGCTTCACCTGGATCTGGTGACTCTCGTCCCCACCTGGACTTCACCTGGATCTGGTGACTCTGTTCCCCTCCTGGACCTCACCTGGATCTGGTGACTCTGGTCCTCAGTTTGGACTCACCTGTTCCTGGTGTCTCTCTTCCCCACTTTGACCTAACTCCGAACTGCTGAATCTTGCCCCACCTAGGCCGCACCCAGACCAGGTGACTCTTGTCCACAGCTATGCCTCATTTCGACTTGATGTATCTGGTCCTCACGTGGGCCTCAATCACCTGGGACTCATCTGGATAGACTGGCTCTGGTTCCAACAAGGGGCTCACCTGATACTGCTGACTGTGGTCTTATTCTATGCCTCACCAGGACCTAGAGGTTCTGTTCCTGATCTGGGCCTGCATGGCCCTAGTGACTCTGGTCCTCACTCAGCCATCATTGGGACCTGGATACTCTATTCCACACCTGGGCCTCACTTTGACCAGGGACCTCTGGTCCAATTCGGGGCCTCAAACTAAACTGGTTACTCTGGTTCCCCTCTGGGCCTCACCCTTACCTGGTTACTCTGGTCACCCCTTGGGCTTCACTTGGGCCTGGTGAATTTGGTCTTTAGGTGGTCCGCACCTGGATATGGTCCCCAGCTGGGCCTCACCTGGACTTGGTGAATCCTGTTGCCACCGCGCCTCACCTGAACCTTGTGACTGTGGTCCCACCTGGACCTCACCTGGATCTGGTGGCTCTGGTTCCCATATGGGACTCTCGTGGACCTGGTTCCTGTGGTCTCCATCTGGCCTCACCTGGAACACAATGAATCTGATGCATATTTGTGCCTCTCCTGGACCTGTTTACTCTGGTCCTTACCTGGGCATCATTGGGACCTGCATACTCTCTTATATACCTGGGCCTCACCTGGACGCTGTGACTGTGTTCCCACCTGGGCCTCACCTGGACGAGGTGACTGGTTCCTTCAGGGACCTCACCAGGACCTGGTGACTCAGGTCCTCATATGGGCATCATGGGACCTGGTTTCTCAGTTCCACATAGGGGCCTCACCTGGACCTAGAGCTTCTCGTCCCCCTCTGGGCCTCACCCTGACTTGCTGACTCTGGTCCCCACCTGGATATCACCAGAACCGGGTGACTCTGGTATCCCTCTGGGAATCCCCTAGAGTTGGGGACACTGGCCCTCAACTGTGCCTCAACAGGACCTGGTGAATCTACTCCTCACTTAGGCCTCATGTGGACCTTTGACTCTTCCAACCTGACATCAATGGGACATGGTTACTCTGTTCCCCACCTGGGCCTCAACTGGACATGATAACAATGCTCCACACTTTGGCCTCAACTGCTCCTGATGACACTGTTCCACCCACCTAGGCCTCAATCTGGACCTGGTGACTGTGATCACCACCTGGGTCTCACCTACACCTGGTGACTCTCGTTCCCACATGAACCACACCTGGACCTGGTGACTGTGGTGTTCTTGTAGACTCACATTTACCTGGTGACTCCGGTACCCACTAGAGCCTCACCTGGATGTGGTGACTCTGGCCTGCAGGTTGGCCTCACGTGGACCTGGTGAGTAGGGTTCCCACCTAGGCCTCACCCAAACCTGGCGACTCAGGTCCCCACGTGGGCCTCTTGGACCTGGTGAATCTGGTCCTTACCTGGTCCTCTCCCAGACCCGGGGACTCTAGTCAACATCTGGGAGGCATCTGGACCTGTTGAATCTTGTCCCCATCTCGGCCTCACCCAGTCCTGGTGATTTTGTTCCTCACCTGGACCTGATTGCTATGCACACTTTCTTGCCCTCACCTGAAACTGGTGACTCTGATCTTATCTGCGCGTCACCAAGACCTGGTGACTCTGGTCCTCACATGGGCATCATTGGTACCTGGTGACTCTGTTCCACACCTGAGCCTCACCTGGACATGATGACTCTGGAACCTCTCTGGGCCTCACCCTTACCTGGTGACTCTGGTCCACATCTGGATGTCAGCTGGACCATGTGATTCTGATACCCCTCTAGGCCTCCACCAAATCTGGTGACTCTGGCCCTCAACTGGACCTCACCTGGACCAAGTGAATATGCTCCATCTGGGCCTGATTTGGACCTGGTGACTCTGGTCCCTACATGGGCATCATCCGGACATGGTTCAACTGCATGGCCTACATGTTGGCCTCACCTGGACCTGGTAACTCTGGCCCCTACCTGGGCATCATCGTGACATGGTTCCTCTCCATGGCCTGCATTTTGGCCTCACCTGGACCTGGTGAGTGGGGTTGCCACCTGGGCCTGACCCATATCTGGTGACACAGGTCCCCACATGGAACTCACTTGGACCTGCTTAATCTGGTCCTTACCTCGTCCTCACCCAGCACTGGTAACTCTGGTCACCACCTGGGAATCACCTGGACTTGGTGAATCTGGTCCCCATCTGGGCCTCACCCAGTCTTGGTGACTTTGTTCACCACCTGGACCTGATTGCTGTGGACTCCTTCTTGGCCTCACCTGAAACTGGTGACTCTGATCCTAACTGAGGCTCACCCAGATCTGGTGACTCTGGTCGTCACCTGTGGACCATTATGACCTGGATACTCTGTTCCACACCTGAGCCTCACCTGAACTTGATGACTCTGGATCCCCTCTGGGCCTCACCCTGACATGGAGACTCTGGTCCCCATCTGGATGTCACCTAGACCAGGTGAATCTGGTACCCCTCTAGGCCTCAACTTGAACTGGTG
The DNA here is from genome assembly GCF_011100685.1 of Canis lupus familiaris. NCBI lineage: Eukaryota > Metazoa > Chordata > Mammalia > Carnivora > Canidae > Canis > Canis lupus. The sequence continues at coordinate 286,757 of NW_023330374.1, forward strand.
ACTCTAGTCCTCATCTGGGCCTCACTGGGACATAGTGAACATACTCCCCACTGCGCATCATTTGGACCTGGTGACTCTGGTTTACCAGGAAATCATCAGGACATGGTTACTCTATTCCCTACTGATCCGGGACTGAACTGATCCTGGTAACTCAGGTCCTGACTTTGGCCTCTTCTGTACAAGGTGACTCTGGCTCCTCCTGGGCCTCACCTGTAACTGGTGACTCTGATCCTAAGCATGGCCTCACGAGACCTGGTGACTGTGGTTCCCATGGGACCTCACCTGGACCTTATGTCTCTGCTCACACCTGGGCCTCACCAGTACCTGGTGTATCTGGTACCCACCTGGGTAGCATCAGCATATGGTTACCCTGTTCACTATCAGTGACCGAGCCGGACCTATTAACTCTGGTTTTCACCTGGGCCACACCTGGACATGGTGACACTGGCTCCCACCTGGTTCTCACCTGGACATGGTGAGTTGGATCCCCACCTGGTCCTCACCTGTAACTGGTGATTCTCGTTCCCACATGGACATCATGTGGACTTGGTGGCTGCATTGTTTCTAGCTTCTCAAATACCTCGTGACTCTGGTCCCTACCAGGGCCTCACCGGGACCTGGCAAGTGTAGTTGCCACTTGCACCTCACCTTGACCGGGTGATTCTGGTCTGCACCTGAGACTCCCTGTATCTGGTGACTGTGGTCCCACCTGGGTCTCACCTGGACGAGGAGACTGGTTCCCACAGGGACCTCAACTGGACCTGGTGACTCAGGTCCTCATATGGGCATCATGGGACCTGGTTTCTCAGTTCCACATCGGGGCCTGACCTGGACCTAGAGATTCTCGTTCCGCTCTGGGCCTCACCCTGACGTGGTGACTCTGGTCCCCACCTGGATATCACCAGAACTGGGTGACTCTGGTCCCCCTCTGGGACTCACCCGGAGCTGGGGACACTGCTCCTCAACTGGGAAACAACAGGACCTGGTGAATCTACTCCTCACTTAGGCCTTGTCTGGACCCGGTGACTCTTTTCCCACCTGCCATCAATGGGACATGGTTACTCTGTTCCCCACCTGGGCCTCACCTGGACATGATAACTTTACTCCGCACTTTGGCCTCAACTGTTCCTGATGACTCTGGTCCCCCCACCTAGGCCTCAATCTGGACCTGATGACTGTGGTCCCCACCTGGGTCTCACCTGGACCTGGTGACTCTCCTTCCCACATGAACCACACCAGGACCTGGTGACTGTGGTGTTTGTAGACTCACATTTACCTGGTGACTCCGGTCCCCACTAGGGCCTCACCTGGATCTGGAGACTCTGGCCTGCAGGTTGGCCGCACCTGGACCTGGTGAGTGGGGTTGCCACCTGGGCCTCACCCATACCTGGTGACTCAGTTCCCCACGTGGGCCTCTTGGACCTGGTGAATCTGGTCCCCATCTGGGTCTCACCCACTCCTGGTGATTTATTCCCCACCTCGACCTGATTGCTGTGGACTCTTTCTTGGCCTCACCTGGAACTGGTGACTCTGATCCTAAGTGGGCCTCACCCAGATCTGGTGACTCTGGTCCTCACCTATGGACCATTAGGACCTGGATACTCTGTTCCACACCTGAGCCTCACCTGGACATGATGACTCTGGATCCCCTCTGGGCCTCACCCTGACATGATGATTCTGGTCCCCACCTGGACTTCACCTGGATCTGGTGACTCTGGTCCCCCCTGGACCTCTCCTGGACCTGGTGACTCTCTTTCCAACATGGACCTCACATGGATCTGGTGAGCTTGGTCCTCAGTTTGGCCTCACCTGGACCGGGCGTCTCTCGTCCCCACTTTGACCTAACTCAGAAATGCTGAATCTTTCCCCACCTAGCACACACCCAGACCTGGTGACTCTTGTCCCCAGCTATGCCTCAATTCGACCTAATGAATCTGGTCTCACGTGCGCCTCACATGGACCTGGGACTCAGCTGGATAGAGTGGCTCTGGTTCACGCAAGGGGATCAAATGATACTGCTGACTGTGGTCTTATTCTATGCCTCACCAGGACCTAGTGATTTGTCCCCATCTGGGCCTGCATGGCCCTAGTGACTCTGGTCCTCACCCAGGCATCATTGGGACCTGGATACACTATTCTACACCTGGGCCTCACTCTGACTAGGGACCTCTGGACCCATTCTGGGCCTCAAACTAAACTGGTTACTCTGGTTCCCCCTCTGGAACTCACCCTTACCTGGTGACTCTGGTCACCCCATGGGCTTCATTTGGGCCTGGTGAATCTGGTCCTTAGCTTGTCCTCACTTGGATCTGGTGACTAGTCGCCAGCTGGGCCTCACCTGGACTTGGAGAATCCTGTTGCCACCTGCGCCTCACCTGGACCTTGTGACTGTGGTCCCACCAGGACCTCACCTGGATCTGGTGGCTCTGGTTCCCCTATGGGGCTCTCCTGGACCTGATTCCTGTGGTCTCCATCAGGCATCACCTGGAACAAAATGACTCTGGTCCATATTTGGGCCTCTCCTGGACTGTTGACTCTGGTCCTTACCTGGGCATCATTGCGACCTGGATACACTCTTATATACCTGGGCCTCACCTGGACCTGGTGACTGTGGTCCCTTCTGGGCCTCACCTGGACGAGGTGACTGGTTCCCACAGGGACCTCACCTGGACCTGGTGACTCAGGTCCTCATATGGGCATCATGGGACCTGGTTTCAGTTCCACATCGGGGCCTCACCTGGAGCTAGTGATTCTCGTCCCCCTCTGGGCCTCACCCTGACGTGGTGACTCTGGCCCCTCCTGGATATCACCGGAACCGGGTGACTCTGGTCCCCCTCTGAGACCCACCCGGAGCTGGGGACACTGGTCCTCAACTGGGCCTCACCTGGACCTGGTGAATCTGGTCCCCATCTGGGCCTCACCCAGTCCTGGTGACGTTTTTCCCCACCTGGACCTGCTTGCTGTGGACTCTTTCGTGGCCTCCCCTTGGAACTGGTGACTCTGAACCTATCTGCACGTCACCCAGATCTGGTGACTCTGGTCCTCTCCTGCGCATCATTGGTACCTGGTGACTCTGTTCCTCACCTGAGCCTCACCTGGACATGATGACTCTGGAACCTCTCTGGGCCTCTCTCTGACCTGGTGACTCTAGTCCCTACCTGGGCATCATCGGGACATGGTTCCACTGCATGGCCTGCAGGTTGGCCTCACCTGGATGTGGTAACTCTCGTCCTTACCTGGGTATCATCCGGACATGGTTCCTCTGCATGGCCTGCAGGTTGGCCTCACCTGGACCTGGGGAGTGCTTTGCCACCTGGCCTCACCAATACCTGGTGACTCAGGTCGCCACGTGAGCCTCATTTTGTCCTGTTGAATCTGGTCCTTACCTGGTCGTCACCCGGAACTGGTAAGTCTGTTCACCACCTGGGAATAACCTGGACCTGGTGAATCTGGTCCCCATCTGGGCCTCACCCAGTCCTGGTGACATTGTTCCCCACCTGGACCTGATTGCTGTGGACTCCTACTTGGCCTCACCTGGAACTGGTGACTCTGATCCTAACTGGGCCTCACCCAGATCTGGTGACTCTGGTCCTCACCTGTGGACCATTATGATCTGGATATTCTGTTCCACACCTGAGCCTCACCGGGACATGATTACTCTGGATCCCCTCTGGACCTCACCCTGACATGTTGACTCTGGTCCCCATGTGGATGTCACCTAGACCAGGTGAATCTGGTACCCCTCTAGGCCTCAACTAGACCTGGTGACTGTGGTCCTCAACTGGGCCTCACCGGGACCTAGTGGATATGCTCCCCTCCTGCGCCTCATCTGGACCTGGTGACTCTGGTTCCACCTCGGCATCATTGGGACCTGGATACTCTCTTATATACCTGGGCCTCACCTGGACCTGATGACTGTGGTCCCACCTGGGCCTCACCTGGCCCTGGTGAATCTGGTCCCAATCTGGGCCTCACCCAGTCCTGGTGACTTTGTTCCCCACCTGGACCTTATTGCTGTGGACCCTTTCTTGGCCTCACCTGGAACTGGTGACTCTGATCCTATATGCACGTCTCCGAGATCTGGTGACTCTGGTCCTCACCTGGGAGTTATTGGTACCTGGTGACTCTGTTCCACACCTGAGCCTCACCTGAACATGATGACTCTGGAACCTCTCTCGGTCTCACCCTGACCTGGTGACTCTGGTCCCCATCTGGATGTCACCTGGACCAGGTGATTCTGGTACTCCTCTAGGACTCAACCAGACATGGTGACACTGGTCCCCAACTGGGCCTCACGTGGACCTAGTGAATATGCTCCATCTGGGCCTCATTTGGACCTGGTAACTATGGTCACTACCTCGGCATCATCGGGTCATGGTTCCACTGCATGGCCTGCAGGTTGCACTCACCTGGACCTGGTAACTCTGGTCCCTACCGGGGCATCATCCAGACATAGTTCCTCTGCATGGCCTGCAGGTTGGCCTCACCTGGACCTGGTGAGTGGGGTTGCCACCTGGGCCTCACCCATACCTTGTGACTCAGGTCCCCACGTGGGGCTCTTGGACGTGGGGAATCTGATCCTTTCCTGGTCCTCTCCTAGACCAGGGGACTCTGGTCACTACCTGGGCCTCCATTGGACCTGGTGAATCTGGTCCCCATCTGAGACTCACCCAGTCCTGGTGACTTTGTTCCCCACCTGGACCTGATTGCTGTGGACTCCTTCTTGGCCTCACCTAGAACTGGTTACTCTGAGCCTATCTGCGCGTCACCCAGACTTGGTGACTCTGGTCCTCACCTGGGCATCATTGGTACCTGCTGACTCTGTTGCTCACCTGAGCCTCACCTGGACATGATGACTATGGAACTCTCTGGGCCTCACACTGACCTGGTGACTCTGGTCCCCATCTGGATGTCACCTGGACCAGGTGATTCTGGTACCCCTCTAGGCCTCAACCAAATCTGGTGACTCTGGTCCTCAACTGGGCCTCACTTGAACCTAGTGAATATGCACCATCTGGGCCTCATTTGGACCTGGTGACTCTGGTCCCTACCTGGGCATCATCGGGACATGTTTCCACTGCATGGCCTGCAGGTTGGCCTCACTTGGACCTGGTAAGTCTGGTCCCTACCTGGTCATCATCGGGACATGGTTCTTCTGAATGGCCTGCAGGTTGGCTTCAGCTGGACCTGGTCAGTGGGCTTGCGACCTGGGCCTCACCCATGCCTGGTGACACAGGCCCCACGTGGGCCTCACTTTGACCTGGTGAATCTAGTCCTTGCCTTGTCCTCACCCGGAACTGGTAACTCTGGTCACCACCTGAAATGACCTGGACCTGGTGAATCTAGTCCCCATCTGGTCCTCACTCAGTCCTGGTGACTTTGTTCCCCACCTGGACCTGATTGCTGTGGATTCCTTCTTGGCCTCACCTGGAACTGGTGACTCTGATCCTAACTGGGCCCCACCCAGATCTGGTGACTCTGCTACTCACCTGTGGACCACTATGATCTGGATACTCTGTTCCACACCTGAGCCTCATCTGGACATGAGGACTCTGGATCCTCTCTGGGCCTCACCCTGACATGGTGACCCTGGTCCCCATCTGGATGTCACCTAGACCAGGTGAATCTGGTACCCCTCTAGGCCTCAACTAGACCTGGTGACTCTGGCCCTCAACTGGGCCTCACCGGGACCTAGTGAATATGCACCCCACCTGCGCCTCATCTGGACCTGGTGACTCTGGTTCTACCTGGGCATCATCGGGACATGGTTACACTATTCCCCTTTGGGACTGACCTGATCCTGGTAACTCTGGTCCTGAATTTGGCCTCTTCAGTACCAGGTGACTCTGGCTCCACCTGGGCCTCACCTGTAACTGGAGACTCTGATCCTAACCATGGCCTCACCTGACCTGGTGACTGTGGTTCTCATGGGACCTCACCTGGAACTCATGTCTCTGGTCCCACCTGGGCCTCACAAGGACCTGGTGTCTCTGGTACCCTCCTGGGTAGCATCAGGATATGGTTACACTGTTAACTAACAGTGTCTCAGCCAGACCTATTAACTCTGGTCTTCACCTGGACATGGTGACACTGGTTCCCACCTGGGTCTCACATGAACATGGTGAGTCGGATCCCAACCTGGTCCTCACGTGTAACTGGTGATTCTCGTTCCCACGTGGACATCATGTGGACCTGGTGGCTGCAGTGTTTCTACTCCTCATGTACCTCGTGACTCCGGTCCCCACCAGGGCCTCACCAGGACCTGGTGAGTGTGGTTGCCACCTGCACCTCACCTGGTCCTGGGATTCTCGTCTGCACCTGAGACTACCGTGGATCTGGTGACTGTGGTACCCACCTGGGCTTCACCTGGATTTGGGGACTCCGGTCCCCTCTGGGCCTCACCTGGCCCTGTTGACCATGGCACACAACTGGGCAAAATTGGGACCCGATGACTGTGTTCCAAAACTGGACCTCACCTGTACCAGGTGACTCTAATCCCCCTCAGGGTCTCCCCGTGTTCTAGTGACTGTGAACCCCACTTTGGCCTGACTTGGACCTGCTGATCCTGGTTGCCACCTGCGACTCACCTCGAAATGTTGATTCTGGTTCTTTCAAGGGCCTCCCCTGTACCTGGTGATCCTGGTCCCCACCTGGGCCTCACCTGGACGTGGTGACCCTTTTCACCACCGGGGACTCACCTGGACCTGCATACTGTGTTCCACACCTGAGCCTCAAGTAGCCCTGTTGAACATGATCCCCAAGCCGGCCTCACATGGACCTGTTGCCTCTGATCACCACCGGGGCCTCACGAGTACCTGGTTACTCTGGTCCTCACCTGGGCCAATTTGGATATGGTGACTCTGGTCACAACCTGGACTTCACCCGGATCTGGTGACTCTGGGCCCCCCTGGACCTCTCCTGGACCTGGTGACTCTCTTTCCAACATGGACCTCACCTGGATCTGGTGAGCTTGGTCCTCAGTTTGGCCTCACCTGGACCTAGTGTCTCTCGTCCCCAGTTTGACCAGACTCAGAACTGCTGAATCTTGCCCCACCTAGGCCGCACCCAGGCCTGATGACTCTTGTCCCCAGCTATGCCTCAATACGACCTGATGAATCTGGTCCTCACGTGGGCCTCACATTGACCTGGGACTCAGCTGGATAGAGTTGCTCTGGTTCCCACAAAGGGGCTCACCTTATAGTGCTGACTCTGGTCTTATTCTATGCCTCACCAGGACCTAGAGATTCTGTTCCCCATCTGGGCCTGCATGGCCCTAGTGACTATGGTCCTCACCCAGGCATCATTGGGACCTGGATACTCTATTCCACACCTGGGCCGCACTTTGACCAGGGACCTCTGGTCCCATTCTGGGCCTCAAACTAAACTGGTTACTCTGGTTCCCCTCTGGGCCTCACCATTACCTGGTGACTCTGGTCACCCCTTGGGCTTCACTTGGGCCTGGTGAATCTGGTCCATAGATGGTCCGCACTTGGATCTGGTGACTGGTCGCCACCTGGGCCTCAGCTGGACATGGTGAATCCTGTTGCCACCTGTGCCTCACCTGGACCTTGTGACTGTGGTCCCACCTGGAACTCACCTGGATCTGGTGGCTCTGGGTCCCATATGGGGCTCTCCTGGACCTTGTTCCCGTGGTATCCATCTGGCCTCACCTGGAACACAATGACTCTGATCCATATATGTGCCTCTCCTGCACCTGTTGTCTCTGGTCCTTACCTGGGCATCATTGGGACATGGGTACTCTCTTATATACCTGGGCCTCACCTGGACCTGGTGACTGAGGTCCCACCTTGGCCTCACCTGGATGAGGTGACTGGTTCCCACAGGGACCTCACCTGGACCTGGTTACTCAGGTCCTCATATGGGCATCATGGGACCTGGTTTCTCAGTTCCACATCGGGGCCTCACCTGGACCTAGTGAACCTCGTCCCCCTCTGGGCCTCACCCTGACGTGGTGACTCTGGTCCCCACCTGGATATCACCAGAACCGGCTGACTCTTGTCGCTCTCTGAGACTCACCCGGAGCTGTGGACACTGGTCCTCAACTAGGCCTCAACAGGACCTGATGAATCTACTCTTCATTTGGCCTCGTCTGGACCTTGTGACTCTTTTCCCACCTGGCATCAATGGGACATGGTTACTCTGTTCCCCACCTGGGCCTCAACTGGACATGATAACTTTGCTCCATTTCTTGGCCTCAACTGGTCCTGATGACTCTCGTCCCCCCACCTAAGCCTCAATCTGGACCTGTTGACTGTGGTCCCCACCTGGGTCTCACCTGGACCTGGTGACTCTCGTTCCCACATGAACCACACCTGGACCTGGTGACTGTGGTGTTCTTGTAGACTCACATTTCCCTGGTGACTCGGGTCCCCACTAGTGCCTCACCTGGATCTGATGAATCTGGCCTATAGCTTGGCCTCCCCTGGACCTGTTGAGTGGGGTTGCCACATGGGCCTCACCCATTCCTTGTGACTCAGGTCCCCACATGTGCCTCTTGGACCTGGTGAATCTGGTCCTTACCTGGTCCTCTCCCAGACCCCGGGACTCTGGTCACCACCTGGGCCTCACCTGGACCTGGTGAATCTGGTCCCCACCTGGGCCTCACCCAGTCCTGGTGACTTTGTTCCCAAAATGGACCTGATTGCTGTGGACTCTTTCTTAGCCTCACCTGGAACTGGTGACTCTGATCCTATCTGCGTGTCACCCATACCTGGTGACTCTGGTCCTCACATGGGCATCTTTTGTACCTGGTGACTCTGTTCCACGCCTGAGCCTAACCTGGACATGATGACTCTGGAACCACTCTGGGCCTAACCCTGTCCTGGTGCCTCTAGTCCCCATTTGGATGTCACCTGGACCAGGTGACTTTGGTACCCCTTTAAGCCTCAACCAGATCTGGTGACAGTCGTCCCCAACTGGGCCTCACTGGACCTAGTGAATATGATCCATCTGGGCCTCATTTGGACCTGGTGACTCTGGTCCCTCTCTGGGCATCACCGGGACATGGTTCCACAGCATGGCCTGCAGTTTGGCCTCACCAGGACCTGGTGAGTGGGGTTGCCACCTGGGCCTCACCCATACGTGGTGACACAGGTCCCCACGTGGGCTTCACTTGGACCTGGTGAATCTGGTCCTTACCTGGTCCTCTCCCGGAACCGGTATGTCTGGTCACCACCTGGGAATCACATGGGCCTGGTGAATCTGGTCCCAATCTGGGCCTCACCCTGTCCTGGTGACTTTGTTCCCCACCTGGACCTGATTGCTGTGGACTCCTTCTTGGCCTCAACTGGAACTGGTGACTCTGATCCTAAGTGGGCCTCGCCCAGATCTGGTGACTCTGATCCTCACCTGTGGACCATTATGACCTGGATACTTTGTTCCAAACCTCAGCCTCACCTGGACATGCTGACTCTGGAACCACTCTGGCCCTCACCCTGACATGGTGACTCTGGTTCCCATCTGGATGCCACCTAGACCAGGTGAATCTGGTACGACTCTAGGCCCCAACTTGCCCTTGTGGCTCTGGTCCTCAACTGGGCCTCACCGGGACCTAGTGAACATGCTCCCCACCTGCGCCTCATCTGGACCTGGTGACTCTGGTTCTACCTGGGCATCATCAGGACATAGTTACTCTATTCCCCACTGGGACTGACCTGATCCTGGTAACTCTTGTCCTGACTTTGGCCTCTTCTGTACCACATGACTCTGTCTACACCTGGGCTTCACCTGTACCTGGTGACTCTGATCCTAAGCATGGCCTGACCTGTCCTGGTGACTGGGGATCCCATCGGGACCTCACCTGGACCTCATGTCTCCGGTCCCACCTGGGCCTCACCAGGACCTTGTGTCTCTGGTACCCACCTGGATAGCATCAGGATATGGTTACACTCTTCACTAACAGTGACCCAGCCGGACCTATTAACTCTGCTCTTCACCTGGACCACACCTGGACATGGTGATTCTGGTCTGCACCTGAGACTACCCTGGATCTGTTGACTGTGGTCCCCACCTGGGCTTCACCTGGATATTTTGACTCCGGTCCCCATCTGGGCCTAACCTGGCCCTGTTGACCATGGTCCTCAACTGGGCAAAATTGGGCCTCTGTGACTGTGTTCCACAACTGGACCTCACCTCGACCAGTTTACTCTGGTCCCCCTCTGGGTCTCACCGTGCCCTAGTGACTGTGAACCCCACTTTGGCCTGACTTGGACCTGCTGATCCTGTTTGCCACCTGCGCCTAACCTCGAACTGTTGACTCTGGTTCTTTCAAGGCCCTCCCCTGTACCTGGTGATCCTGGTGCCCACATGGGCCTCACCTGGACCTGGTTCCTCTTGTCACCACCGGGGACTCACCTGGACCTGCTTACTGTGTTCCATACCTGGGCCTCAAGTAGACCTGTTGACCATGGTCCCCAAGCCAGCCTCACATGGACCTGTTGCCTCTGAACCCCACCGGGGCCTCACGTGTACCTGATAACTCTGGTCCACACCTGGGGCTCATCTGGACCTAGTGACTCTGGTACCACCTGGGCTTCCCCTGGTCTGGTGACTCTGCTCCCCACCTGGACTTCACCTGGATCTGGTGACTCTGGTCCCCACCTGGAACTCTCCTGTACCTGGTGACTCTCTTTCCAACATGGACCTCACCTGGATCTGGTGACTCTCGTCCTCAGTTTGGCCTCACCTGGACCTGGTGTCTCTCGTCGCCAATTTGACCTAACTCAGAACACTGAATCTGGCCCCATATAGGCCGCACCTAGACCTGGTGACCCTTGTCCCCAGCTGTCTCAATTCGACCTGATGAATCTGGTCCTCACGTGGGCCTCACATGGACCTGGGACTCAGCAGGGTAGAGTGGCTCTGGTTCCCACAAGAGGCTCACCTGATACTGATGACTGTGGTCTTATTCTATGCCTCACCAGGACCTAGTGATTCTGTTCCCCATCTGGGCCTACATGGCCCTAGTGACTATGGTCCTCACCCAGGCATCATTGGGACCTGGATACTCTATTCCACACCTGGGCCTCAATCTGACCAGGGACCTCTGGTCCCATTCTGGGCCTCAAACTAAACTGGTTACTCTGGTTCCCCCTCTGGGCCTCACCCTTACCTGGTGACTCTGGTCACCCCTTGGGCTTCACTTGGGCCTGCTGGATCTGGTCCTGAGGTGGTCCTCACCTGGATGTGGTGACTGTTCGCCACCTGGTCCTCATGTGGACTTGGTGAATCCTGTTGCCACCTGCGCCTCACCAGGACCTTGTGACTGTGGTCCCACCTGGACCTCACCTGGATTGTGGCTCTGGTTCCCATATGGGGGTCTCCTGCACCTGGTTCCTGTGGTCTCCATCTGGCCTCACCTGGAACACAATGACTCTGATCCATATTTGGGCCTCTACTGGACCTGTTGACTCTGGTCCTTACCTGGGCATCTTTGGGAGCTGGATACTCTCTTATATAACTGGGCCTCACCTGAACCTGGTGACTCTGGTCCCACCTGGCCCTCACCTGGATGAGGTGACTGGTTCCCACAGGGACCTCACCTGGACCTGGTGACTCAGGTCCTCATATGGGCATCGTGGGACCTGGTTTCTCAGTTCCACATCGCGGCCTCACCTGGACCTAGTGATTCTCGTCCCCCTCTGGGCCTCACCCTGACTTGGTGACTCTGGTCCCCACCTGGACCTGATTGCTGTGGACTCTTTCTTGGCCTCACTTGGAACTGGTGACTCTGATCGTATCTCCGCGTCACCCAGACCTGGTGACGCTGGTCATCACCTGGGCATCATTGGTACCCGGTGCCTCTGTTCCACACCTGAGCCTCACCAGGACATGATGACTCTGGAACCTCTCTGGGCCTCACCCTGACATGGTGACTCTGGTCCCCATCTGGATGTCACCTAGTCCAGGTGAATCTGGTACCCCTCTAGGCCTTACTAGACCTGGTGACACTGGTCCTCAACTGGGCCTCACCAGGACCGAGTGAATATGCTCTCCACCTGCGCCTTGTCTGACCTGGTCACTCTGGTTCTACCTGGGCATCATTGGGACATGGTTACTCTATTCCCCACTGGGACTAATTGATCCTGGTAACTTTGGTCCTGATTTTGGCCTCTTCTGTACCAGGTGACTCTGGCTCCTCCTAGGCCTCACCTGTAACTGGTGACTCTTATCCTAACTGGGCCTCACCCAGATCTGGTGACTCTGGTCCTCACCTGGGCATCATTGGTACCTGGTGACTCTGTTCCACACCTGAGCCTCACCTGGACATGATGACTCTGGAACCTCTCTGGGCCTCACCCTGACCTGGTGACTCTGGTCCCCATCTGGATTTCACCTGGACCATGTGATTCTGATACCCCTCTAGGCCTCCACCAGTTCTGGTGACGCTGGCCCTCAACTGGACCTCACCTGGACCTAGTGAATATGCTCCATCTGGGCCTCATTTGGACCTGGTGACTCTGGTCCCTACCTGGGCATCATCCGGACATGGTTCCACTGCAAGGCCTACAGGTTGGCCTCACCTGGACCTGGTAACTCTGGTCCCTACCTGGGCATCATCGGGACATCGTTCCTCTCCATGGCCTGCATTTTGGCCTCACCTGGACCTGGTGAGTGGGGTTGCCACCTGGGCCTCATCCATATCTGGTGACACAGGTCCCCACATGGGCCTCACTTGGACCTGGTGAATCTGATCCTTACCTGGTCCTCACCCAGCACTGGTAACTCTGGTCACCACCTGGGAATCACCTGGACCTGGTGAATCTGGTCCCCATCTGGGCCTCACCCAGTCTTGGTGACTTTGTTCCCCACCTGGACCTGATTGCTGTGGACTCCTTCTTGGCCTCACCTGGAACTGGTTACTCTGATCCTAACTGGGCCTCACCCAGATCTGGTGACTCTGGTCGTCACCTGTGGACCATTATGACCTGGATACTCTGTTCCACACCTGAGCCTTACCTGAACTTGATGACTCTGGATCCACTCTGGGCCTCACCGTGACATGGTGACTCTGGTCCCAACTGGATGTCACCTAGACCAGGTGAATCTGGTACCCCTCTAGGCCTCAACTTGACCTGGTGACTCTAGTCGTCATCTGGGCCTCACTGGGACATAGTGAACATACTCGCCACTGCGCATCATCTGGACCTGGTGACTCTGGTTTTACCAGGGCATCATCGGGACATGGTTACTCTATTCCTACTGGGACTGTACTGATCCTGGTTACTCAGGTCCTGACTTTGGCCTCTTCTGTACAAGGTGAATCTGGCTCCTCCTGGGCCTCACCTGTAACTGGTGACTCTGATCCTAAGCATGGCCTCACGAGACCTGGTGACTGTGGTTCCCAAGGGACCTCACCTGGACCTCATGTCTCTGGTCCCAGCTGGGACTCACCAGTACCTGGTGTATCTGGTACCCACCTGGGTAGCATCAGGATATGGTTACCCTGTTCACTATCAGTGACCCAGCCTGACCTATTAACTCTGGTCTTCACCTGGGCCACACGTGGATATGGTGACACTGGATCCCACCTGGGTCTCACCTGGACATGGTGAGTCGGATCCCCACATGGTCCTCACCTGTAAGTCGTGATTCTCGTTCCCACATGGACATCATGTGGACCTGGTGGTTGCAGTGTTTCTAGCTTCTCATGTACCTCGTGACTCTGATCCCCACCAGGGCCTCACCGTGTACTGGTGAGTGTGGTTTCACCTGCACTTTACCTGGACCTGGTGATTCTGGTCTGCACCTGAGACTACCCTGGATCTGGTGACTGTGGTCCCCACCTGGTCTTCACCTGGATTTGGGGACTCCGGTCCCCAACTGGGCCTCACCTCCCCTGTTGACCATGGTCCTCAACTGGGCAAAATTGGGACCCGGTGACTGTGTTCCACAACTGGACTTCACCTGGACCAGGTCACTCTGGACCCCCTCTGGGACTCACGTGCCCTAGTGAATGTGAACCCCACTTTAGCCTGACTTGGACCTACTGACCCTGGTTGCCACCTGTGCCTAAACTCGAACTGTTGACTCTGGTTCTTTCAAGGGCCTCCACTGTACCTGGTGATTCTGGTCCCCACCTGGCCCAAACCAGGACGTGGTTACCCTTGTCACCACCGGGGACTCACCTGGACCTGCTTACTGTGTTCCATAACTGGGCCTCAATTAGACCTGTTGACTATGGTCCCCAAGCCGGCCTCACATGGACCTGTTGCCTCTGATCCCCACCGGGGCTACACGTGTACCTGGTAACTCCGGTCCCCACCTGGGCTTCACCTGGATCTGGTGACTCTGGTCCCCACCTGGACATCACCTGGATCTGGGGACTCTGGTCAACACCTGGATCTGACCTACATCTGGTGACTCTAGTCCTCAGTTTGGCCTCACCTGGACCTGGTGTCTCTCGTCCCCAGTTTGACCTAACTCAGAACTGCTGAATCTTGCCCCACCTAGGCCGCACCCAGACCTGGTGACTCTTGTCCCCAGCTATGCCTCAATACGACCTGATGAATCTGGTCCTCACGTGGGCCTCACATGGACCTGGGACTCAGATGGATAGAGTGGCTCTGGTTCCCACAAGGGGCTCACCTGATACTGCTGACTGTGGTCTTATTCTATGCCTCACTAGGACCTAGTGATTCTGTTCCCCATCTGGGCCTGCATGGCCCTAGTGAATCTGGTCCTCACCCAGGCATCATTGGGACCGGGATACTCTATTCCACACCTGGGCCTCACTTTGACCAGGGACCTCTGGTCCCATTCTGGGCCTCAAACTAAAATGGTTACTCTGGTTCCCCCTCTGGGGCTCACCATTACCTGGTGACTCTTGTCACCCCTTGTGCTTCACTTGGGCCTGGTGATTCTGGTCCTTAGCTGGTCCGCACCTGGATCTGGTGACTGGTCGCCACCTGGGCCTCAGCTGGACATGGTGAATCCTGTTGCCACCTGTGCCTCACCTGGACCTTGTGACTGTGGTCCCACCTGGAACTCACCTGGATCTGGTGGCTCTGGGTCCCATATGGGGCTCTCCTGGACCTGGTTCCCGTGGTAACCATCTGGACTCACCTGGAACAAAATGACTCTGATCCATATTTGGGCCTCTCCTCGGCCTGTTGACTCTGGTCCTAACCTGGGGATCATTGGCAACTGGATACTCTCTTATATACGTGGGCCTCACCTGGACCTGGTGACTGTGGTCCCACCTGGGCCTCACCTGTACGAGTTGAATGGTTCCAACAGGGACCTCACCAGGACCTGGTGATTCAGGTCCTCATATGGGCATCATGGGACCTGGTTTCAGTTCCACATCGGGGCCTCACCTGAACCTAGTGATTCTCGTCCCCCTCTGGGCCTCACCCTGACGTGGTGACTCTGGTCCCCAGCTGGATAAGCCCAAAACCGGATGACTCTGGTCCCCCTCTGGGAATCACCCGGAGCTGGGGACACTGGTACTCAACCGGGCCTCAACAGGACCTGGTGAATCTACTCCTCACTTAGGTTTCGTCTGGACCTTGTGACTCTTTTCCCACCTGGCATCAATGGGACATGGTTACTCTGTTCCCCACCTGGGCCTCACCTGGACATGATAACTTTGCTCCACACTTTGGCCTCAAATGTTCCTCATGACCCTGGTCCCCCCACCTAGGCCTCAATCTGGACCTGGTGACTGTGGTCCCCACCTGGGTCTCACCTGGACCTGGTGACTCTCGTTCACACATGAACCACACCAGGACCTGGTGACTGTGGTGTTCTTGTAGACTCACATTTACCTGGTGACTCCGGTCCCCACCAGGGCCTCACCTGGATCTGGTGACTCTGGCATGCATGTTGGCCTCACCTGGACCTTGTGAGTGGGGTGGCCACCTGGGCCTCACCCATACCTGGTGACTCAGGTCCCCCCGTGGGCCTCTTGGACCTGGTAAATCTGGTCCTTACCTCGATCTCTCCCAGACCCGGGAACTCTGGTCACCACCTGGGCCTCACCTGGACCTGGTGAATCTGGTCCCCATCTGGGCCTCACCCAGTCCTGGGGACTTTGTTACCCACCTGGACCGGCTTGCTGAGGACACTTTCTTTGTCTCACCTTGATCTGGTGACTCTGATCCTATCTGCGCATCACCTATATCTGGTGACTCTGGTCCTCACCTGGGCATCATAGGTACCTTGTGACTCTGTTCCACACCTGATCCTCACCTGGACATGATGACTGTGGATACTCTCTGGGCCTCACCCTGACCTGGTGACTCTGGTCCCCATCTGGATGTCACCTGGACCTGGTGATTCTGGTACCCCACTAGGCCTCAACCAGATCTGGTGACTCTGGTCCCACTTGGCCCTCACCAGGACTTGGTGTCCCTGGTACCCACCTGGTTAGCATCAGGATATGGTACTCTGTTAACCAGCAGTGACCCATTGGGAACTATTAACTCTGGTCTTCACCTGGGCCACACCTGTACATGGTGACACTTGTTTCCACCTGGGTCTCACCTGGATATGGGGAATCGGATCCCCACCTGGTCCTCACCTGTAACTGGTGATTCTCGTTCCCACGTGGACATCATGTGGACCTGGTGGCTGCAGTGTTTCTAGCTTCTCATGTACCTCGTGTCTCTGGTCCCCACCAGGGCCTCACAGGGACCTGGTGAGTGTGGTTTCCACCTGCACCTCACCTGGACCTGGTGATTCTGATCTGCACCTGAGACTACCCCGGATCTGGTGACTGTGTTCCCCACCTGGGCTTCACCTGGATTTGGCAACTCCGTTCCCCATCCTCACCTGGCCCTGTTGACCATGGTCCTCAACTGGGCAAAATTGGGACCCGGTTACTGTGTTCCACAACTGAACCTCACCTGAACCAGGTTACTCTGGTCACCCTCTGGATCTCACCGTGCCGTAGTGACTGAGAACCCGACTTTGGCCTGATTTGGACCTGCTGACCCTATTTGCCACCTACGCCTGACCTCGAAGTGTTGACTCTGGTTCTTTCAATGGCCTCCTCTGTACCTGGTGAACCTGGTCCCCACGTGGGCCTCACCTGGACGTGGTGACTCTTGTCGCCTCCGGGGACTTCCTCGACTTGCTTACTGTGTTCCACACCTGGGCCTCAAGTAGACCTGTTGACCATGGTCCCCAAGCCGGCCTCACATGGACCTGTGGCCTCTGATCCCCACCGGTGCCTCACGTGTACCTGGTAACTCTGGTCCTCACCTGGGCCCCATCTGGACCTAGTGACCTTGGTCCCCATCTGGATTTCACCTGGATCTGGTGACTCTAGTCCCCACCTGGACCTCTCCTGGACCTGGTGACTCTCTTTCCAACATGGACCTCAACCGGATATGGTGACTCTGGTGCTCAGTTTGGCCTCACCTGGACCTGGCGTCTCTCGTCCCCACTTTGACCTAACTCAGAACTGCTGAATCTTGCCCCACCTAGGCCGCACCCAGTCCTGGTGACTCTTGTCCCCAGCTATGCCTCATTTCTACCTGATGAATATGTTACTCACGTGGGTCTCCCATGGACCTGGGACTCAGCTGGATAGAGTGGCTCTGGTTTCCACAAGGGGCTCACCTGATACTGCTGACTTTGGTCTTATTCTATGACTGATCAGGACCTAGTGATTCTGTTCCCCATCTGGGCCTGCATGGGCCTAGTGACTCTGGTCCTCACTCAGCCATCATTGGGACCTGGATACTCTATTCCACACCTGGGCCTCACCTTGACCAGGGAACTCTGGTCCAATTCGGGGCCTCAAACTAAACTGGTTACTCTGGTTCCCCCTCTGGGCGTCACCCTTATCTGGTGACTTTGGTCACCACTTGGGCTTCACTTGGGCCTGGTGAATCTGGTTCTTAGATGGTCCGAACCTGGATCTGGTGACTGGTCGCCACCTGGGCCTCTCCTGGACTTGGTGAATCCTGTTGCCACCTGCGCGTCACCGGGACCTTGTGACTGTGGTCCCACCTGGACCTCACCTGGATCTGGTGGCTCTGGTTCCCATATGGGGCTCTCCTGGTCCTGGTTCCTGTGGTCTCCATCTGGCCTCACCTGGAACACAATGACTCTGTTCCATATTTGGGCCTCTCCTGGACCTGTTGACTCTGGTACTTACCTGGCCATCATTGGGACCTGGGTACACTCTTATATACCTGGGCCTCACCTGAACCTGGTGACTGTGGTCCTCATATGGACATTATGGGACCTGGTTTTTCAGTTCCCCATCGGGGCCTCCCCTGGACCTAGTGATTCTCGTCCCACTCTGGGCCTCACTCTGACGTGGTGACTCTGGTCCCCACCTGGATATCACCAAAACCGGGTAACTCTGGTCCCCCTCTGGGACTCACCCGGAGCTGGGGACACTGGCACTCAACTGGGCCTCAACATGACCTGATGAATCTACTCCTCACTTAGGCCTCGTCTGGAACTTGTGACTCTTTTCCCACCTGGCATCAATGGGTCATGGTTACTCTCTTCCCCACCTGGGCTTCACCTCGACATGAAAACTTTGCCCCACACTTTGGCTTCAACTGGTCATGATGACACTGGTCCCGCCACCTAGGCCTCAATCTGGACCTGGTGACCGTTGTCCCCGACTGGGTCTCACCTGGACCTGGTGACTCTCGTTCCCACATGAACCCCACCTGGATCTGGTGACTGTGGTGTTCTTGTAGACTCACATTTACCTGGTGACTCTGGTCCCCACTAGAGCCTCACCTGGATCTGGTGAATCTGGCCTGCAGCTTGGTCTCACCTGGAACTGTTGATTGGGGTTGCCACATGGGCCTCACCCATTCCTTTTGACTCAGGTCCCCACCTGGGCCTCTTGGACCTGGTGAATCTGGTCCTTACCTGGTCCTCTCCCAGACCCGGGACTCTGGTCACCACCTGGGCCTCACCTGGACCTGGTGAATCTGGTCCCATCTGGGCCAAACCCAGTCCTGGTGACTTTGTTCCCCACCTGGACCAGATTGCTGTGGACTCTTTCTTAGCCTCACCTGGACCTGGTGACTCTGATCCTATTGCGTGTCACCCATACCTGGTGACTCTGGTCCTCATCTGGGCATCATTGGTACTTGGAGACTCTGTTCCACGCCTGAGCCTAACCTGGACATGATGACTCTGGAAACTCTCTGGGCCTCACCCTGACCTGGTGCCTCTGGTCCCCATTTGGATGTCACCTGGACCAGGTGATTGTGGTACCCCTCTAGGCCTCAACTAGACCTGGGTATTCTGGTCCTCATCTGGGCCTCACCGAGATCTAGTGAATATGCTCCCCACCTGCTCCTCTTCTGGAGCTGGTGACTCTGGTTCTACCTGGGCATCATCGGTACATGGTTACTCTATTCACCACTGGGACTGAACTGATCCTGGTAACTCTGGTCCAGACTTTGGCCTCTTCTGACCAGGTGACTCTGGCTCCACCTGGGCCTCACCAGTAACTGGTGACTCTGATCCAAAGCGTGGCCTCACCAGACTTGGTGACTGTGGTTCCCATCGGGACCTCACCTGGACCTCATGTCTCTGGTCGCACCTGGGCCTCACCAGGACCTGGTGACTCTGGTACCCACCAGGGTACCATCAGGATATGGTTGCACTGTTCACTAACAGTGACCCTGCTGGACCTATTAACTCTGGTCTTCACCTGGGCCACACCTGGACAAGGTGACACTGGTTCCCACTTGGGTCTCACATGGAAATGCTGTGTCGGATCCCTACCTGGTACTCACCTGTAACTGGTGATTCTCGTTCCCACATGGACATGATGTGGACCTGGTGGCTGTAGTGTTTCTAGCTTCTCATGTACCTCGTGACTCTGGTCCCCACCAGGGTCTCAACGGTACCTGGTGAGTGTGGTTGCCACCTGCACAACACCTGGACCTGGTGATTCTGGTCTGCACCTGAGACTACCCTGGATCTGGTGACTGTGGTCCCCACCTGGTCTTCACAAGGATTTGGGGACTCCGGTCCCCATCTGGGCCTCACCTTTAACTGGTGATTCTCGTTCCCACATGGACATCATGTGGACCTGGTGGATGCAGTGTTTATAGCTTCTCATATACCTCGTCACTCTGGTCCCCACCAGGGCCTCACCGGGACCTGTTGAGTGTGGTTGCCACCGGCAACTCACCAGGACCTGGTGATTTTGGTCTGTACCTGAGACTATCCTGGATATGGTGAATGTGGTCCCCAACTGGGCTTCACCTGGATTTGGGGACTCCAGTCCCCATCTGGGCCTCACCTGGCCCTGTTGATCATGGTCTTCACTCGGCAAAATTGGGGGCCCGGTGATTGTGTTCCACAAATGGACCTCACCTGGACCAGGTGACTCTGGTCCCCCTCTGGGTCTCACCGTGCCCTAATGACTGTGAACCCCACTTTGGCCTGACTTGGACCTGCTGACCCTGGTTGCCACCTGTACTTGACTTCGACCTGTTGACTCTGCTTCTTTCAAGGGCCTCCCCTGTACCAGGTGATCCTGGTCCCCACCTGGACTCACCTGGACGTGGTGACACTTTTCACCACCCGGGACTCACCTGGACCTGCTTACTGTGTTCCACACCAGATCCTCAAGTAGACCTGTAACCATGGTCCCCAAGCCGGCCTCACATGGACCTGTTGCCTCTGATCCCCACCGGGGCCTCATGTGTACCTGGTAACTCTGGTCCTCACCTGGGCCTCATCTGGACCTAGTGACTCTGGTCCCCACCTGGGCTTCACCTGGATCTGGTGACTCTGGTCCCCACCTGGACTTCACATGGATCTGGTGACTCTGGTCCCCACCTGGACCTCTCTTAGACCTGGTGACTCTCTTTCCAACATGGACCTCACATGGATCTGGTGACTCTGGTCCTCAGTTTGGCCTCACCTGGACCTGTCGTCTCTCGTCTCTACTTTGACCTAACTCAGAACTGCTGAATCTTGACCCACCTAAGCCGCAACCAGACGTGGTGACTCTTATCCCCAGGTATGCCTCATTTCGACCTAATGAATCTGGTTCTCACGTGAGCCTCAATCACCTGGGACTCAGCTGGATATAGTGGCTCTGGTTCCCGCAAGGGGCTCAAATGATACTGCTGACTGTGGTCTTATTCTATGCCTCACCAGGACCTAGTGATTCTGTTCCCCATCTGTGCCTGCATGGCCCTAGTGACTCTGGTCCTCACAGGCATCATTGGGACCTGGATACACTATTCCACACCTGGGCCTCACTCTGACTAGGGACCTCTGGTCACAATCTGGGCCTCAAACTAAACTGGTTACTGTTGTTCTCCCTCTGGGAATCACCCTTACCTGGTGACTCTGGTCACGCCTTGGGCTTCATTTGGGCCTGGTGTATCTGGTCCTTAGCTTGTCCTCACTTGGATCTGGTGACTGGTCACCACCGGGGCCTCACCTGGACTTGGTGAATCCTGTTGCCACCTGCGCCTCACCTGGACCTTGTGACTCTGGTCCCACCTGGACCTCACCTGGATCTCGTGGCTCTGGTTCCCATATGGGGCTCTCCTGGACCTGGTTCCTGTGGTCTCCATCTGGCCTCACCTGGGACAAAATGACTCTGATCCATATTTGGGCCTCTGCTGGACCTGTTGACTCCGGTCCTTACCTGGGCATATTTGGGACCTGGATACTCACGTATATAACTGGGCCTCAACTGGAACTGTTGACTGTGGTCCCACCTGGGCCTCACCTGGACGAAGTGACTGGTTCCCACAGGGACCTCACCTGGACCTGGTGACTCAGGTCCTCATATGGGAATCATGGGACCTGGTTTCAATTCCACATCGGGGCCTCACCTGGACCTAGTGATTCTCGTCCCCCTCTGGGCCTCACCCTGACGTGGTGACACTGGTCCCCACCTGGATATCACCAGAACCGGGTGACACTGTTCCCCCTCTGGGACTCACTCAGAGCTGGGGACATTGGTCCTCAACTGAGCCTCAACAGGACCTCTGAATCTACTCCTCACTTAGACCTCGTCAGGACCTTGTGACTCTTTTCCCACCTGGCATCAATGGGACATGGTTACTCTTTTCCCCACCTAGGCCTCACTTGGACATGATAACTTTGCTCCGCACTTTGGCATCAACTGGTCTTGATGACTCTTGTCCCCCCATTAGGCCTCAATCTGGACCTGGTGACTGTGGTCCCCACCTGGACATGTGACTCTGGATCCCCTCTGGGCCTCTTCGTGACCTGGTGACTCTGGTCCCCATTTGGATGTTACCTGGACCAGGTGATTCTGGTACCCCTCTAGGCATCAAGCAGATCTGGAGACTCTGGTCCTGAACTGGGCCTCACTTGGACCTAGTGAATTTGTTCCATCTGGGCCTCATTTGGACCTGGTGAATCTGGTCCCTACCTGGGCATCATCGGGACATGGTTCCACTGCATAGCCTGCAGGTTGGCATCACCTGGACCTGGTAACTCTGATGTCTACCTGGGCATCATCGAGATATGGTTCCTCTGCTTGGCCTGTAGGTTGGCCTCACCTGGACTTGGTGAGTGGGGTGGCAACCTGGGCCTCACACATGTAATGTGACACAGGTCCCCACGTGGGTCTCACTTGCACCTGGTGAATCTCATCCTTACCTGGTGCTCACCCGGAACTGATATTTCCGTTCACCACCTGGGAATCACATGGACCTAGTGAATCTGGTCCCCATCTGTGCCTCACCCAGTCCTGGTGACTTTTTTCCCCACCTGGACCTGATTGCTGTGGACTCTTTCCTGACCTCACCTGAAACTGGTGACTCTGATCCTATCTGCGCGACACACAGACCTGGTGACTCTGGTCCTCACCTGGGCATCATTGGTACCTGGTGACTCTGTTCCACACCTGAGCCTCACCTGGACATGATGACTCAGGAACCTCTCTGGGCTCACCCTGACCTAGTGACTCTGGTCCCTATCTGGATGTCACCTAGACCAGGTGAATCTGGTACCTCTCTAGGCCTCAACTAGACTGGCGGAATCTGGTCCTCAACTGGGCCTCACCGGAATCTAGTGAATATACTCCCCACCTGCGACTCATGTGTACGTGGTGACTCGGGTTCTACCTGGGCATCATCGGGACATGGTTACTCTATTCCCCACTGGGACTGACCTGATCCTGGTAACTCTGGTCCTGACTTTGGTGTCTTCTCTACTTGGCGACTCTGGCTCCACCTGGGCCTCACCTGTAATTGGTGACTATGATCCTAAGCATGTCCTCACCTGACCTGGTGACTGTGGTTCCCATTGGGACCTCCCCTTGACCTCATGTCTCTGGTCCCACCTGGGCCTCACCAGGACCTGGTGTCTCTGGTACCCACCTGGGTAGCATCAGGATATGGTTACCCTGTTCACTAACAGTGACCCAGCCAGACCTATTAACTCTGGTCTTCACCTGGGCCACACTTGGACATGGTGGCTTTGGTTCCCTCTTGTGTCTCACGTGGACATGGTGATTCGGATCCCTGCCTGGTCCTCACCTGTAACTGGTGATTCTCGTTCCCACATGGACATCATGTGGATCTGGTGGCTGCAGTGTTTCTAGCTTCTCATGGACCTCGTGACTCTGGTCCCCACCAGGGCCTCACCGGGACCTGTTGAGTGTGGTTGCCACCTGCACCTCACCTGGACCTGGTGATTCTGGTCTGCACCTGAGACTACCTTGGATCTGGTGACTGTGGTCCCCACCTGGGCCTCACCTGGCCCTGTTGACCATGGTCCTCAACTGGGCAAAATTGGGACCCGGTGACTGTGATCCACAACTGGACCTCACCTGGACCAGGTGACTCTGGTCCCCCTCTGGGTGTCACCATGCCCTAGTGACTGTGAACCCCACTTTGGTCTGACTTAGACCTCCTGACCGTGGTTGCCACCTGCGCCTGACCTCGAACTGTTGACTCTCGTTCTTTCAAGGGCCTCCCCTGGACATGGTGATCCTGGTGCCCACATGGGCCTGACGTGGACCTCGTGACTCTTGTCACCACCGGGAACTCACCTGGACCTGCTTACTGTGTTCCACACCTGGGCCTCAAGTAGACCTGTTGACCATGGTCCCCAAGCCGGCCTCACATGGACCTGTTGCCTCTGATCCCCACCGGGGCTTCACGTGTACCTGGTAAATCTGGTCCTCATCTGGGCATCATCTGGACCTAGCGACTCTGGTCCCCACCTGGGCTTCACCTGGATCTGGTGTCTCTGGTACCCACCTGGACTTCACCTGGATCTGGGGACTCTGGTCCACACCTGGACCTGACCTGCATCTGGTGACTCCGGTCCTCAGTTTGGCCTCACCTGGATCTGGCATCTCTCGTCCCCACTTTGACCTAACTCAGAACTGCTGAATCTTGCCCCACCTCGGCCGCAACCAGACCTGGTGACTCTTGTCTCCAGCTATGCCTCAATTCGACCTGATGAATCTGGTCCTCACGTGGGCCTCACATGGACCTGGGACTCAGCTAGATAGAGTGGCTCTGGTTCCCACAAGTGGCTCACCTGATACAGCTGACTGTGGTATTATTCTATGCCTCACCTGGTCCTGGTGATTCTGTTCACATCTGGGCCTGCATGGCCCTAGTGACTCTGGTCCTCACCCAGGAATCATTAGGACCTAGA
This sequence comes from Canis lupus familiaris, assembly GCF_011100685.1. Taxonomy (NCBI): domain Eukaryota; kingdom Metazoa; phylum Chordata; class Mammalia; order Carnivora; family Canidae; genus Canis; species Canis lupus. Next base: position 311,375 of record NW_023330374.1, read on the forward strand.
TACTCTATTCCACACCTGTGCCTCACATTGACTATGGACCTCTCGTCCTATTCTGGGACTCAAACTAAACTAGTTACTGGTTCCCCTTTGGGCCTCACCCTTACCTGGTGACTCTGGTCACCCGTTTGGCTTCACTTGGGCCTGGCATCATCAGGACATAGTTACTCTATTCCCCACTGGGACTGACCTGATCCTGGTAACTCTTGTCCTGACTTTGGCCTCTTCTGTACCACATGACTCTGTCTACACCTGGGCTTCACCTGTACCTGGTGACTCTGATCCTAAGCATGGCCTGACCTGTCCTGGTGACTGGGGATCCCATCGGGACCTCACCTGGACCTCATGTCTCCGGTCCCACCTGGGCCTCACCAGGACCTTGTGTCTCTGGTACCCACCTGGATAGCATCAGGATATGGTTACACTCTTCACTAACAGTGACCCAGCCGGACCTATTAACTCTGCTCTTCACCTGGACCACACCTGGACATGGTGATTCTGGTCTGCACCTGAGACTACCCTGGATCTGTTGACTGTGGTCCCCACCTGGGCTTCACCTGGATATTTTGACTCCGGTCCCCATCTGGGCCTAACCTGGCCCTGTTGACCATGGTCCTCAACTGGGCAAAATTGGGCCTCTGTGACTGTGTTCCACAACTGGACCTCACCTCGACCAGTTTACTCTGGTCCCCCTCTGGGTCTCACCGTGCCCTAGTGACTGTGAACCCCACTTTGGCCTGACTTGGACCTGCTGATCCTGTTTGCCACCTGCGCCTAACCTGGATCTGGTGACTCTGGTCCCCACCTGGAACTCTCCTGTACCTGGTGACTCTCTTTCCAACATGGACCTCACCTGGATCTGGTGACTCTCGTCCTCAGTTTGGCCTCACCTGGACCTGGTGTCTCTCGTCGCCAATTTGACCTAACTCAGAACACTGAATCTGGCCCCATATAGGCCGCACCTAGACCTGGTGACCCTTGTCCCCAGCTGTCTCAATTCGACCTGATGAATCTGGTCCTCACGTGGGCCTCACATGGACCTGGGACTCAGCAGGGTAGAGTGGCTCTGGTTCCCACAAGAGGCTCACCTGATACTGATGACTGTGGTCTTATTCTATGCCTCACCAGGACCTAGTGATTCTGTTCCCCATCTGGGCCTACATGGCCCTAGTGACTATGGTCCTCACCCAGGCATCATTGGGACCTGGATACTCTATTCCACACCTGGGCCTCAATCTGACCAGGGACCTCTGGTCCCATTCTGGGCCTCAAACTAAACTGGTTACTCTGGTTCCCCCTCTGGGCCTCACCCTTACCTGGTGACTCTGGTCACCCCTTGGGCTTCACTTGGGCCTGCTGGATCTGGTCCTGAGGTGGTCCTCACCTGGATGTGGTGACTGTTCGCCACCTGGTCCTCATGTGGACTTGGTGAATCCTGTTGCCACCTGCGCCTCACCAGGACCTTGTGACTGTGGTCCCACCTGGACCTCACCTGGATTGTGGCTCTGGTTCCCATATGGGGGTCTCCTGCACCTGGTTCCTGTGGTCTCCATCTGGCCTCACCTGGAACACAATGACTCTGATCCATATTTGGGCCTCTACTGGACCTGTTGACTCTGGTCCTTACCTGGGCATCTTTGGGAGCTGGATACTCTCTTATATAACTGGGCCTCACCTGAACCTGGTGACTCTGGTCCCACCTGGCCCTCACCTGGATGAGGTGACTGGTTCCCACAGGGACCTCACCTGGACCTGGTGACTCAGGTCCTCATATGGGCATCGTGGGACCTGGTTTCTCAGTTCCACATCGCGGCCTCACCTGGACCTAGTGATTCTCGTCCCCCTCTGGGCCTCACCCTGACTTGGTGACTCTGGTCCCCACCTGGACCTGATTGCTGTGGACTCTTTCTTGGCCTCACTTGGAACTGGTGACTCTGATCGTATCTCCGCGTCACCCAGACCTGGTGACGCTGGTCATCACCTGGGCATCATTGGTACCCGGTGCCTCTGTTCCACACCTGAGCCTCACCAGGACATGATGACTCTGGAACCTCTCTGGGCCTCACCCTGACATGGTGACTCTGGTCCCCATCTGGATGTCACCTAGTCCAGGTGAATCTGGTACCCCTCTAGGCCTTACTAGACCTGGTGACACTGGTCCTCAACTGGGCCTCACCAGGACCGAGTGAATATGCTCTCCACCTGCGCCTTGTCTGACCTGGTCACTCTGGTTCTACCTGGGCATCATTGGGACATGGTTACTCTATTCCCCACTGGGACTAATTGATCCTGGTAACTTTGGTCCTGATTTTGGCCTCTTCTGTACCAGGTGACTCTGGCTCCTCCTAGGCCTCACCTGTAACTGGTGACTCTTATCCTAACTGGGCCTCACCCAGATCTGGTGACTCTGGTCCTCACCTGGGCATCATTGGTACCTGGTGACTCTGTTCCACACCTGAGCCTCACCTGGACATGATGACTCTGGAACCTCTCTGGGCCTCACCCTGACCTGGTGACTCTGGTCCCCATCTGGATTTCACCTGGACCATGTGATTCTGATACCCCTCTAGGCCTCCACCAGTTCTGGTGACGCTGGCCCTCAACTGGACCTCACCTGGACCTAGTGAATATGCTCCATCTGGGCCTCATTTGGACCTGGTGACTCTGGTCCCTACCTGGGCATCATCCGGACATGGTTCCACTGCAAGGCCTACAGGTTGGCCTCACCTGGACCTGGTAACTCTGGTCCCTACCTGGGCATCATCGGGACATCGTTCCTCTCCATGGCCTGCATTTTGGCCTCACCTGGACCTGGTGAGTGGGGTTGCCACCTGGGCCTCATCCATATCTGGTGACACAGGTCCCCACATGGGCCTCACTTGGACCTGGTGAATCTGATCCTTACCTGGTCCTCACCCAGCACTGGTAACTCTGGTCACCACCTGGGAATCACCTGGACCTGGTGAATCTGGTCCCCATCTGGGCCTCACCCAGTCTTGGTGACTTTGTTCCCCACCTGGACCTGATTGCTGTGGACTCCTTCTTGGCCTCACCTGGAACTGGTTACTCTGATCCTAACTGGGCCTCACCCAGATCTGGTGACTCTGGTCGTCACCTGTGGACCATTATGACCTGGATACTCTGTTCCACACCTGAGCCTTACCTGAACTTGATGACTCTGGATCCACTCTGGGCCTCACCGTGACATGGTGACTCTGGTCCCAACTGGATGTCACCTAGACCAGGTGAATCTGGTACCCCTCTAGGCCTCAACTTGACCTGGTGACTCTAGTCGTCATCTGGGCCTCACTGGGACATAGTGAACATACTCGCCACTGCGCATCATCTGGACCTGGTGACTCTGGTTTTACCAGGGCATCATCGGGACATGGTTACTCTATTCCTACTGGGACTGTACTGATCCTGGTTACTCAGGTCCTGACTTTGGCCTCTTCTGTACAAGGTGAATCTGGCTCCTCCTGGGCCTCACCTGTAACTGGTGACTCTGATCCTAAGCATGGCCTCACGAGACCTGGTGACTGTGGTTCCCAAGGGACCTCACCTGGACCTCATGTCTCTGGTCCCAGCTGGGACTCACCAGTACCTGGTGTATCTGGTACCCACCTGGGTAGCATCAGGATATGGTTACCCTGTTCACTATCAGTGACCCAGCCTGACCTATTAACTCTGGTCTTCACCTGGGCCACACGTGGATATGGTGACACTGGATCCCACCTGGGTCTCACCTGGACATGGTGAGTCGGATCCCCACATGGTCCTCACCTGTAAGTCGTGATTCTCGTTCCCACATGGACATCATGTGGACCTGGTGGTTGCAGTGTTTCTAGCTTCTCATGTACCTCGTGACTCTGATCCCCACCAGGGCCTCACCGTGTACTGGTGAGTGTGGTTTCACCTGCACTTTACCTGGACCTGGTGATTCTGGTCTGCACCTGAGACTACCCTGGATCTGGTGACTGTGGTCCCCACCTGGTCTTCACCTGGATTTGGGGACTCCGGTCCCCAACTGGGCCTCACCTCCCCTGTTGACCATGGTCCTCAACTGGGCAAAATTGGGACCCGGTGACTGTGTTCCACAACTGGACTTCACCTGGACCAGGTCACTCTGGACCCCCTCTGGGACTCACGTGCCCTAGTGAATGTGAACCCCACTTTAGCCTGACTTGGACCTACTGACCCTGGTTGCCACCTGTGCCTAAACTCGAACTGTTGACTCTGGTTCTTTCAAGGGCCTCCACTGTACCTGGTGATTCTGGTCCCCACCTGGCCCAAACCAGGACGTGGTTACCCTTGTCACCACCGGGGACTCACCTGGACCTGCTTACTGTGTTCCATAACTGGGCCTCAATTAGACCTGTTGACTATGGTCCCCAAGCCGGCCTCACATGGACCTGTTGCCTCTGATCCCCACCGGGGCTACACGTGTACCTGGTAACTCCGGTCCCCACCTGGGCTTCACCTGGATCTGGTGACTCTGGTCCCCACCTGGACATCACCTGGATCTGGGGACTCTGGTCAACACCTGGATCTGACCTACATCTGGTGACTCTAGTCCTCAGTTTGGCCTCACCTGGACCTGGTGTCTCTCGTCCCCAGTTTGACCTAACTCAGAACTGCTGAATCTTGCCCCACCTAGGCCGCACCCAGACCTGGTGACTCTTGTCCCCAGCTATGCCTCAATACGACCTGATGAATCTGGTCCTCACGTGGGCCTCACATGGACCTGGGACTCAGATGGATAGAGTGGCTCTGGTTCCCACAAGGGGCTCACCTGATACTGCTGACTGTGGTCTTATTCTATGCCTCACTAGGACCTAGTGATTCTGTTCCCCATCTGGGCCTGCATGGCCCTAGTGAATCTGGTCCTCACCCAGGCATCATTGGGACCGGGATACTCTATTCCACACCTGGGCCTCACTTTGACCAGGGACCTCTGGTCCCATTCTGGGCCTCAAACTAAAATGGTTACTCTGGTTCCCCCTCTGGGGCTCACCATTACCTGGTGACTCTTGTCACCCCTTGTGCTTCACTTGGGCCTGGTGATTCTGGTCCTTAGCTGGTCCGCACCTGGATCTGGTGACTGGTCGCCACCTGGGCCTCAGCTGGACATGGTGAATCCTGTTGCCACCTGTGCCTCACCTGGACCTTGTGACTGTGGTCCCACCTGGAACTCACCTGGATCTGGTGGCTCTGGGTCCCATATGGGGCTCTCCTGGACCTGGTTCCCGTGGTAACCATCTGGACTCACCTGGAACAAAATGACTCTGATCCATATTTGGGCCTCTCCTCGGCCTGTTGACTCTGGTCCTAACCTGGGGATCATTGGCAACTGGATACTCTCTTATATACGTGGGCCTCACCTGGACCTGGTGACTGTGGTCCCACCTGGGCCTCACCTGTACGAGTTGAATGGTTCCAACAGGGACCTCACCAGGACCTGGTGATTCAGGTCCTCATATGGGCATCATGGGACCTGGTTTCAGTTCCACATCGGGGCCTCACCTGAACCTAGTGATTCTCGTCCCCCTCTGGGCCTCACCCTGACGTGGTGACTCTGGTCCCCAGCTGGATAAGCCCAAAACCGGATGACTCTGGTCCCCCTCTGGGAATCACCCGGAGCTGGGGACACTGGTACTCAACCGGGCCTCAACAGGACCTGGTGAATCTACTCCTCACTTAGGTTTCGTCTGGACCTTGTGACTCTTTTCCCACCTGGCATCAATGGGACATGGTTACTCTGTTCCCCACCTGGGCCTCACCTGGACATGATAACTTTGCTCCACACTTTGGCCTCAAATGTTCCTCATGACCCTGGTCCCCCCACCTAGGCCTCAATCTGGACCTGGTGACTGTGGTCCCCACCTGGGTCTCACCTGGACCTGGTGACTCTCGTTCACACATGAACCACACCAGGACCTGGTGACTGTGGTGTTCTTGTAGACTCACATTTACCTGGTGACTCCGGTCCCCACCAGGGCCTCACCTGGATCTGGTGACTCTGGCATGCATGTTGGCCTCACCTGGACCTTGTGAGTGGGGTGGCCACCTGGGCCTCACCCATACCTGGTGACTCAGGTCCCCCCGTGGGCCTCTTGGACCTGGTAAATCTGGTCCTTACCTCGATCTCTCCCAGACCCGGGAACTCTGGTCACCACCTGGGCCTCACCTGGACCTGGTGAATCTGGTCCCCATCTGGGCCTCACCCAGTCCTGGGGACTTTGTTACCCACCTGGACCGGCTTGCTGAGGACACTTTCTTTGTCTCACCTTGATCTGGTGACTCTGATCCTATCTGCGCATCACCTATATCTGGTGACTCTGGTCCTCACCTGGGCATCATAGGTACCTTGTGACTCTGTTCCACACCTGATCCTCACCTGGACATGATGACTGTGGATACTCTCTGGGCCTCACCCTGACCTGGTGACTCTGGTCCCCATCTGGATGTCACCTGGACCTGGTGATTCTGGTACCCCACTAGGCCTCAACCAGATCTGGTGACTCTGGTCCCACTTGGCCCTCACCAGGACTTGGTGTCCCTGGTACCCACCTGGTTAGCATCAGGATATGGTACTCTGTTAACCAGCAGTGACCCATTGGGAACTATTAACTCTGGTCTTCACCTGGGCCACACCTGTACATGGTGACACTTGTTTCCACCTGGGTCTCACCTGGATATGGGGAATCGGATCCCCACCTGGTCCTCACCTGTAACTGGTGATTCTCGTTCCCACGTGGACATCATGTGGACCTGGTGGCTGCAGTGTTTCTAGCTTCTCATGTACCTCGTGTCTCTGGTCCCCACCAGGGCCTCACAGGGACCTGGTGAGTGTGGTTTCCACCTGCACCTCACCTGGACCTGGTGATTCTGATCTGCACCTGAGACTACCCCGGATCTGGTGACTGTGTTCCCCACCTGGGCTTCACCTGGATTTGGCAACTCCGTTCCCCATCCTCACCTGGCCCTGTTGACCATGGTCCTCAACTGGGCAAAATTGGGACCCGGTTACTGTGTTCCACAACTGAACCTCACCTGAACCAGGTTACTCTGGTCACCCTCTGGATCTCACCGTGCCGTAGTGACTGAGAACCCGACTTTGGCCTGATTTGGACCTGCTGACCCTATTTGCCACCTACGCCTGACCTCGAAGTGTTGACTCTGGTTCTTTCAATGGCCTCCTCTGTACCTGGTGAACCTGGTCCCCACGTGGGCCTCACCTGGACGTGGTGACTCTTGTCGCCTCCGGGGACTTCCTCGACTTGCTTACTGTGTTCCACACCTGGGCCTCAAGTAGACCTGTTGACCATGGTCCCCAAGCCGGCCTCACATGGACCTGTGGCCTCTGATCCCCACCGGTGCCTCACGTGTACCTGGTAACTCTGGTCCTCACCTGGGCCCCATCTGGACCTAGTGACCTTGGTCCCCATCTGGATTTCACCTGGATCTGGTGACTCTAGTCCCCACCTGGACCTCTCCTGGACCTGGTGACTCTCTTTCCAACATGGACCTCAACCGGATATGGTGACTCTGGTGCTCAGTTTGGCCTCACCTGGACCTGGCGTCTCTCGTCCCCACTTTGACCTAACTCAGAACTGCTGAATCTTGCCCCACCTAGGCCGCACCCAGTCCTGGTGACTCTTGTCCCCAGCTATGCCTCATTTCTACCTGATGAATATGTTACTCACGTGGGTCTCCCATGGACCTGGGACTCAGCTGGATAGAGTGGCTCTGGTTTCCACAAGGGGCTCACCTGATACTGCTGACTTTGGTCTTATTCTATGACTGATCAGGACCTAGTGATTCTGTTCCCCATCTGGGCCTGCATGGGCCTAGTGACTCTGGTCCTCACTCAGCCATCATTGGGACCTGGATACTCTATTCCACACCTGGGCCTCACCTTGACCAGGGAACTCTGGTCCAATTCGGGGCCTCAAACTAAACTGGTTACTCTGGTTCCCCCTCTGGGCGTCACCCTTATCTGGTGACTTTGGTCACCACTTGGGCTTCACTTGGGCCTGGTGAATCTGGTTCTTAGATGGTCCGAACCTGGATCTGGTGACTGGTCGCCACCTGGGCCTCTCCTGGACTTGGTGAATCCTGTTGCCACCTGCGCGTCACCGGGACCTTGTGACTGTGGTCCCACCTGGACCTCACCTGGATCTGGTGGCTCTGGTTCCCATATGGGGCTCTCCTGGTCCTGGTTCCTGTGGTCTCCATCTGGCCTCACCTGGAACACAATGACTCTGTTCCATATTTGGGCCTCTCCTGGACCTGTTGACTCTGGTACTTACCTGGCCATCATTGGGACCTGGGTACACTCTTATATACCTGGGCCTCACCTGAACCTGGTGACTGTGGTCCTCATATGGACATTATGGGACCTGGTTTTTCAGTTCCCCATCGGGGCCTCCCCTGGACCTAGTGATTCTCGTCCCACTCTGGGCCTCACTCTGACGTGGTGACTCTGGTCCCCACCTGGATATCACCAAAACCGGGTAACTCTGGTCCCCCTCTGGGACTCACCCGGAGCTGGGGACACTGGCACTCAACTGGGCCTCAACATGACCTGATGAATCTACTCCTCACTTAGGCCTCGTCTGGAACTTGTGACTCTTTTCCCACCTGGCATCAATGGGTCATGGTTACTCTCTTCCCCACCAGGGCTTCACCTCGACATGAAAACTTTGCCCCACACTTTGGCTTCAACTGGTCATGATGACACTGGTCCCGCCACCTAGGCCTCAATCTGGACCTGGTGACCGTTGTCCCCGACTGGGTCTCACCTGGACCTGGTGACTCTCGTTCCCACATGAACCCCACCTGGATCTGGTGACTGTGGTGTTCTTGTAGACTCACATTTACCTGGTGACTCTGGTCCCCACTAGAGCCTCACCTGGATCTGGTGAATCTGGCCTGCAGCTTGGTCTCACCTGGAACTGTTGATTGGGGTTGCCACATGGGCCTCACCCATTCCTTTTGACTCAGGTCCCCACCTGGGCCTCTTGGACCTGGTGAATCTGGTCCTTACCTGGTCCTCTCCCAGACCCGGGACTCTGGTCACCACCTGGGCCTCACCTGGACCTGGTGAATCTGGTCCCATCTGGGCCAAACCCAGTCCTGGTGACTTTGTTCCCCACCTGGACCAGATTGCTGTGGACTCTTTCTTAGCCTCACCTGGACCTGGTGACTCTGATCCTATTGCGTGTCACCCATACCTGGTGACTCTGGTCCTCATCTGGGCATCATTGGTACTTGGAGACTCTGTTCCACGCCTGAGCCTAACCTGGACATGATGACTCTGGAAACTCTCTGGGCCTCACCCTGACCTGGTGCCTCTGGTCCCCATTTGGATGTCACCTGGACCAGGTGATTGTGGTACCCCTCTAGGCCTCAACTAGACCTGGGTATTCTGGTCCTCATCTGGGCCTCACCGAGATCTAGTGAATATGCTCCCCACCTGCTCCTCTTCTGGAGCTGGTGACTCTGGTTCTACCTGGGCATCATCGGTACATGGTTACTCTATTCACCACTGGGACTGAACTGATCCTGGTAACTCTGGTCCAGACTTTGGCCTCTTCTGACCAGGTGACTCTGGCTCCACCTGGGCCTCACCAGTAACTGGTGACTCTGATCCAAAGCGTGGCCTCACCAGACTTGGTGACTGTGGTTCCCATCGGGACCTCACCTGGACCTCATGTCTCTGGTCGCACCTGGGCCTCACCAGGACCTGGTGACTCTGGTACCCACCAGGGTACCATCAGGATATGGTTGCACTGTTCACTAACAGTGACCCTGCTGGACCTATTAACTCTGGTCTTCACCTGGGCCACACCTGGACAAGGTGACACTGGTTCCCACTTGGGTCTCACATGGAAATGCTGTGTCGGATCCCTACCTGGTACTCACCTGTAACTGGTGATTCTCGTTCCCACATGGACATGATGTGGACCTGGTGGCTGTAGTGTTTCTAGCTTCTCATGTACCTCGTGACTCTGGTCCCCACCAGGGTCTCAACGGTACCTGGTGAGTGTGGTTGCCACCTGCACAACACCTGGACCTGGTGATTCTGGTCTGCACCTGAGACTACCCTGGATCTGGTGACTGTGGTCCCCACCTGGTCTTCACAAGGATTTGGGGACTCCGGTCCCCATCTGGGCCTCACCTTTAACTGGTGATTCTCGTTCCCACATGGACATCATGTGGACCTGGTGGATGCAGTGTTTATAGCTTCTCATATACCTCGTCACTCTGGTCCCCACCAGGGCCTCACCGGGACCTGTTGAGTGTGGTTGCCACCGGCAACTCACCAGGACCTGGTGATTTTGGTCTGTACCTGAGACTATCCTGGATATGGTGAATGTGGTCCCCAACTGGGCTTCACCTGGATTTGGGGACTCCAGTCCCCATCTGGGCCTCACCTGGCCCTGTTGATCATGGTCTTCACTCGGCAAAATTGGGGCCCGGTGATTGTGTTCCACAAATGGACCTCACCTGGACCAGGTGACTCTGGTCCCCCTCTGGGTCTCACCGTGCCCTAATGACTGTGAACCCCACTTTGGCCTGACTTGGACCTGCTGACCCTGGTTGCCACCTGTACTTGACTTCGACCTGTTGACTCTGCTTCTTTCAAGGGCCTCCCCTGTACCAGGTGATCCTGGTCCCCACCTGGACTCACCTGGACGTGGTGACACTTTTCACCACCCGGGACTCACCTGGACCTGCTTACTGTGTTCCACACCAGATCCTCAAGTAGACCTGTAACCATGGTCCCCAAGCCGGCCTCACATGGACCTGTTGCCTCTGATCCCCACCGGGGCCTCATGTGTACCTGGTAACTCTGGTCCTCACCTGGGCCTCATCTGGACCTAGTGACTCTGGTCCCCACCTGGGCTTCACCTGGATCTGGTGACTCTGGTCCCCACCTGGACTTCACATGGATCTGGTGACTCTGGTCCCCACCTGGACCTCTCTTAGACCTGGTGACTCTCTTTCCAACATGGACCTCACATGGATCTGGTGACTCTGGTCCTCAGTTTGGCCTCACCTGGACCTGTCGTCTCTCGTCTCTACTTTGACCTAACTCAGAACTGCTGAATCTTGACCCACCTAAGCCGCAACCAGACGTGGTGACTCTTATCCCCAGGTATGCCTCATTTCGACCTAATGAATCTGGTTCTCACGTGAGCCTCAATCACCTGGGACTCAGCTGGATATAGTGGCTCTGGTTCCCGCAAGGGGCTCAAATGATACTGCTGACTGTGGTCTTATTCTATGCCTCACCAGGACCTAGTGATTCTGTTCCCCATCTGTGCCTGCATGGCCCTAGTGACTCTGGTCCTCACAGGCATCATTGGGACCTGGATACACTATTCCACACCTGGGCCTCACTCTGACTAGGGACCTCTGGTCACAATCTGGGCCTCAAACTAAACTGGTTACTGTTGTTCTCCCTCTGGGAATCACCCTTACCTGGTGACTCTGGTCACGCCTTGGGCTTCATTTGGGCCTGGTGTATCTGGTCCTTAGCTTGTCCTCACTTGGATCTGGTGACTGGTCACCACCGGGGCCTCACCTGGACTTGGTGAATCCTGTTGCCACCTGCGCCTCACCTGGACCTTGTGACTCTGGTCCCACCTGGACCTCACCTGGATCTCGTGGCTCTGGTTCCCATATGGGGCTCTCCTGGACCTGGTTCCTGTGGTCTCCATCTGGCCTCACCTGGGACAAAATGACTCTGATCCATATTTGGGCCTCTGCTGGACCTGTTGACTCCGGTCCTTACCTGGGCATATTTGGGACCTGGATACTCACGTATATAACTGGGCCTCAACTGGAACTGTTGACTGTGGTCCCACCTGGGCCTCACCTGGACGAAGTGACTGGTTCCCACAGGGACCTCACCTGGACCTGGTGACTCAGGTCCTCATATGGGAATCATGGGACCTGGTTTCAATTCCACATCGGGGCCTCACCTGGACCTAGTGATTCTCGTCCCCCTCTGGGCCTCACCCTGACGTGGTGACACTGGTCCCCACCTGGATATCACCAGAACCGGGTGACACTGTTCCCCCTCTGGGACTCACTCAGAGCTGGGGACATTGGTCCTCAACTGAGCCTCAACAGGACCTCTGAATCTACTCCTCACTTAGACCTCGTCAGGACCTTGTGACTCTTTTCCCACCTGGCATCAATGGGACATGGTTACTCTTTTCCCCACCTAGGCCTCACTTGGACATGATAACTTTGCTCCGCACTTTGGCATCAACTGGTCTTGATGACTCTTGTCCCCCCATTAGGCCTCAATCTGGACCTGGTGACTGTGGTCCCCACCTGGACATGTGACTCTGGATCCCCTCTGGGCCTCTTCGTGACCTGGTGACTCTGGTCCCCATTTGGATGTTACCTGGACCAGGTGATTCTGGTACCCCTCTAGGCATCAAGCAGATCTGGAGACTCTGGTCCTGAACTGGGCCTCACTTGGACCTAGTGAATTTGTTCCATCTGGGCCTCATTTGGACCTGGTGAATCTGGTCCCTACCTGGGCATCATCGGGACATGGTTCCACTGCATAGCCTGCAGGTTGGCATCACCTGGACCTGGTAACTCTGATGTCTACCTGGGCATCATCGAGATATGGTTCCTCTGCTTGGCCTGTAGGTTGGCCTCACCTGGACTTGGTGAGTGGGGTGGCAACCTGGGCCTCACACATGTAATGTGACACAGGTCCCCACGTGGGTCTCACTTGCACCTGGTGAATCTCATCCTTACCTGGTGCTCACCCGGAACTGATATTTCCGTTCACCACCTGGGAATCACATGGACCTAGTGAATCTGGTCCCCATCTGTGCCTCACCCAGTCCTGGTGACTTTTTTCCCCACCTGGACCTGATTGCTGTGGACTCTTTCCTGACCTCACCTGAAACTGGTGACTCTGATCCTATCTGCGCGACACACAGACCTGGTGACTCTGGTCCTCACCTGGGCATCATTGGTACCTGGTGACTCTGTTCCACACCTGAGCCTCACCTGGACATGATGACTCAGGAACCTCTCTGGGCTCACCCTGACCTGGTGACTCTGGTCCCTATCTGGATGTCACCTAGACCAGGTGAATCTGGTACCTCTCTAGGCCTCAACTAGACTGGCGGAATCTGGTCCTCAACTGGGCCTCACCGGAATCTAGTGAATATACTCCCCACCTGCGACTCATGTGTACGTGGTGACTCGGGTTCTACCTGGGCATCATCGGGACATGGTTACTCTATTCCCCACTGGGACTGACCTGATCCTGGTAACTCTGGTCCTGACTTTGGTGTCTTCTCTACTTGGCGACTCTGGCTCCACCTGGGCCTCACCTGTAATTGGTGACTATGATCCTAAGCATGTCCTCACCTGACCTGGTGACTGTGGTTCCCATTGGGACCTCCCCTTGACCTCATGTCTCTGGTCCCACCTGGGCCTCACCAGGACCTGGTGTCTCTGGTACCCACCTGGGTAGCATCAGGATATGGTTACCCTGTTCACTAACAGTGACCCAGCCAGACCTATTAACTCTGGTCTTCACCTGGGCCACACTTGGACATGGTGGCTTTGGTTCCCTCTTGTGTCTCACGTGGACATGGTGATTCGGATCCCTGCCTGGTCCTCACCTGTAACTGGTGATTCTCGTTCCCACATGGACATCATGTGGATCTGGTGGCTGCAGTGTTTCTAGCTTCTCATGGACCTCGTGACTCTGGTCCCCACCAGGGCCTCACCGGGACCTGTTGAGTGTGGTTGCCACCTGCACCTCACCTGGACCTGGTGATTCTGGTCTGCACCTGAGACTACCTTGGATCTGGTGACTGTGGTCCCCACCTGGGCCTCACCTGGCCCTGTTGACCATGGTCCTCAACTGGGCAAAATTGGGACCCGGTGACTGTGATCCACAACTGGACCTCACCTGGACCAGGTGACTCTGGTCCCCCTCTGGGTGTCACCATGCCCTAGTGACTGTGAACCCCACTTTGGTCTGACTTAGACCTCCTGACCGTGGTTGCCACCTGCGCCTGACCTCGAACTGTTGACTCTCGTTCTTTCAAGGGCCTCCCCTGGACATGGTGATCCTGGTGCCCACATGGGCCTGACGTGGACCTCGTGACTCTTGTCACCACCGGGAACTCACCTGGACCTGCTTACTGTGTTCCACACCTGGGCCTCAAGTAGACCTGTTGACCATGGTCCCCAAGCCGGCCTCACATGGACCTGTTGCCTCTGATCCCCACCGGGGCTTCACGTGTACCTGGTAAATCTGGTCCTCATCTGGGCATCATCTGGACCTAGCGACTCTGGTCCCCACCTGGGCTTCACCTGGATCTGGTGTCTCTGGTACCCACCTGGACTTCACCTGGATCTGGGGACTCTGGTCCACACCTGGACCTGACCTGCATCTGGTGACTCCGGTCCTCAGTTTGGCCTCACCTGGATCTGGCATCTCTCGTCCCCACTTTGACCTAACTCAGAACTGCTGAATCTTGCCCCACCTCGGCCGCAACCAGACCTGGTGACTCTTGTCTCCAGCTATGCCTCAATTCGACCTGATGAATCTGGTCCTCACGTGGGCCTCACATGGACCTGGGACTCAGCTAGATAGAGTGGCTCTGGTTCCCACAAGTGGCTCACCTGATACAGCTGACTGTGGTATTATTCTATGCCTCACCTGGTCCTGGTGATTCTGTTCACATCTGGGCCTGCATGGCCCTAGTGACTCTGGTCCTCACCCAGGAATCATTAGGACCTAGATACTCTATTCCACACCTGTGCCTCACATTGACTATGGACCTCTCGTCCTATTCTGGGACTCAAACTAAACTAGTTACTGGTTCCCCTTTGGGCCTCACCCTTACCTGGTGACTCTGGTCACCCGTTTGGCTTCACTTGGGCCTGGTGAATCTGGTCCTTAGCTGGTCTCACCTGGATCTGGTGAATGGTCTCCACCTGGGCCTCACCTGGACTTGGTGAATCCTGTTGCCACATGCACCTCACCTGGACCTTGTGACTGTGGTCCCACCTGGACCTCACCTGGATTTGGTGGTCTCAAATGCAGATTGGCCTCAAATGGACCTGGTAAATCTGGTCCCTACCTGAGCATCACCGGGACATGGTTCCTCTGCATGGCCTGCAGGTTGGCCTCACCTGGACCTGGTGAGTGGGGTTGCCACCTGGGCCTCCCCCATACCTTGTGACTAGGGCCCCACGTGGGCCTCCCTTTGACCTGGTGAATCTGGTCCTTACCTGGTCCTCACTCGGAACTAATAAGTCTGGTCACAACATGGGAATCATCTGGACCTGGTGAATCTAGTCCCCATTGGGCCTCACCCAGTCCTGGTGACTTTGTTCTCCACCTGGAACTGATTGCTGTGGACTCCTTTTGGGCCTCACCTGGAACGGGTGACTCTGATCCTAACTGGGACTCACCCATATCTGGTGACTCTAATCCTCACCTGTGGACCATTATGACCTGGATACTCTGTTCCACACCTGAGACTCACCTGGACATGATGACGCTGGATCCCCTCTGGGCCTAAGCCTGACATGGTGACTCTGGTCCCCATCTGGATATCACCAGAATCGGGTGACTCTATTCCCCATCTGGGACTCACCAGGAGCTGGGATACTGGTCCTCAACTGGGCACAACTGGACCTGGTGAATCTACTCCTCACTTAGGTCTCGTCTGGACCTTGTGACTCTTTTCCCACCTGGCATCAATGGGACATGGTTACTCTGTTCCCTCTGGGCCTCACCTGGACATGATAACTTTGCTCCACACTTTGGCCTCAACTGGTCTCGATGACTCTGATCCCCCCACCTAGGCCTCAAACTGAACCTGGTGACTGTGGTCCCCACCTGGGTCACATCTGGACCTGGTGACTGTGGTCCCCACCTTGGTCTCACCTGGACCTGGTGGTCTCGTTCCTACATGAACCACGCCTGGACCTGGTGACTCTGGCGTTCTTGTAGACTCACTTTTACCTGGTGAATCCTGTCCCCACTAGGGACTCACGTGGATCTGGTGACTCTGGCCTGCAGGTTGGTCTCACCAGGACCTGGTGAGTGGGGTTGCCACCTGGGCCTCACCCATACCTGGTGACTCAAGTCCCTACGTGGTCCTCTTGGACCTGGTGAATCTTGTCCTTACCCGATCCTCTCCTAGACCCCGGGACTCTTGTCACCACCTGGGCCACACCTGGACCTGGTGAATCTGGTCCCCATCTGGGCCTCACCCAGTCCTGGTGACTTTGTTCCCCACCTGGACCTGATTGCTGTGCCCTTTCTTGGCCTCACCTGGACTGGTGAGTCTGATCCTATCTGTGCGACACCCAGACCGGGTGACTCTTGTCCTCACCTGGGCATCATTGGTACCTGGTGACTCTGTTCCACACCTGGGCCTCACCTGGACATGATAACTTTGCTCCACACTTTGGCCTCACCTGGTCCTGATGACTCTGTCCCCCCAACTAGGCCTCAATCTGGACCTGGTGACTGTGGTCCCCACCTGGGTCTCACCTGGACCTGGTGACTCTTGTTCCCACATGAACCACACCTGGACCTGGTGACTGTGGTGTTCTTGTAGACTCACATTTACCTGGTGACTCTGGTCCCCACTAGGGCCTCACCTAGATTTGGTGACTCTGGCCTGCAGGTTGGCTTCACCTGGACTTGGTGAGTGGGGTTGCCACCTGGGCCTCACCCATACCTAGTGACTCAGGTCCCCACGTGGGCCTCTTGGACCTGGTGAATCTGGTCCTTACATGGTCCTCTCCCAGACCTGGGACTCTGGTCACCCCCTGGGCCTCAACTGGACCTGGTGAATCTGGTCCCCATCTTGGTGTCACACAGTCCTGGTGACTTTGTTCCCCTCCTGGACCTGATTGCTGTGGACTCCTTTTGGGTCTCACGTGGAACTGGTGACTCTGATCCTAACTGGGCCTCACCCAGATCTGGTGACTCTGGTCCTCACCTGGGCATCATGGTACCTGGTGACTCTGTTCCGCACCTGAGCCTCACCTGGACATGATGACTCTGGAACCTCTCTGGGCCTCTCCCTGACCTGGTGACTTGGTACCCATCTGCATGTCACATGGACCAGGTGATTCTGGTACCCCTCTAGGCATCAACCAAATCTGGTGACTCTGGTCCTCAACTGGGCCTCACCTGACCTAGTGAATTTGCTCCATCTGGACCTCATTTGGACCTGGTGTCTCTAGTCCCTACCTGGACATCATCAGGACATGGTTCCACTGCATGGCCTGCAGGTTGTCCTCACCTGGACCTGGTAACTCTGTACCCTACTAGGGCATCATCGGGACATGGTTCCTCTTCATGGCCTGCAGGTTGGCCTCACCTGGACCTGGTGAGTGGGGTGGTAATCTGGGCCTCACACATACATTGTGACCCAGGTCCCCACGTGGGTCTCACTTGGACCTGGTGAATCTCGTCCTTAACTGGTCCTCACCCGGAACTGGCAACTCTGGTTCCCACCTGTGAATAATCTGGACCTTGTGAATCTGGTCCCCGTCTTGGCCTCACCCAGTCCTGGGACTTTGTTCCCCACCTGGACCTGATTGCTATGGACACCTTCTTGGCCTCACCTGTAACTGGTGACTCTGATCCTACCTGGGCCTCATAAAGATCTGGTGACTCTGATCCTCACCTGTGGACCATTATGACCTGGATACTCTTTTCCACACCTGAGACTCACTTGGACATGATGACTCTGGATCCCCTCTGGGCCTCACCCTAACATGGAGACTCTGGTCCCCATCTGGATGTCACCTAGACCAGGTGAATCTGGTACCCCTCTAGGCCTCAACTAGACCGGGTGATATGGTCCTCACCTGGGCCTCACCGGGACCTAGTGAATATACTCCCCACCTGCGCCTCATCTGGACGTGGTGACTCGGGTTCTACCGGGGCATCATCGGGACATGGTCACTCTATGCCCCACTGGGACTGACCTGATCCTGGTAACTCTGGTCCTGACTTTGGCGTCTTCTCTACCGGGTGACTCTGGCTCCACCTGGGCCTCACCTGTAACTGGTGACTCTGATCCTAAGCATGGCCTCACCTGACCTGGTGACTGTGGTTCACATCGGGAGCTCACCTGGACCTCATGTCTCTGGTCCCACCTGGGCCTCACCAGGACCTGGTGTCCCTTGTACTCACCTGGGTGCATCAGGATATGGTTACACTCTTCACTAACAGTGACCCAGCCGGACCTATTAACTCTGGTCTTCACCTGGGCCACACCTGGACATGGTGACACTGGTACCCACTTGGGTCTGACCTGAACATGGTGAGTCGGATCCCCGCCTGGTCCTCACCTGTAACTGGTGATTCTCGTTCTCACATGGACATCATGTGGACCTGGTGGCTGCAGTGTTTCTAGCTTCTCATGTACCTCGTGACTCTGGTCCCCACCAGGGCCTCACCGGGACCTGGTGAGTGTGGTTGCCACCTGCACCTAACCTGGACCTGGTGATTCGGGCCTGCACCTGAGACTACCCTGGATCTGGTGACTGTAGTCCCCACCTGGGCTTCACCTGGATTTGGGGACTCCATTCCCCATCTGTGCCTCACCTGGCCTTGTTGACCATGGTCCTCAACTGGGCAAAATTGGGACCCGGTGACTGTGTTCCACAACTGGACCTCACCTGGACCAGGTGACTCTGGTCCCCCTCTGGGTCTCACCATGCCCTAGTGACTGTGAACCCCACTTTGGCCTGACTTGGACCTGTTGACCCTGGTTGCCACCTGCGCCTGACATCGAACTGTTGACTCTGGTTCTTTCAAGGTCGTCCCCTGGACATGGTGATCCTGGTGCCCACATGGGCCTCACCTGGACCTGGTGACTCTTGTCACCACCGGGTCTCACCTGGATCTGCTTACTGTGTTCCGCACCTGGGCCTTAAGTAGACCTGTTGACCATGGTCCCCAAGCCGGCCTCACATGGACCATTTGACTCTGATCCCCACCGGGGCTTCACGTGTACCTGGCAACTCTGGTCCTCACCTTTGCCTCATCTGGACCTAGTGACTCTGGTCCCCACCTGGGCTTCACCTGGATCTGATGACTCTGTTCCCCACCTGGACTTCACCTGGATCTGTTGACTCTGGTCCCCACCTGGACCTGACCTGCATCTGGTGACTCTGGTCCTCAGTTTGGCCTCACCTGGACCTGGCGTCTCTCGTCCCCACTCTGACCTACCTCAGCACTGATGAATCTTGCCCCACCTAGGCCGCACCCAGACCTGGTGCCTCATGTCCCCAGCTATGCCTCAATTCGACCTGATGAATCTGGTCCTCACGTGGGCCTCACATTGACCTGCTACTCAGCTGGATAGAGTGGCTCTTGTTCCCACATGGGGCTCACCTGATTCTGGTGACTGTGGTTTTATTCTATGCCTCACCAGGACCTAGTAATTCTGTTCCCCATCTGGGCCTGCATGGCCCTAGTGACTCTGGTCCTCACCCAGGCATCATTGGGACCGGGATACTCTATTCCGCACCTGGGCCTCACTCTGACTAGGGAACTCTGGTCACATTCTGGGCCTCAAACTAAACTGGTTACTCTGGTACCCCCTCTGGGCCTCACACTAACCTGGTGACTCTGGTCACCGCTTTGGCTACTTGGGCCTGGTGAATCTGGTCCTTAGCTGGTTCTCACCTGGATCTGGTGACTGGTCTCCACCTGGGCCTCACCTGGGCTTGGTGAATCCTGTTGCCATCTGCGCCTCACCTGGACCTTGTGACTGTGGTCCCACCTGGAACTCACCTGGAACTGGTGGCTCTGGTTCCCATATGGGGCTCTCCTGAACCTGGTTCCTGTGGTCTCCATCTGGCCTCACCTGGAACACAATGACTCTGATCCATATTTGGTCCTCTCCTGGACCTGTTGTCTCTGGTCCTTACATGGGCATCATTGGGACCTCGATACTCTCTTATATACCTGGGCCTCACCTGAACCTGGTGACTTTGGTCACACCCGGGCCTCACCTGGAGGAGGTGTGTGGTTCCCACAGGGACCTCACCTGGACCTGGTGACTCAGGTCCTCATATGGGCATCATGGGACCTGATTCTCAGTTCCTCATCGGGGCCTCACCTGGACCTAGTGATTCTCGGCCCACTCTGGGCCTCACCCTGATGTGTTGACTCTGGTCCCCACCTGGATAACACCAGAACCGGTGTCTCTGGTCCTCCTCTGGGACTCACCCGGAGCTGGGGACACTGGTCCTCAACTGGGCCTCAATAGGACCTGGTGAATCTACTCCTCACATAGGCATCGTCTGGACCTTGTGACTTTTTCCCACCTGGCATCAATGGGACATTGTTACTCTGTTCCCCACCTGGGCCTCACCTGGACATGGTAACTTTGCTCCACTCTTTGGCCTCAACTGGTCCTGATGACACTGGTCCCCCCACCTAGGTCTCAATCTGGACCTGGTGACTGTGGTCCCCACCTGGGTCTCACTTAGACCTGGTGACTCTCGTTCCCACATGAACCACACCTGGCCCTAGTGACAGTGGTGGTCTTGTAGACTCACATTTACCTGGTACCTCCAGTCCCCACTAGGGCCTCACCTGGATCTGGTGACTCTGGCCTGTAGGTTGTCCTCACCTGGACCTGGTGAGTGGGGTTGCCACCTGGGCCTCACCCATACCTGGTGACTCAGGTCCCCACTTGGGCCTCTTGGACCTGGTGAATCTGGTAATTCTGGTCACCACCTGGGAATCCCCTGGACCTGGAGATTCTGGTCGCCATCTGGGCCTCACACATCCTGGTGACTTTGCTCCCCACCTGGACCTGATTGCTGTGCACTCCTTTTGGGCCTCACCTGGAACTTGTGAGTCTGATCCTAACTGACCCTCACCCAGATCTGGTGACTCTGGACCTCACCTGTGGACCACTATGACCTGGATACTCTGTTCCACACCTGAGCCTCACCTGGACATGATGACTCTGGATCTTCTCTGGGCCACACTCTGACATGGTGACTCTGGTCCCCATCTGGATGTCACCTATACCAGGTGAATCTGGGACCCCTGTTGGCCTCAACCAGACCTGGTGACTCTGGTCCTCAACTGGGCCTCACCGGGACCTAGTGAAAAATGCTCCCCACATGCGCCTCATCGGGACGTGGTGACTCGGGTTCTACCTGGGCATCATCGGGGCATGGTTACTCTATTCCCCAATGGGACTGACCTGTTCCTAGTAACTCTGGTCCTGTCTTTGGCCTCTTCTGTACCAGGTCACTCTGGCTACACCTGGGCCTCACCTGTAACTGGTAACTCTGATCCTAATGATGGCCTCACCTGACCTGGTGACTGTGGTTCCCATCGGGATCTTACCTGGACCTCATGTCTCTGGTCCCACCTGGGCCTCACCAGGAACTGGTGTCTCCGGTACCCACCTGGGTAGCATCAGGATATGGTTACACTGTTCACTAACAGTGACCCAGCCGGACCTATTAACTCTGGTCTTCACCTGGGCCACACCTGGACATGGTGACACTGGATCCCACCTGGGTCTCAACTTGACATGGTGAGTCGGATCCCCACCTGGTCCTCACGTGTAACTGCTGATTCTCCGGCCCACATGGACATCATGTGGACCTGGTGGCTGCAGTGTTTCTAGCTTCTCATGTACCTTGTGACTCTGGTCCCCGCCAGGGCATCACTGGGTCCTGGGTAATGTGGTTGCCACCTGCACCTCACTTGGACCTGGTGATTCTGGACTGCACCTGAGACTACCCTAGATCTGCTGACTGTGGTCCCCACTTGGGCTTCACCTGGATATTTGGACTCCGGTCCCCATCTGGGCCTCACCTGGCCCTGTTGACCATGGTCCTCAACTGGGCAAAATTGGGACCCGGTGCCTGTATTCCAAAACTGGACGTCACCTGGACCAGTGACTCTGGTCCCCCTCTGGGTCTCTCACCGTGCCTAGTGACTGTGAACCCAACTTTGGCCTGACTTGGACCTGCTGACCCTGGTTGCCACCTGCGTCTAACCTCGAACTCTTGTCTCTGGTCCTTTCAAGGGCCTCCCCTGTACCTGGTTATCCTGGTCCCCACCTGGGCCTCACCTGGACGTGGTGACTCTTGTCACCACCGGGGACTCACCTGGACCTGCTTACTGTGTTCCACACCTGGCCCTCAAGTAGACCTGTTGACCATGGTCCCCAAGCCGGCCTCACATGGACCTGTTGCCTCTTATTCCCACCGGGGCCTCACGTGTACCTGGTAACTCCTGTCCTCACCTGGGCCTCATCTGGTCCTAGAGTCACTGGTCTCAACCTGCGCTTCACCTGGATCTGGTGACTCAGGTCCCCACCTGGAATTACCTGGTTCCGTTGACTCTGGTCCCCACCTGGACCTCTCCTGGACCTGGTGACTCTCTTTCCAACGTGGACCTCACCTGGATCTGGTGACTCTGGTCCTCAGTTTGGCCTCACCTGGACCTGGTGTCTCTCGTCCCCACTTGAGCCTAACTCAGAACTGCTGAATCTTGCACCAACCTAGGCCGCATCCAGACCTGGTGACCCTTGTCCCCACCTATGCCTCAATTCCACCTGATGAATCTGGTCCTCACCTGGGCCTCACATGGACCTGGCACTCAGCTGGACCTGGGACTCAGCTGGATAGAGTGGCTCTGGTTCCCACAAGGGGTCACCTGATACTGGTGACTGTGGTTTTATTCTATGCCTCATCAGGACCTAATGATTCTGTTCCTCATCTGGGACTGCATGGCCCTAGTGACTATGGTCCTCACCCAGGCATCATTGCGACCTGGATACTCTATTCCCACTTGGGCCTCACTTTGACTAGGGACCTCTGGTCCCATTCTGGGCCTCAAACTAAACTGGTTACTCTGGTTCCCCCTCTGGGCCTCACCCTTACCTGGTGACTCTGGTCACCCCTTGGGCTTCATTTGGGCCTGGTGAATCTGGTCCTTAGGTTCTCCGCACCTGGATCTGGTGACTGGTCGCAACCTGAGCCTCTCCTGGACTTGGTGAATCCTGTTGCCACCTGCGCCTCACCTGGACCTTGTGACTCTGGTCCCACCTGGAACTCACCTGGATCTGGTGGCTCTGGTTCCCATATGGGGCTCTCCTGGACCTGGTTCCTGTGGTCTCCATCTGGCCTCACCTGGAACACAATGACTCTGATCCATATTTGGGCCTCTCCTGCACCTGTTGACTCTGGTCCTTACCTGGGCATCATTGGGACCTCGATACTCTCTTATATACCTGGGCCTCACCTGGACTTGGTGACTGTGGTCCCACCTGGGCCTCACCTGGATGAGGTGACTGGTTCCCACAGGGACCTCACCTGGTCCTGGTGACTCAGGTCCTCATAAGGGCATCATGGGACCTGGTTTCTCAGTTCCACATAGGGGCCTCACCTGGACCTAGTGATTCACCTTCCACTCTGGGCCTCACCCTGACTTGGTGACTCTGGTCCCCAGCTGGATATCACCAGAAACGGGTGACTCTGTTCCCCCTCTGGGACTCACCCAGAGCTGGGGACATTGGTCTTCAACTGCGCCTGAACAGGACCTGGTGAATCTACTCCTCACTTAGGCCTCGTCTGGACCTTTTAACTCTTTTCCCACCTGGCATCAATGGGACATGGTTACTCTGTTCCCCACCTGGGCCTCACCTGGACATGATAACTTTACTCCGCACTTTGGACACAACTGGTCCTGATGACTCTGGCTCACCACCTAGGCCTCAATCTGGACCTGGGGACTGTGGTCCCCACCTGGTCTCACCTGGACCTGGTGACTCTCGTTCCCACATGAATCACACTTGGACCTGGTGACTGTGGTGTTCTTGTAGACTCACTTTTACCTTGTGTCTCCGGTCCCCACTAAGGTCTCACCTGTATCTGGTGACTCTGGCCTGCATGTTGGCCTCACCTCGACCTGGTGAGTGGGGTTGCCACCTGGGCCTCACACATACCTGGTGACTCAAGTCCCCACAGGGTCCTCTTGGACCTGGTGAATCTTCTCCTTACCTGGTCCTCCCCCAGACCCGGGGACTCTGGTCACCACCTGGGCCTCAGCTGGACCTGATGAATCTGGTCCCCATCTGGGCCTCACTCAGTCCTGGTGACTTTGTACCCCACCTGGACCTGATTGCTATGGACTCTTTCTTGGCCTCACCGGGAACTGGTGACTCTGAACCTCTCTGCGCGTCACCCAGATCTGGTGACTCTGTTCCTCATCTGGGCATCATTGGTACCTGGGGACTCTGTTCCTCACCTGAGCCTCACCTGGACATGATGACTCTGGAACCTCTCTGGGCCTCACCCTGACCTGGAGACTCTGGTCCCCATCTGTATGTCACCTAGACCAGGTGAATCTGGTACCCCTCTAGGCCTCAACTAGACCTGGTGACTCTGGTCCTCAACTGGGCCTCAAAGGGACCTCGTGAATATGCTCCCCACCTGCGCCTCCTCTGGACCTGGTGACTCTGGTTCTACCTGGGCATCATCGGGACATGCTTACTCTATTCCCCACTGGGACTGACCTGATTCTGGTAAATCTGGTCCTGTCTTTGGCCTCTTCTGTACCAGGTGACTCTGGCTCCACCTGGGCCTCACCTGTAACTGGCGTATCTGATCCTAAGCATGGCCTCACCTGACCTGGTGACTGTGGTTCTCATCGGGACCTCACTTGGACCTCATGTCTCTGGTCCCACCTGGGCCTCACCAGGACCTGGTGTCTCTAGTACCCAACTGGGTAGCATCAGGATATGGTAACAGTGTTCACTAACAGTGACCCTGCCGGAACTATTAACTCTGGTCTTCACCTGGACATGGTGACACTGGTTCCCACCTGGGTCTCACCTGGACATGGTGAGTCGGATCCCCGCCCTGTCCTCACCTGTAACTGGTGATTCTCCTTCCCTCATGGACATCATGTGGACCTGGTTGCTGCAGTGTTTCTAGCTTTTCATGTACCTCGTGACTCTGGTCCCCACCAGGGCCTCACCGGGACCTGGTGTGTGTCGCCACCTGCACCTCACCTGGACCTGTTGATTCTGGTCTGCACCTGAGACTACCCTGGATCTGGTGACTGTGGTCCCCACCGGGGCTTCACTTGGATTTGGGGACTCTGGTCCCCATCTGGGCCTCACCTGACCCTGTTGACCATGGTACATAACTGGGCAAAATTGGGACCCGGTAACTGTGTTCCACAACTGGACGTCACCTGGACCAGGTGACTCTGGTCCCCCTCGGGGTTCTCACCGTGCCCTAGTGACTGTGAACCCCACTTTGGCCTGACTTGGCCCTGCGGACACTGGTTGCAACCTGCTCCTGACCTCCAAATATTGACTCTGGTTCTTTCAAGGGCCTCCCCTGTACCTGGTGATCCTGGTCCCCACCTGGGCCTCACCTGGACGTGGTGACTCTGGTCACTACCGGGGACTCACCTGGACCTGCTTAATGTGTTCCACACCTGGGCCTCAAGTAGACCTGTTGACCATGGTCCCCAAGGCGGCCTCACATGGACCTGTTCCCTCCGATCCCCACCGGGGCCAAACGTGTACCTGGTAACTCTGGTCCTCACCTGGGCCTCACCTGGACCTAGTGACTCTGGTCCCCACCTGGGCTTCACCTGGATCTGGTGACTCTAGTCCCCGCCTGCACTTCACCTGGATCTAGTGACTCTGGTCCGCACCTGGATCTCTCCTGGACCTGGTGACTCTCTTCCAACATGGGCCTCACCTGAACATGGTGAATCTTGTTGCCACCTGTGTGTCACCTGGACATTGTGACTGTGGTCGCACCTGGAACTCACCTGGATCTGGTGGCTCTGGTTACCATATGGGGCTGTCCTGGACCTGGTTCCTGTGGTCTCCATCTGGACTCACCTGGAACACAATGACTCTGATCCATATTTGGGCCTCTCCTGGACCTGTTGACTCTGGTCCTTACCTGGGCATCATTGGGACCTGGATACTCTCTTATATACCTGGGCCTCACCTGGACTTGGTGACTGTGGTCCCACCTGGGCCTCACCTGGACGAGTTGACTGGTTCCAACAGGGACTTCACCTGGACCTGGTGACTCAGGTCATCATATGGGCATTATGGGACCTGGTTTCTGAGTTCCACATCGGGGCCTCACCTGGACCTAGTGATTCTCATCCCCCTCTGGGCCTCACCCTGACGTGGTGACTCTGGTCCCCAGCTGGATATCACCAGAAAGGGGTGCCTCTGGTCCCCCTCTGAGACTCACTCGGAGTTGGGGACACTGGTCCTCAACTGCTCCTCAACAGGACCTGGTGAATCTATTCCTCACTTAGGCCTCGTCTGGACCTGTGACTCTTTTCCCACCTGGCATCAATGGGACATGGTTACTCTGTTCCCCACCTGGGCCTCACCTGGACATGATAACTTTGCTCCACACTTTGTCATCAACTTGTCCTGATGACACTGGTCCCCCCACCTAGGCCTCAATTTGGACCTGGTGACCCTGGTCCCCACCTGGGTCTCACCTGGACCTGGTGACTCTCGTTCCCACATGAACCACACCAGGACCTGGTGACTGTGGTGTTCTTGGAGACTCACATTTACCTGGTGACTCTGGCCCCCACTAGGGCCTCACCTGGATCTGGAGACTCTGGCCTGCAGGTTGGCCTCACCTGGAACTGGGGAGTGGGGTGGCCACCTGGGCCTCACCCATACCTGGTGACTCAGGTCCTCCCGTGGGCCTCTTGGACCTGGTGAATCTGGTCCTTACCTGGTCCTCTCTCGGACCCGGGGAATCTGGTCACCACCTGGGACTCACCTGTACCTGGTGAATCTGGTCCCCATCTGGGTCTCACCCAGTCCTGGTGATTTATTCCCCGCCTGGACCTGATTGCTGTGGACTCTTTCTTGGCCTCCCCTGGAACTTTTGACTCTGATTCTATCTGCGCATCACCCAGACCTGGTGACTCTGGTCCTCACCTGGGCATCGTTGGTACCTGGTGACTCTGTTCCACACCTGAGACTCACCTTGACCTGATGACTCTGGAAAATCTCTGGGCCTCACCCTGACCTGGTGACTCTGGTCCCCATCTGGATGTCACCTGGACCAGGTGATTCTGTTACCCCTCTAGGCCTCAACCAGATCTGGGGACTCTGGTCCTCAACTGGGCCTCACCTGGAACTAGTGAATATGCTCCATCTGGGCCTCATTTGGACCTGGTGACTCTGGTCACTACCTGGGCATCATCGGGACATGTTTCCACTGCATGGCCTGAAGGTTGGCCTCACCTGGATCTGGTAACTCTGGTCCCAACCAGGGCATCATCGTGACATGGTTCCTCTGCATGGCCTGCATTTTGGCCTCACCTGGACCTGGGGAGAGGGGTTGCCAACTGGGCCTCACCCATACCTGGTGACACAGGTCCCCACGTGGGCCTCACGTGGACCTGTTGAATCTTGGCCTTACCTGGTCCTCACCCGGAACTGGTAAGTCTGGTCACCACCTGGAAGTCACCTGGACCTGGTGAATCTGGTCCCCAACTGGGCCTCACCCAGTCCTGGTGAATTTGTTGCCCACCTGGACCTGATTGCTGTGGACTCCTTCTTGGCCTCACCTGGAACTTGTGACTTTGATCCTAACTGGGCCTCACCCAGATCTGGTGACTCTGGTCCTCACCTGAGGACCATTATGATCTGGATACTCGGTTCCACACCTGAGCCTCACCTGGACAGGATGACTCTTAATCCCCTCTGGGCCTCAGCCTGACATGGTGACTCTGGTCTCCATCTGGATGTCACCTAGACCAGGTGAATCTGGTACCACTCTAGGCCTCAACTTGACCTGGTGACCCTGGTCCTCAATGGGCCTCACCGGGACCTAGTGAACATGCTCCAAACCTGCGCCTCATCTAGACCTGGTGACTCTGGTTCTACCTGGGTATCATCGGGACATGGTTACTCTCTTCCCCACAGGGACTGACCTGATCCTGGTAACTCTGGTCCTGACTTTGGCCTCTTCTGTACCAGGTGACTCTGGCTCCACCTGGGCCTCACCTGTAACTGGTGACTCTGATCGTATGCATGGCCTCACCTGACCTGGTGACTGTGGTTCCCATCGGGACCTCACCTGGACCTCATGTCTCTGGTCCAAACTGGGCCTCACCAGGACCTTGTGTCTCTGGTACCCACATGGATAGCATCAGGATATGGTTACACTGTTCACTAACAGTGAACCAGCTGGACATATTTACTCTGGTCTTCACCTGGGCCTCACCTGGACATGGTGATTGTGGTCTGCACCTGAGACTACCCTGGATCTGGTGACTGTGGTCCCCACCTGGGCTTCACCTGGATTTGCGGACTCCGGTCCCCATCTGGGCTTCACCTGGCCCTGTTGACCATGGTCCTCAACTGGGCAAAATTGGGACCCGGTGTCTGTGTTCCACAACTGGACCTCACCTGAACCAGGTGACTCTGGTCCCCCTCTGGGTGTCACCGTGCCCTAGTGACTGTGAACCCCATTTTGGCCTGACTGGGACCTGCTGACACTGGTTTCCACCTGCGCCTGACCTCGAACTGTTTACTCTGGTTCTTTCAAGGGCCTCCCCTGTACCTGGTGATCCTGGTCCCCACCTGGGCCTCACCTGGACGTGGTGACTCTTTTCACCACCGGGGACTCACCTGGACCTGGTTACTGTGTTCCTCACCTGGGCCTCAAGTAGATCTGTTGACCATGGTCCCCAAGACGGCCTCACATGGACCAGTTGCCTCTGATCCTCACCGGGGCCTCACGTGTACCTGGTATCTCTGGTCCTCACCTGGGCCTCATCTGGACCTAGTGACTCTGGTCCCTACCTTGGCTTCACCTGGATCTGATGACTCTGGTCCCCACCTGGACTTCACCTGGATCTGGTGACTTTGGTCCCCACCTGGACCTCTTCTTGTCCTGCTGACTCTCTTTCCAACATGGACCTTACCTGGATCTGGTGACTCTGGTCCTCAGTTTGGCCTCACCTGGACCTGGTGTCTCTCGTCCCGACTTTGACCTAATTCAGAACTGCTGAATATTGCCCCACCTAGGCCGCACCCAGACCTGGTGACTCTTGTCCCCAGCTATGCCTCAATTCGACTTGATGAATCTCCTCCTTACGTGGGCCTCACATGGACCTGGGACTCAGCTGGATTGAGTGGCTCTGGTTCCCACAAGGGGCTCACCTGATACTGGTGACTGTGGTCTTACTATGCCTCACCAGGACCTAGTGATTCTGTTCCCCATCTGGGCCTGCATGACCCTAAAGACTCTGGTCCTCACACAGGCATCATTGGGACCTGGATACTCTATTCCACACCTGGGCCTCATTCTGACCAGGGAACTCTGGTCCCATTCTGGGCTTCAAACTAAACTGGTTACTCTGGTTCCCCCTCTGGGCCTCACCCTGACCTGGTGACTCTGGTCCCCATCTGGATGTCACCTGGACCAGGTGATTGTAGTACCCCTCTAGGCCTCAACCAGATCGGGTACTCTGGTCCTCAACTGGGCCTCATCTGTACCTAGTGAATATGCTCCATTTGGGCCTCATTTGGACCTGGTGACTCTGGTCCCTTCCTGGGCATCATTGGGACATGGTTCCAATGCATGGCCTGCAGGTTGGCCTCACCTGGACCTGGTAAATGTGGTCCCTACCTGAGCATCATCAGGATATGGTTTCTCTGCATGGCCTGCAGTTCGGCCTCACCTGGACCTGGTGTGTGAGGATGCCACCTAGCCCTCACCAATGCATGGTGACACAGGTACCCACGTGTGTCTCACTTGGACCTGGTGAATCTGGTCCTTACCTGGTATTCATCCGGAACAAGTAACTCTGGTCACCACCTGGGAATCACCTGGATCTGGTGAATCTGGTCCCCATCTGGGCCTCACCCAGTCCTGGTGACTTTCTTACCCACCTAGATCTGATTGCTGTGGACACCTTCTTGGCCTCACCTGGAACTGGTGACTCTGATCCTAACTGGGCCTCACCCAGATCTGGTGACTGGTCCACACCTGTGGACAATTATGACATGGATACTCTCTTCCACACCTGAGCCTCACCCTGACATGGTGTCTCTGGTCCCCATCTGGATGTCACCTAGACCAGGTGAATCTGGTACCCCTCTAGGCCTCAACTAGAACTGGTGACTCTGGTCCTCAATTGGGCCTCACCGGGACCTAATGAATATGCTCCCCAACTACGCCTCATCTGGACCTGGTGACTCTGGTTCTACCTGGGCATCATTGGGACGTGGTTACTCTATTCCCCACTGGGACATACCTGATCCTGGTAACTCTGGTCCTGACTTTGGCCTCTTCTGTCCCAGATGACTCTGGCTCCACCTGGGCCTCACCTCTAACTGGTGACTCTGATCCTAAGCATGGCCTCACCTGACATGGTGACTGTGGTTCCCATCGGGACCTCACCGGGACCTCATGTGTCTGGACGCATCTTGGCCTCACCAAGCCCTGGTGTCTCTGGTATCCACCTGGGTAGCATCAGGATATGGTTACACTGTTCACTAACAGTGACCCAGCCGGACCTATTAACTCTGGTCTTCACCTGGGCCACACCTGGACATGGTGACACTGGTTCCCACCTGGGTCTCACCTGGACATGGTGAGTCGGATCCCCACCTGGTCCTCACCTATACCTGGTGATTCTCGTTCCCACATAGACATCATGTGGACCTGGTGGCTGCAGTGTTTCTAGCTTCTCATGTACCTCGTGACTCTGCTCCCCACCAGGGCCTCACCGGGACCTGGTGAGTGTGGTTGCCACCTGCACCTCACCTGGACGGGGTGATTCCGGTCTGCACCTGAGACTACCCTGGAACTGGTGACTGTGGTCCCCACCTGGGCTTTACCTGGATTTGGGGACTCCGGTCCCCATCTGGGTCTCACCTGGTGTGTTGACATTGGTCCTCACCTGGCAAAAATGGACCCGGTGACTGTGTTCCACAACTGGACCTCAACTGGACCAGGTGACTCTGGTCCCCCTCTGTGTCTCACCGTGCCCTAGTGACTGTGAACCCCACTTTGGCCTGACTTGGACTTGCTGATCCTGGTTCCCACATGCGCCTGACCTGGAACTGTGGACTCTGGATCTTTCAAGGTCCTCCCCTGTACCTTGTGATCCTTATCCCCACATTGGCCTCACCTGGACGTGGTGACACTTGTCACCACCGGGGACTCACCTGGACCTGCTTACTATGTTCGACACCTGGGCCTCATGTAGACCTGTTGACCATGGTTCCCAAACAGGCCTCACATGGACATGTTGCCTCTGATCCCCACCGGGTCTCACGTGTACCTGGTAACTCTGGTCCTAACCTGGGCCTCATCTGGACCTAGTGACTCTGGTCCCCACCTGGGCTTCACCTGAATCTGGTGACTCTGGTCCCCACCTGGACTTCACGTGGATCTGGTGGCTCTGGTTCCTACCTGGACTTCACCAGGATCTGGTGACTCTGTTCCACACCTGTACCTCTCCTGGACCTGGTGACTCTCTTTGCAACATGGACCTCACCTGGATCTGGGGACTCTGATCCACACATGGACCTGACCTGCATCTGGTGACTCTGGTTCTCAGTTTGGACTCACCTGGATCTGGCATCTCTCGTCCCCACTTTCACCTAACTCAAACTGCTGAATCTTGCCCCACCTCGGCCGCAACCAGACCTGGTGACTCTTGTCCCCAGCTATGCCTCAATTCGACCTGATGAATCTGGTCCTCACGTGGGCCTTACATGGACCTGGGACTCAGCTGGATAGAGTGGCTCTGGTTCCCACAACGGGCTCACATGATACAGCTGACTAGGTCTTATTCTATGCCTCACCTGCTCCTAGTGATTCTGTTCCTATCTGGGCCTGCATGGCCCTAGTGACTCTGGTCCTCACCCAGGAATCATTAGGACCTGGATACTCTATTCCACACCTGTGCCTCACATTGACCATGGACCTCTCGTCCCATTCTGGGAATTAAACTAAACTAGTTACTGGTTCCCCTTTAGGCCTCACCCTTTCCTGGTAACTCTGGTCACCCATTTGGCTTCACTTGGGCCTGGTGAAGCTGGTCCTTAGCTGGTCTCACCTGGATCTGGTGAATGGTCTCCACCTGGGCCTCACCTGGACTTGGTGAATCCTGTTGCCACCTGTGCCTCACCTGGACCTTGTGACTGTGGTCCCACCTGGATCTCACCTGGATCTGGTGGCTCTGGTTCCCATATGGGGCTCTCCTGGACCTGGTTCCTGTGGTCTCCATCTGGACTCACCTGGAACACAATGACTCTGATCCATATTTGGGCCTCTCCTGCAGCTGTTGACTATGGTCCTTACATGGGCATCATTGGGACCTGGATACTCTTTTATATACCTAGGCCTCACCTGCACCTGGTGACTTTGGTCCCACCGAGACCTCTACTGGATGAGGTGACTGGTTCCCACAGGGACCTCACCTGGACCTGGTGACTCAGGTCCTCATATGGGCATCATGGTACCTGGTTTCTCAGTTCCACATCGGGGCCTCACCTGTATCTAGTGATTCTCGTCCACCTCTGGGCCTCACCCTGACGTGGTGACTCTGGTCCCCACCTGGATATCACCAGAACCGGGTGACTCTGGTCCCCCTCTGGGACTCACACGGAGATGGGGACACTGGTCCTCAACTGGGCCTCAATAGGACCTGATGAATCTACTCCTCACTTAGGCATCGTCTGGACCTTGTGACTCTTTTCCCACCTGGCATCAATGGGACATGGTTACTCTGTTCCCCACCTGGGCCTCACTTGGACATGATAACTTTGCTCCGCACTTTGGCCTAAAATGGTCTTGATGCCTCTTGCCCCCCATTAGGACTCAATCTGGACCTGGTGACTGTGGTCCCCACGTGAGCCTCTTGGACCTGGTGAATCTGGTCCTTACCTGGTCCTTTCCGAGACCCGGGGACTCTATCCCCACCTGGGCCTCACCTGGACCTGGTGAATCTGGTCCCCATCTGGGTCTCACCCAGGTCTGGTGACTTTGTTCCCCACCTGGACCTGATTGCTGTGAACTCTTTCTTGGCCTCACCTGCAACTGGTGACTCTGATACTATCTGCGCCTCACCCAGATCTGGTGACTCTGCTCCTCACTTGGGCATCATTGGTACCTGGTGACTCTCTTCCACACCTGAGCCTCACCTGGACCCGATGACTCTGGAACCACTCTGGGCCTCCCCCTGACCTGGGGACTCTGGTCCCTATCTGGATATCACCTGGACCAGGTGATTCGGGTACCCTTCTAAGACTCAAGTAGATATGGTGAAACTGGTCCTCAACTGGGCCTCACCTGGACCTAGTGAATATGCTCCATCTGGGCCTTATTTGGACCTGGTGACTCTGGTCCCTACCTGGGCATCATCGGGACATGGTTCCACTGCATGGCCTGCAGATTGGCCTCAACTGGACCTGGTAAATATGGTCCCTACCTGAGCATCACCGGGACATGGTTCCTCTGCATGGCTTGCCGGTTGGCCTCACCTGGACCTGGTGAGTGTTATTGCCACCTGGGCCTCCCCCATACCTTTTGACTCAGGTCCCCACGTGGGCCTCTTGGACCTGGTGAATCTGGTCCTTACCTGGTCCTTTCCCAGAACTGGGACTCTGGTCACCACCTGTGCCTCACCTGGACCTGGTGAATCTGGTACCCCTCTAGGCCTCAACAAGATCTGGTGACTCTGATCCTATCTGCGCGTCACCCAGACCTGGTGATTCTGTTCCTCACCTGGGCATCATTGGGACCTGGTGACTCTCTTCCACACCTGAGCCTCACCTGGACATGATGACTCTGGAACCTCTCTGGGCCTCACCCTGACCTGGTGACTCTGGTCCCCATCTGGATGTCACCTGGACCAGTTTATTCTGGTACCCTTCTAGGCCTCAACCAGATCTGTTGACTCTGGTCCTCAACTGGGCCTCACTTGGACCTAGTGAATATGCACCATCTGGGCCTCTTTTGGAACTGGTGACTCTGGTCCCTACCTGGGCATCATTGGGACATGGTTCCACTGCATGGCCTGCAGGTTGGCCTCACTTGGACCTGGTAAGTCTGGTCCCTACATGGTCATCATCGGGACATGGTTCCTCTGCACGGCCTGCAGGTTGGACTCACCTGGACCTTGACAGTGGCGTTGCCACCTGGGCCTCACCTATGCCTGGTGACACAGGTCCCCACGTGGGCCTCACTTGGACCTGGTGAATCTTGTCCTTACCTGGTCCTCACCCGGAACTGGTAAGTCTGGTCACCACCTGGATATCACCTGGTCCTTGTGTATCTGGTCCCCATCTAGGCCTCACCCAGTCCTGGTGACTTTGTTCCCCACCTGGACCTGATTTCTGTGGACTCCTTCTTGGCCTCACCTGGAACTGGTGACTCTGGTCCCCACCTGGACCTCTCCCGGACCTGGTGACTTTCTTTCAAACATGGACCTCACATGGATCTGGTGACTCTGGCCCTCAGTTTGGCCTCACCTGGACCTGGTGTCTCTCGTCCCCACTTTGACCCAACTCAGAACTGCTGAATCTTGCCCCACCTAGGCCGCACCCAGACCTGGTGACTCTTGTCCCAAGCTATGCCTCAATTCGATCTGATGAATATGGTCCTCACGTGGGCCTCACATGGACCTGGGACTCAGCTGAATAGAGTGGCTCTGGTTCCCACAAGGGGCTCACCTGATACTGCGGACTGTGGTCTTATACTATGCCTCAACAGGACCTACTGATTCTGTTCCCCATCTGGGCCTACATGGCCCTAGTGACTCTGGTCCTCACCCAGGCATCACTGGGACCTGGATACTCTATTCCACACCTGGGACTCACTCTGACCATGGACCTCTGGTCCCATTCTAGGCCTCAAACTAAACTGGTTACTCTGGTTCCCCCTCTGGGCCTCACCCTTACCTGGTGACTCTCGTCACCCCTTGGGCTTCAGTTGGGCCTGGTGAATCTGGTGCTTAGCTGGTCCTCCCCTGGATCTGGTGACTGGTCGCCACCTAGGCCTCACCTGGACCTGGTGAATCCTCTTGCCACCTGCGCCTCACATGGACCTAGTGACTGTTGTCCTACCTGGACATCACCTGGATTGGTGGCTCTGGTTCCCATATGGGGCTCTCCTGGACCTGGTTCCTGTGGTCTCCATCAGGCATCACCTGTAACAAAATGACCGTGATCCATATTTCGGCCTCTCCTGGACCTGTTGACTCTGGTCCTTACCTGGCCATCATTCGGACCTGGATATTCTCTTATATACCTGGGCCTCACCTGGACCTGTTGACTGTGGTCCCACCTGGGCCTCACCTGGACGAGGTGCCTGGTTCCCACAGGGACCTCACCTGGACCTGGTGACTCAGGTCCTCATATGGGCATCATGGGACCTGGTTTCTCAGTTCCACATCGGGGCCTCACCTGGACCTAGTGATTCTCGTCCCGCTCTGGGCCTCACCCTGACGTGGTGTCTCTGGTCCCCACCTGGATATCACCAGAACTGGGTGTCTCTGGTCCCCCTCTGGGACTCACCCGGAGCTGGGGACACTCCTCCTCAACTGGGCCTCAACAGGACCTGGTGAATCTACTCCTCACTTAGGCCTCATCTGGACCTGTGACTCTTTTCCCTCCTGGCCTCAATGGGACATGGTTACTCTGTTCCCCACCTGGGCCTCACCTGGACATGATAACTTTGCTCCATACTTTGGCATCAACTTGTCCTGATGACTCTGGTCCCCCCACCTAGGCCTCAATCTGGACCTGGTGATTGTGGTCCCCACCTGGGTCTCACCTGGACCTGGTGACTCTCGTTCCCACATGAACCACAGCTGGACCTGGTGACTGTGGTGTTCTTGTAGACTCACATTTACCTGGTGACTCTGGTCCCCACTAGGGCCTCACCTGGATCTGGAAACTCTGGCCTGCAGGTTGGCCTCACTTGGAACTGGTGAGTGGGGTGGCCACCTGGGCCTCACCCATACCTAGTGACTCAGGTCCCCACGTGGGCCTCTTGGACCTGGTGAATCTGGTCCTTACCTGGTCCTCTCCCGGAGCTGGGGACTCTGGTCACCACCTGGGACTCACCTGGACAGGTGAATCTGGTCCCCATCTGGGTCTCACCCAGTCCTGGTGATTTATTCCCCACCTGGACCTGATTGCTGTGGACTCTTTCTTGGCCTCACCTGGAACTGGTGACTCTGATTCTCTCTGCGCATCACCCAGACCAGGTGACTCTGGTCCTCACCTGGGCATCCTTGGTACCTGGTGACTCTGTTCCACACCTGAGCCTCACCTGGACATGATGACTGTGGAAAATCTCTGGGCCTCACCCTGATCTGGTGACTCTGTTCCCCATCTGGATGTCACCTGGACCAGGTGATTCTGGTACCCCTCTAGGCCTCAACCAGATCTGGGGACTCTGGTCCTCAACTGGGCCTCACCGGTACCTGGTGTCTCTTGTACCCACCTGGTTAGCATCAGGATATAGTACTCTGTTAACTAACAGTGACTCAGCGGGAACTATTAACTCTGGTATTCAACTGGGCCACACCTGGACATGGTGACACTTGTTACCACCTGGGTCTCACCTGGACATGGGGAGTCGGATCGCCACCTGGTCCTCACCTCTAACTGGTGATTCTCCTTCTAACGTGGACATGATGTGGACCTGGTGGCTGCAGTGTTTCTAGCTTCTCATGTACCTCGTGTCTCTGGTCCCCACCAGGGCCTCACTGGGACCTGGTGAGTGTGGTTTCCACCTGCAACTCTCCTGGACCTGGTGATTCTGATCTGTACCTGAGACCTCCCCGTATCTGGTGACTGTGTTCCCCACCTGGGCTTCACCTGGATTTGGGGACTCCGGTCCCCATCTGGGCCTCACCTGGCCCTGTTGACCATGGTCCTCAACTGGGCAAAATTGGGACCCGGTGACTGTGTTCCACAACTGAACTTCACCTGAACCAGGTGACTCTGGTCCCCCTCTGGGTCTCACCGTGCCCTAGTGACTGTGAACCCCACTTTGGCCTGACTTGGACCTGCTGACCCTGGTTGCCACCTACGCCTGACCTCGAAGTGTTGACTCTGGTTCTTTCAATGGCCTCCCGTGTACTTGGTGATCCTGGTCCCCACGTGGGTCTCACCTGGACGTGGTGACTCTTGTCACCAACCGGGGACTTCCTGGACCTGCTTACTGTGTTCCACACCTGGGCCTCAAGTAGACCTGTTGACCATGGTTCCCAAGCCAGCCTCACATGGACCTGTTGCTTCTGATCCCCACCGGGGCCTCACGTGTACCTAGTAACTCTGGTCCTAACCTGGGCCTCTTCTTGACCTATTGACTTTGGTCCCCACCTGTGCTTCACCTGGATCTGGTGACTCTTGTCCCCACCTGGACTTCACCTGGATCTGGTGACTCTGGTCCCCACCTGGACCTCTCCTGGACCTGGTGACTCTCTTTGAAGATGGACCTCACCTGGATCTGTTGACTCTGGTCCCCATCTGGACCTCACCTGCATCTGGTGACTCTGGCCTGCAGGTTGGCCTCACCTGGACCTGGGGAGTGGGGTTGCCACCTAGGCCTCACACATAGCTCGTGACTCAGGTCCCCACGTGGGCCTCATTTGGACCTGTTGAATCTGGTCCATAGCTGGTCTTCTCCCAGACCCGAGGACCCTGGTCACCACCTGGAATAACCTGGACCTGGTGAATCTGGTCCAAATCTGGGCCTCACCAAGTCCTGGTGACTTTCTTCACCACCTGGACCTGATTGCTGTGGACGCCTTCTTGGCGTCACCTGGAACTGGTGACTCGGATCCTATCTGCGTGTCACCCAGATCTGGTGACTCTGGTCCTCACCTGGGCATCATTGGTACCTGGTGATTCTGTGCCACACCTGAGCCTCACCTGGACCCGATGACTCTGGAACCACTCTGGGCCTCACCCTGACCTGGTGACTCTGGTCCCCATCTGGATATCACCTCGATCAGGTGATTCTGGTACCCTTCTAAGCCGAACCAGATAGGTGAAACTGGTCCTCAACTGGGCCTCACCTGGACCAGGTGATTCTGGTCCCCCTCTGGGTCTCACCATGCCCTAGTGACTGTGAACCCCACTTTGGCCTGAATTGGACCTCCTGACCCTGGTTGCCTCCTGCGCCTGACCTCGAAATGTTGACTCTGGTTCTTTCAAGGGCCTCCCCGGGACCTGATGATCCTGGTCCCCACGTGGGTCTCACCTGGACGTGGTCACTCTTGTCACCACGGGGGACTCACCTGGACCTGCTTACTGTGTTCCACACCTGGGCCTCAAGTAGATCTGTTGACCATGGTCCCTAAGCCGGCCTCACATGGACCTGTGGCCTCTGATCCCCACCGGGGCCTCACGTGTACCTGATAACTCTGGTCCTCACCTGGGCCTCATCTGGACCTAGTGACTCTGATCCCCACCTGGGCTTCACCTGGATCTGGTGACTCTAGTCCCCACCTGGACCTCTCCTGGACCTGGTGACTCTCTTTCCAACATGGACCTCAACTGGATATGGTGACCTTGGTCCTCAGTTTGGCCTCACCTGGACCTGGCGTCTCTCGTCCCCACATTGACCTACTCAGTACTGCTGAATCTTGCCCCACCTAGGCCGCACCCAGTCCTGGTGACTCTTGTCCCCAGCTATGCCTCATTTCGACCTGATGAATA
Organism: Canis lupus familiaris; assembly: GCF_011100685.1. Classification (NCBI taxonomy): domain Eukaryota; kingdom Metazoa; phylum Chordata; class Mammalia; order Carnivora; family Canidae; genus Canis; species Canis lupus. The sequence goes on from NW_023330374.1 coordinate 350,155, forward strand.
TGTTACTCACGTGCGCCTCCCATGGACCTGGGACTCAGCTGGATAGAGTGGCTCTGGTTTCCACAAGGGGCTCACCTGATACTGCTGACTGTGGTCTTATTCTATGACTCATCAGGACCTAGTGATTCTGTTCCCCATCTGGGCCTGCATGGGCCTAGTGACTCTGGTCCTCAGTCAGCCATCATTGGGACTTGGATACTCTATTCCACACCTGGGTCTGACTTTGACCAGGGACCTCTGATCCAATTCGGGGCCTCAAACTAAACTGGTTACTCTTGTTCCCCCTCTGGGTCTCACCCTTACCTGGTGACTCTGGTCAACCCTTGGGCTTCACTTGGGCCTGGTGAATCTGGTCCTTAGATGGTCCGAACCTGGATCTGGTGACTGGTCGCCAACTGGGCCTCTCCTGGACTTGGTGAATCCTGTTGCCATCTGCGCGTCACCGGGACCTTGTGACTGTGGTCCCACCTGGAAGTCACCTGGATCTGGTGGCTCTGGTTCCCATATGGGGCTCTCCTGGACCTGGTTCCTGTGGTCTCCATCTGGCCTCACCTGGAACACAATGACTCTGTTCCATATTTGCCCTCTCCTGGACCTGTTGAGTCTGGTACATACCTGGGCATCATTGGGACGTGGGTACACTCTTATATACCTGGGCGTCACCTGGACCTGGTGACTGTGGTCCCACCTGGGCCTCACCTGGATCAGGTGACTGGTTCCCACGGGGACCTCACCTGGACCTGGTGACTCAGGTCCTCATATGGACATTATGGGACCTGGTTTCTCAGTTCCCCATCGGGGCCTCCCCTGGACCTAGTGATTCTCGTTCCACTCTGGGCCTCACTCTGACGTGGTGACTCTGGTCCCCACCTGGATATCACCAGAACCGGGTAACTCTGGTCCCCCTCTGGGACTCACCCGGAGCTGTGGACACTGGCACTCAACTGGGCATCAACAGGACCTGGTGAATCTACTCCTCACTTAGGCCTCGTCTGGACCTTGTGACTCTTTTCCCACCTGGCATCAATGGGATTTGGTTACTCTCTTCCCCACCTGGGCTTCACCTCGACATGATAACTTTGCCCCACACTTTGGCTTCAACTGGTCATGATGACTCTGGTCCCCCCACCTTGGTTCAATCTGGACCTGGTGACCGTTGTCCCCGCCTGGGTCTCACCTGGACCTGGTGACTCAGATCCTCATATGGGCATCATGGGACCTGGTTTCTCAGTTCCACATCGGGCCTCACCTGGAGCTAGTGATTCTCGTCCCCCTCTGGGTCTCACCCTGACGTGATGACTCTGGTCCCCACGTGGATATCACCAGAACCGGGTGACTCTGGTACCCCTCTGAGACTCACCGGAGCTGTGGACACTGGTCCTCAACTGGGCCTCAACAGGACCTGATGAATCTACTTTTCACATAGGCCTCGTCTGGAACTTGTGACTCTTTTCCCACCTGGCATCAATGGGACATGGTTACTCTGTTCCCCACCTGGGCCTCACCTGGACATGATAACTTTGCTCCACACTTTGGCCTCACCTGGTCCTGATGACTCCGGTCCCACCACCTAGGCCTCAATCTGGACCTGGTGACTGTGGTCCCCACGTGGGTCTCACCTGGACCTGGTGACTCTTGTTCCCACATGAACCACACCTGGACCTGGTGAATGTGGTGTTCTTGTAGACTCACATTTACCTGGTGACTCCGGTCCCCACTAGGGCCTCACCTGGATCTGGTGACTCTGGCCTGCAGGTTGGCCTCACCTGGACCTGGTGAGTGGGGTCGCCACCTGGGCGTCACCCATACCTGGTGACTCAGGTCCCGACGTAGGCCTCTTGGACCTGGTGAATCTGGTCCTTACATGCTCCTCTCCCAGACCTGGGACTCTGGTTACCACCTGGGCCTCACCTGGACCTGGTGAATCTGGTCCCCATCTGGGCCTCTCCCAGGCCTGGTGACTTTGTTCCCCACCTGGACCTGATTGCTGTGGACTCCTTTTGGGCCTCACCTGGAACTTGTGACTCTGATCATAACTAGGCCTCACCCAGATCTGGTGACTCTGGTTCTCACCTGGGCATCATGGTACCTGGTGACTCTGTTCCTCACCTGAGCCTCACCTGGACATGATGACTCTGGAACCCCTCTGGGCCTCTCCCTGACCTGGTGACTCTGGTCCCCATCTGGATGTCACCTGGACCAGGAGATTCTGGTTCCCCTCTAGGCATCAACCAAATCTGGTGACTCTGTCCTCAACAGGGCCTCACCTGGACCTAGGGAATTTGGTCCATCTGGGCCTCATTGGGACCTGGTGTCTCTTGTCCCTACCTGGGCATCATCGGGACATGGTTCCACTGCATGGCCTGCAGGTTGTCTTCACCTGGACCTGGTAACTCTGTTCCCTACTTGGGCATCATCGGGACATGGTTCCTCTTCATGGCCTCCAGGTTGGCCTCACCTGGACCTGGTGAGTGGGGTGGAAATCTGGGCCTCACACATACATTGTGACACAGGTACCCACGTGGGTCTCACTTGGACCTGGTGAATCTCGTCCTTAACTGGTCCTCACCCGGAACTGGTAACTCTGGTCAAAACCTGGGAATAACCTGGACCTTGTGAATCTGGTCCCCATCTGGGTCTCACCCAGTCCTGGTCACTTTGTTCCCCACCTGGACCTGATTGCTGTGGACTCCTTCTTGGCCTCACCTGGAACTGGTGACTCTGAACCTAACTGGGCCTCACCCAGATCTGGTGACTCTGGTCCTCACCTGTGGACCATTATGACCTGGATACTTTGTTCCAAACCTCAGCCTCACCTGGACATGATGACCATGGATCCCCTCTGGGTCTCTGCCTGACATGGTGACTCTGGTCCCCATCTGGATGTCACCTAGACCAGGTGAATCTGGTACCACTCTAGGCCTCAACTAGACCTGGTGACCCTGTTCATCAACTGGGCCTCACCGGGACCTAGTGAACATGCTCCAAACCTGCGCCTCATCTGGACCTGGTGACTCTGGTTCTACGTGGGTATCATCGGGACATGGTTACTCTATTCCCCACTGGGACTGACCTGATCCTGGTAACTCTGGTCCTGACTTTTCCTCTTCAGAACCAGGTGACTCTGGCTCCACCTGGGCCTCACCTGTAACTGGTGACTCTGATCCTAAGCATGGCCTCACCTGACCTGGTGACTGTGGTTCCCATCGGGACCTCACCTGGACCTCATGTCTCTGGTCCCAACTGGGCGTCACCAGGACCTGGTGTCTCTGGTACCCACCTGGGTAGCATCAGGATATGGTTACAGTGTTCACTAACAGTGACCCTGCCGGAACTCTTAACTCTGGTCTTCACCTGGGCCACACCTGGACATGGTGACACTGGTTCCCACCTGGGTCTCACCTGGACATGGTGAGTCAGATCCCCGCCTGGTCCTCACCTGTATCTGGTGATTCTCCTTCCCTCATGGACATCATGTGGACCTGGTGGCTGCAGTGTTTCTAGCTTCTCATGTACCTCGTGACTCTGGTACCCACCAGGGCCTCACCGGGACCTGGTGAGTGTTGTTGCCACCTGGACCTCACCTGGACCTGGTGATTCTGGTCTGCACCTGAGACTACCCTGGATCTGGTGACTGTGGTCCCCACCTGGGCTTCACCTGAATTTGGGGACTCCGGTCCCCATCTGGGCTTCACCTGGCCCTGTTGACCATGGTCCTCAACTGGGCAAAATTGGGACCCGGTGACTATGTTCCACAACTGGATCTCACCTGGACCAGGTGACTCTGGTTCCCTCTGGGTGTGACCGTGCCCTAGTGACTGTGAACCCCACTTTGGCCTGACTTGGACCTGCTGACATTGGTTTCCACCTGCGCCTGACCTCGAACTGTTTACTCTGGTTCTTTCAAGGGCCTCCCCTGTACCTGGTGATCCTGGTCCCCACCTGGGCCTCAACTGGACGTGGTGACACTTGTCACCACCGGGGACTCACATGGACTTGCTTACTGTGTTCCACACCTGGGCCTCAAGTAGACATGTTGACCATGGTCTCCAATCCGGCCTCACATGGACCTGTTACCTCTGATCCCCACCGGGGCCTCACGTGTACCTGTTAACTCTGGTCCTCACTTAGGCCTCATCTGAACCTAGTTACTCTGATCCTCACCTGGGCCTCATCTGGACCTAGTGACTCTGGTCCCCACCTGGACTTCACCTGGATCTGGTGACTCTGGTCCACCACAGGACCTCTCCTGTACCTGGTGACTCCTTTCCAACATAGACCTCATGTGCATCTGGTGACTCTGGTCCTCAGTTTGGCCTCACCTCGACTTGGTGGCTCTCGTCCCCACTTTGACCTAACGCAGAACTGCTGAATCTTGCCCCACCTAGGCCGCACCCAGACCTGGTGACTCTTTTCCCCAGCTAGGCCTCAATTCGACCTGATGAATCTGGTCCTCACGTGGGACTCACAGGGACCTGGGACTCAGCTGGATAGAGTGGCTCTGGTTCCGGTAAGGGGCTCAAATGATACTGCTGACTGTGGTCTTATTCTATGCCTCAACAGGACCTAGTGATTCTGGTCCCCATCTGGGCCTCACCCAGTCCTGGGGACTTTGTTACCCACCTGGACCTGCTTGCTGTGGACACTTTCTTCGCCTCACCTAGATCTGGTGACTCTGATCCTATTTGCGCATCACCCATATCTGGTGACTCTGCTCTTCACCTGGGTATCATAGGTACCTGGTGACTCTGTTCCACACCTGAGCCTCACCTGCACATGATTACTGTGGATCCTCTCTGGGCCTCACCCTGACCTGGTGACTCTGGTCCCCATCTGGATGTCACCTGGACCAGGTGATTCTGGTACCCCTCTAGGCCTCAACCAGATCTGGTGACTCTGGTCCCACTTGGCCCTCACCAGGACCTGGTGTCTCTGGTACCCACCTGGTTAGCATCAGGATATGGTACTCTGTTAAATAACAGTGACCCAGCGGGAACTATTAACTCTGGTCTTCACCTGGGCCACACCTGGACATGGTGACACTTGTTTCCACCTTGGTCTCACCTGGACATGGGGAGTCGGATCGCAACCTGGTCCTCACCTGTAACTGGTGATTCTTGTTCCCACATGGACATCATGTGGACCTGGTGGCTGCAGTGTTTCTAGCTTCTCATGTACCTCGTGTCTTTGGTCCCCACCAGGGCCTCACAGGGATCTGGTGAGTGTGGTTTCCACCTGCACCTCACCTGGACCTGGTGATTCTGATCTGCACCTGAGACTACCCCGGATCTGGTGACTGTGTTCCCGACCTGGGCTTCACCTGACTTGGGGACTCCGGTCCCCATCTGGGCCTCACCTGTCCCTGTTGACCATGGTCCTCAACTGGGCAAAATTGGGACCCGGTGACTGTGCTCCACAATTGAACCTCACCTGGACCAGGTGACTCTCGTCCCCCTCTGGGTGTCACCGTGCCCTAGTGACTGTGAACCCCACTTTGGCGTGACTTGGACCTGCTGACCCTGGTTGCCAGCTACGACTGACCTCGAAGTGTTGACTCTGGTTCTTTCAATGACCTCCCGTGTACCTGGTGATCCTGGTCCCCTCGTGGGCCTCACCTGGACGTGGTGACTCTTGTCACCCCCGGGGACTTCCTGGACCTGCTTACTGTGTTCCACACCTGGGCCTCAAGTAGACCTGTTGACCATGGTCCCCAAGCCGGCCTCACATGGACCTGTTGCTTCTGATCCCCACCGGGGCCTCAAATATACCTGGTAACTCTGGGCCTCATCTGGACCTATTGACTTTGGTCCCACCTGGGCTTCACCTGGATCTGGTGACTCTGGTCCCCAACTGGACTTCACCTGGATCTGGTGACTCTGGTCCCCACCTGGACCTCTCCTGGACCTGGTGACTCTCTTTGAACATGGACCTCACCTGGATCTGGTGACTCTGGTAGTCAGTTTGCCCTCACCTGGACCTGGTGTCTCTCGTCCCCCACTTTGACTTAACTCAGAACTGCTGAATAATGCCCCACCTAGACCGCACCCAGACCTGGTGACACTTGTCCCCAGCTATGCCTCAATTCGACCTGATGAATCTGGTCCTCACGTGGGCCTCACATGAACCTGGTACTCAGCTGCAAAGAGTGGCTCTTGTTCACACAAGGGGCTCACCTGATACTGGTGACTGTTGTCTTAATCTATGCCTCACCAGGACCTAGTGATTCTGTTCCCCATCTGGGCCTGCATGGCCCTAGTGACTCTGGTCCTCACACAGGCATCATTGTGACCTGGATACTCTATTCCACATCTGGAACTCACTCTGACCAGGGACCTCTCGTCCCATTCTTGGCCTCAAACTAAACTTTTTACTCTGGTTCCCACTCTGGGCCTCATCCTTACCTGGTGACTCTGGTCACCCCTTGGGCTTCATTGGGCTTGGTGAATCTGGTCCTTAGATTGTCCTCACTTGGATCTGGTGACTGGTCGCCACCTGGGCCTCACCTGGACTCGGTGAATCCTGTTTCCACCTGCGCTTCACCTGGACCTTGTGACTGTGGTCCCACCTCGAACTCACATGGATATGGTGGCTCTGGTTCCCATATGGGGCTCTCCTGTAACTCGATCCTGTGGTCTCCATCTGGCCTCACCTGGAACACAATGACTCTGATCCATATTTGGGCCTCTCCTGCACCTGTTGACTCTGGTCCTTACCTGGGCATCATTGGGACCTGGATACTCTCATATATACCTGGGGCCTCACCTGGACCTGGTGACTGTGGTCCCACCTGGGCCTCACCTGGACGAGGTTACTTGTTCCCACAGGGACCTTCACCTGGACCCTGGTGACTCAGGTCCTCATATTGGGCATCATGGGACCTGGTTTCTCACTTCCCACTCGGGGCCTCACCTGGACCTAGTGATTCTCGTCCCCGCTCTGGGCCTCACCCTGACCTGCTGACTCTGGTCCACCACCTGGATATCACCAGAACCAGTGACTCTGTTTCCCCTCTGGGAACTCACCCGGAGCTGGGGACACTGGTCCTCAATCTGGGCCTCAACAGGACCTGGTGAATCTACTCCTCAGTTAGGCCACGTCTGGACCTTGTGACTCTTTTCCCACTGGCATCAATGGGACATGGTTACTCTGTTCCCCACCTGAGCCTCCCCTGGACATGATAACTTTGCTCTGCACTTTGTTCTCAACTGGTCCTGATGAGTCTGGTCCCCCCACCTAGGCCTCAATCTGGACCTGGTGACTGTGGTCCCCCCCTGGTCACACTGTACCTGGTGACTGTGGTCCCCACCTGGGTCTCACCTGGACCTGGTGGTCTCGTTCCTACATGAACCACGCCTGGACCTGGTGACTCTGGCGATCTTGTAGACTCAATTTTACCTGGTGAATCCGGTCCCCACTAGGGACTCACGTGGATCTGGTGACTCTGGCCTGCAGGTTGGTCTCACCAGGACCTGGTGAGTGGGGGTTGCCACCTGGGCCTCACATATACCTGGTGACTCAGCTCCTACGGTGGGCCTCTTGGACCTGATGAATCTTGTCCTTACCCGGTCCTCTCCTAGACCCGGGGACTCTTGTCACCACCTGGGCCTCACCTGGACCTGGTGAATCTGGTCCCCATCTGGGCCTCACCCAGTCCTGGTGATTGATTTGTTCCCCACCTGGACCTGATTGCTGTGCCCTTTCTTGGCCTCACCTGGACTGCTGAGTATGATCCTATCTGTGCGTCACCCAGACCGGTGGACTCTTGTCCTCACCTGGGCATCATGGTACCTGGTGACTCTGTAACCAACACCTGAGCCACACCTGGACATGATGACTCTGGAACCGCTCTGGGCCACACCTGACCTAGTGACTCCTGGTCCCCATCTGGATGTCACATGGACAAGGTGATTCTGGTACCCCCTAGGCCTCACAACAGATCTGGGGACTCTGGTCTTCAAAGGGGACTCACCTGTACCTAGTGAATATGCTCCATCTGGGTCTCATTTGGACCTGGGTGACTCTGGTCCATACCTGGGCATCATCGGGATATGGTTCCACTGCATGGCCTGCAGGTTGGCCTCACCTGGACCTGGTAAGTCTGGTCTCTACCTGGGCATCATCTGGATATGTTTCCACTGCATGGCATGCAGGTTGGCCTCACCTGGACCTGGTAACTCTTCTCCCTACCTGGGCATCATTGGGATATCGTTCCACTGCATGGCCTGCAGGTTGGCCTCACCTGGACCTGGTGAGTGTTATTGCCACCTGGGCCTCACCCATGCCTGGTGACTCAGGTCCCCACGTGGGCCTCTTGGACCTGGTGAATCTGGTCCTTTACCTGGTCCTTTCCCAGAACGGGGACTCTGGTCACCACCTGTGCCTCACCTGGACTTGGTGAATCTGGTACCCCTCTAGGCCTCAACAAGATCTGGTGACTCTGATCCTATCTGCGCGTCACCCAGACCTGGTGACTCTGTTCCTCACCTGGGCATCATTGGGACCTGGTGACTCTGTTCCACACCTGAGCCTCACCTGGACATGATGACTCTGGAAACTCTCTGTGCCTCACCCTGACCTGATGACTCTGGTCCCCATCTGGATGTCACCTGCACCAGGTGATTCTGGTACCCTTCTAGG